>NW_019740669.1:130320-151712 GCF_002891405.2 Cryptotermes secundus
AATAGCATTCGTTTTAAAGTGCCATTGCAATTGAATTTTTATTTTGGAATTCAGTTTATTCTAAACTTATTTCCGTATTACTCTTTTCAGTAAGGGAAACAAATTCTAGCAAAATATCGCTTTCGTTTGAGAATTTTTAAAATACGTACCGAATTACTCCCACTCTTGAACCGTATTTTAAATGGTTAACTCTCAGTCCAATTTGGGAAATACTGATGACGAAAATCGTACTTTTGGATCCATAACAGGAAATTTCGTAGCGTATGGTTAGTTATTGTGTCGGAAATACTCCGGAACCAGGCAGCCAATACATATATATATATTTAGTTATTTGTGTATTTATTTCTGGTATAATAGGCCAGAAGCGGCCGCAGTACAAGGGACTTGGTCCACCCCACTAACAATTACATGTATTTATTTGCATTCATTTGTTCAGTCATCTAGTTAGTCGATTGGTTGATTAGTTGGTTAATTTGTTTGCTACTTGTGAGAGTAAGTAGGTGAAATTTCCATATTTATCGTATAAGTAGATGGCGATACCACAAAAAGATTGCGGTGTTCAGGGATGTGACAACATGCAGCTTGGTAGTTATGTGCTAAAGTTTCGAAGAATTATATTAGCTCCATCTTTGCAGTCTTGAAGGAAGACAGTACATTCTCCCGAAAGGATGATCTCTGTTTACCAAGCTGCACTCAAGTCAAAGTCAAAGTCACATTGCGACTGACGGTCAGTTAGTCAGTCTGTCTTGGTGTCGAGCCCCAGCTGGGGCTCATGACAAGATGTTTCTTTTTAAATGAAAATTACACTCCTGTCCATGTAGGGCGCCCTCTCTGACGAGAGGTCGGTTCTGTCATTTGTCAGTCATAGTCGACAGTATTAGTCCACTGTCACTATGTACACTTATTTACAATTGAGTCTTAATATCTACTATGTTCCATATATACAAGGCCTCCGTCAATCCAGGCTCAGTACAGCAGATTATGCCCTATTTATAGTAGTATTAGCTACCACGGCAGTCTAGTCACTTGAACAGTAGTATGCCTGACCGCCGCCGAGTTTAAGCCTCTTATACTTTTCCAAGCTGCACTGCGTTATATCTCAGAGGGCTGCAATAAGAACACGGATTGCAGTGAGAACCTCAAATCCCAAACAGTGGACTGTTTCAGAAACATTGTTTTAATGCCTCTGTGTATGAACCCTTTGCAGCCATTGTTATCCTG
Source organism: Cryptotermes secundus (assembly GCF_002891405.2). Classification (NCBI taxonomy): domain Eukaryota; kingdom Metazoa; phylum Arthropoda; class Insecta; order Blattodea; family Kalotermitidae; genus Cryptotermes; species Cryptotermes secundus. The sequence goes on from NW_019740669.1 coordinate 131,542, forward strand.
TATGTTACGAGTAGCTGTGTTAGAAGAGAAGAAATTCGCCGCTTTATGGAACCCCTTAGAGCTGGGTGTGTGGTGCCAGAAGCAAACAATGCCAGCCTCTATCGAGTATTCAGAACGCGGAGGTGGGCTTCCTTCCTGCTGTAGAACGTGCCCCTGCAGCAATTCCTCTGGTTAGTGCGTGTTAAAAGTCTCACCTACAGGTCTCGGGCAGACATTAATAATTGTCCATAGACCGCTACTACCTGGCAACGTGACGTCTGCTTCCAGATCCGGCTGAATATTTCTTCAACTTCAGCTTAAGAACCCTACCCAGATGTAATATAGAAAATTATATCCATCATCTATCATGATAGAATGCAGCCAAAGGCAAAGGAAAGTCAACCCTCAGCTTAATTCATGAAGCACCACGCCGAGAAAATGTAATATGGAGGAGTGGAGGTATAAATCCGCCATTATTAATCTCAACACTACATGGAGGCTCGTGGTCAGCTTCACGCCCCTACCGCTTTAACTTCGGTGAATCGCCTTCTGTTAACCTTTGTGTATGAGGTTGGATAGGCCCCAGAGCAGGTCTGGATATTATAGAGAAAAGAACAATCTCCTAAAATCAACCATTTCGCTATAACCCAGTGCAAGGAGAATGGTACTCAGGTTAAAACCCAGTAAGACACATTATTTACAATTCTCTGGAACAAGCCGTACAATGTCGAAGGTCTTCCAAAGTTTCGGCGAATACTATAACTGTTTTCTCAAGGTAAGGGGAACTAAAATATTTGCTGATATACGTACGCGATTTATTTTGATAGCCGAAAATATATTGAACTACAGCCGCGAAAGCTGAAAATAAAATAAGAAAGAAACCAATTTTCTACTGTAACTTGTGGATTTTATTTGAAGGTTCACGAAAGCACCACGAATAAGTCGTGTAGCGGAACTGGAGGCAAAATTGTGTACATTCTTACAGCTCTAGCTGGAAACTAACAGCTTCACTCTGCAACAGATGTCCTACATTCGCTCCCAGTACATATCAGATAGGAAGCTGTGTGGCCCACAAAGCTGGTCTGGACGTGACAGCCAATGTAGACTTGTTCCTGTAGAGAATCTAACCCTCAATGTTCCATCCAGTAGTGGACTGACCTGTCCCGGCTCATAACGACATGAAAGCGAACACTGTAATAAAGTAGACAAGTCTAATTGCCGCAGGAAACAGGGCTTGAAGGGAATACAGTTATAATGTAGGGATTTGGCAAATATTGTCATAAGCTAGAAGTACTGCGTTCTGTTATGTAAAACTGTGTGGTCAAGTAGAAGTTTACCGACGTTTCATGGGATCATACTACCTCCATCTTCAGGGTCGAAGTAAGTCAATGTAGAAACCAGAATGAATTATTCCTTGGCTTACTACGTGACAAGATTGAGATTGCATTTCCTTCAGATACATCTATGATCTACCGGATTGGTTAAAATGACTATCGATGAATAATTTAAAAGAAATTTTGTCTAAATCTCTGAAGTCTCCGAGATGTTTGTGGTATTGCTTTCGTTCTGAATTCTATGGCCTGATTTTCCACTGCAACGAAAGAGAATGAACTATACCTTGTAGGCACGCTACGACTCTCCTGGCAAGAGAGTCTGCAGATCTATATAAGTATGCCTGATATTCCTATAACTGATTGAACTTAGAAAATAACTGCTAGTAGATTAAGGGTCCTCAAGTAAATAAACAAATTTATTCGGTAGTTACACTGGATGTAGGTCTATCTGTTGACTGAATAGAGGATCAGTAAACATTCCCCTGTCGAGACAAAATTATACAGCACGTTTCAAAGGACTACACACTAAGAGACATACGTCTTAAAGACTTGATTTTATAGTTTCTTTAATGACACTATCTCAACTGCTTAGATTATATAGTAAGTACCAAGAGGGAGGATGAAGCAAGGAAATGGGAGAAGACAGTAATTTTTGTCACTTTATTCTCCAGCACAGAAACACAGAAAATTACCACCGCTTGCTCGCATGAACTATGCATGCTGAAAACATTAGCATAATTTTTTGACTACTCTCACAGTTTCTGTTAGTTATGAAGCAGAGTTGTTAACCACTCAGCCGCCAAATTCGATTTTATGATAAAGAATTTCATAGGCAATGTTCCTTATTTCTCCACGTTCAGAGCCGTTTGGTGTAGATGGAACCTTGTAGATGGACAAAGCTACTGACATATATATAAGGTAAAGCTGTCCCTGTGTTTACTAATTAAGCACTACGCCATTAAGACGTATGGGGGAGTGGCTGTACGTCGTAAAGATCCACGTTTACTTGACCTCGGCACTAGCTGGAGGTAAGTGGTCAGCTTCACGCCCCTGCCGCTTTACCCCTGGGGAATTAGTTCCCGATACCCATTGGATAGGATGCTGGCCGAGGCCCAGAGTCAGTCTGGACGACATGGAGAAGAGAAAATTTGTTACAGTTCCGGGACTCGAACTCCGACCCCTCAGCCATGCAGCCCATAGCCAGTCGCTATACCGATTGCGCTATCCTGGCTCATATATATATATATATATATATACTATATTTCTTGCGGATGGCTGGCCGGCCAGCAATGAGACAACAATAAGGTCAGAAACGAGGAAACACCTGTTTACTCACATAGAGTCTTGAAGTACTGTATTTATAGTTGTGTTTATGGGTTTAGAAGCATTAAATGACACTAATTAGACTCTAGAGACCTTATGTTCTTATAGCTACCGTGACACACAACACTAGAGACTCATCAACTAATGAACCCACTACGCCTGATCACAGATTCAAGAAGCTCAGTCCCTGTAAGCTTATTTCCTGAGCTTTTCTCCTGTAATATAAATTGAGGCGCCATGCCTCGTACATGTTCGTGTTCTCGTCGCGCATTCAAATCTGCGACTGCTATACTAGGCCTTATAATGGCCGAGAAGTTAACGTCTACTGTAAGTGGCAATTATGCTGTTTCCCGTTTAATTAAAACATTCTAATACAAAACATTGGACACAGGTTGGAGGATGGAGGATTCAGGGTTCAATTCCAGGTAGAAGCATGAATTTTCTCTCTTCTATGCCGTCCATATAGGATCTCAGGCCCTCTTAGTCTTCTGTACAGTGAGCATCTGTGTTATTTACCCTGAAATAAAGCGCCTGGATCGTGAAGCTAACTACTTACCAGCATCTAGTTCCTAGGCTAAGAATGTATGTACTATAGCAACACCCCGCCGTATGTCTTCTTGGCGTCGTCTGAGTTTTGCTCCGCACGGAACTGTCCACTGGTGAAGCTGGATGGGCCTCAGGGTTGATGTGGATGCTGCACAAATAAGAAATATTTGTTGCCCTTCCTAGGAATTAAACAAGGATCCCTTTTTTTGTCCAGCCCATGATCATAATATCTGGTAACCTATCCTAATTTTTTAAATAAAAGTTTGGGTTAAAGTTTCTTCCAAAAACTTATTATTTTACGTTTGGTATAACACAACACATTGTGTCTTCCCCCACTCTTACTGTCTGAGACAGGTCTCGACACCGACTAAAATACTCGCAAAACTGGCTGGACGAGGTGGGAATGTATATTACTGAGGGTCACGAGGGAATCCGGTGTACTGTCGTCCTTTACGCCTTCTTTTATTTCATGACAGGGAAATGCTATCCAAGACCTGAAGTTGCTTCTTTTTCAGATTTTCGAAGTCTTTATAGATACTGGACAGGGCGCCTTGGACGGAGAACTATACCTTCGAAACCTCTACCTACACACGACAACACAAACACAGGGAAAATGTAGTCATATATCGATGCCCAAGGTGAGATTCGAACCCGCGATTCCAGTACTCAGGCGAAGGAAAATAGTGTACGCGTTACACCGCGCGGACATTGTGCCCGGCAGTAACCCTCATGGGGAAAGGGCTCTTCAAGGAACGGCAGTTTTATGGCTCCGTTGCAGTGTGAAGCGCTGTGCCACAGCAATGGAGGCCACAGCGAGCGCGGCTATAAGAAAGCTATTACTTTCAATTTCCATGGTTAAATTTTATTGTTACGCAGAATTTAAAAAGTCACAGCCTCTTTTATAAGCATACCAGAGAACGACCCGTTGAAATTGATGCTAAACTGAAAATATTATTACATAAATAATATTTGTTGCAGACTGATTCCAGAGGAAAATACTCCTTGTTAAAAAAAATACAGATATATCTTAGATTATAATTATTAAAAAGTAGTAAAGTTTAGCTGTTTGTTATAATAGGCCTAAGGGCGATGTGATTCGTGTATATTTAGGCTTTGACGTGTTTGCTATTCAAAAAAAAAACATGCTCAAACTGTTTCATTAGGAAATAGTAATTTGTAAATGAATTCACACACTGCATTAACAAAGAAATTTTATGCTCAGGAAATAATGTGACCAAGTAACTGAAGAAGCCCTTAAGATTCTTGACTCACCTATGAAAATAAACATTATTCTATACAGGTCTTCTACTACGATGAATTTTTCAGCGGATTTTAAAGTCGTGCCTTGTACATTACTCATTACTTCCTAGCGAGATGTATTACTGTGGTGACTAATGATAACATAGGGCCGCGCCATAGCTCAAGCGGTTAGTCGCTAGCTTCCCACCGCGGCGGCCCGGGTTCGATCCCAGGTCTGGTCAAGTGGGATTTGTGGTGGACAAAGTGGCGCTGGTACAGGTTTTCTCAGAGTACTTCAGTTTCCCCTGCCAATCTTCATTCCACCAATTGCTCCACAATCACCCTCATCTATCATCTGGGGCTGGTACAATAGGCAAGAAGCGGCTTCAGTGCATGGGACTTAGTCCCACCTCACTAGCAATAAAAAAAATAACAACATATACGAGTATGCATACAAATTGCAGGTCTCAGTAGCCGCGCGGTCTAAGTCATGAACTGTCTTCGATTGTTCGGACGCTGGGATCGTGGGTTCGAATCACACGTAAGGCATGGGCGTTTGGTGTGTGTATATGTTTATTCTGTGTTTAGGTAGAGGCCCTGTGACGAGCTGATCACCCGCCAAAGAAATCCTATTGTCAGTGAAAAATGATTACGGAACTGAATAAGAGGCCTGGGCCCGGAATGGATTGGAAGAGCCAATGGGAAAAAATGCATACAAATTACGATTGATAGTATTATTTTGTTGCTGAATAGGATTGAAATTTACAGAAGGCATACGAGTGGAGTGTTACTGAAATAGTGCGCGTTGAAGTCAATGGAAGCCGGAAATACTAATACTCGAATTATGTTTATTACAGGCCACCTGATTCCAGAATAAAAAAACTTTCTTTAAAGACTGCTAGGTCATTCGTGATCTACTACGTAACTTGCCTTCATGCAACGCTCAAGCATTCCAACGGTAATACGTTATATTAACATAAAATCTAATAATTTCAGAGTCTTGACTCACTGTTACAATATACATATATATATAAATGTGAAGTTAAATTTGTTCCGGAGTTCAATTAATTAAGCACCAAGCCATGAAGGCGTATGAAAGAATGGAGGTACACTTCCACCATTCTTGACTTAAACATAGTTGGAAGTGTGTGTTCGATTTCATGCTCAGGACTTTTCACCCTCAGGGAAATTCCCGGCGTACCAATTGGATAGGATGATGAGTGGACGCAGGAGTTAATTTGGAAGCTGTGGAGTACATAAAAATCACTTGGCCTTGCTGGGAATCGAACCTTTGCCGGGCCAGTCAGTAGCCCGTCGCTATGAGTAATAAAATATTATGTTAAACAGGCAATTACGGCTTCTTACTTGGGCATCCTACTTTACACAACATTATTTTATCACTGTGAAACATTTTCTTCATTTGTAGCAGCCTGTTGTTTGGTACAGGAAACTTCCTTGGATTTTATTCGACAATAAATTAGAATACGCTCAGTTCATTTAATGCTGAGTGAATTAATAATTAATAAACCTTATACCAAATCTTTTAAGAACGTTGCTTCCACTATTGTTACCCTGGTCTGCAGTTATATCCTTAAAACCCTTCTGCAAAAATCTGAAATTTTAAGTAGTCAATCATCTAAAATATTTTAGTAACGTATCGCATTCTGAACCATAGTTTTCTATCTTGTAGAATTATTTACACTTACATTTGATCTTATACTCCCTGAATCTGTCAAATATATATTGAGGCGTCATATATCTGGAGTGCACCAAAGTATTATCAGTCCTGGACTGCCATCTGTACCTTCACAGCATTCTGCTGTACTGACGGATGGCCTGAAGGGAGCTTATATTTGAAAAACAACAAATCAGATACATTCATACATTCGCTCATGGAGCTGAACCCTTCTGGAGGAGCCGCCAATTCTGCAGCTACTCAAGAATTTCCCAGCATTTTATGGAACCCGAAGGTTCATTACCGTGTTCACAAGAGCCCTCCACTGGTCCCTATCCTGAGCCAGATAGATCCAATCCATACCATCCCATACTATCTCTCAATGATCCATTTCAATATTGTCCACCCACCTACGTCTTGATTTCCTAGTGGTCTCCTTCCTTCCGGATTTCCCAACAATATTCTATATTCATTCCTCCTCTTCCCCCATTGGTACTACATGCCCTGTCCATCTTATCCACCTTCACTTGATTATTCTAACTGTGCTTGAAGAAGAGTTCAAATTATGAACTTATTATGCAGTTTTCTAATTCAGGTACATAAATTGCCATGAAGCTCAAAGATATAGTACAATCATGCTCTTGTAATACCTAGTCAGGCATACGGTGGCACGTCAATCAATTTAACGTCATTCAAACTTCGGAGCAAATATTCGAAAATTCTGACAATGCAAGAGACAATCGTCTGCTTTTGGTTTCAGTTTATTCCAATCCACTTGTTCTGAAATCTTGTGTGGGCTCTTTAAACGAATTGCCAAGTCTACTAGGCGCAGCCCTCATACAGCCAATGGAAATCCCCAGCATTCAGAGAGAATCTTACTTGTACTATGAATTTATGACTACACTTCAGGGCCGCGCAACAGTGCATGTTGTAATCGCGGTGCGTAGGCTAGCGAGTCCGCAACAGAAAGCCGCCGTGAAGGAATAGCCGTGTGGGTTAGTTTGATCACCGCTACGAAAGATCATCAACCTTAACACTGCACGGGGCTCGCCGCTACCCACTGTAATTACTGTTGGTACTAACAGATGGCGGGGATTCGAGAAACCAATTGGTGGTGACCTTTCCTGCCAAGGCGAGGTACGACCTGATAATGCAATATGAGCGTGTGTTTTTATAAATTTATTGGATATCCTATATGATGATATCAGTCCTACTTGTAGTGGGACGTAGTAGTGTCCAAGCTCTCTCGGTATGGATTAGTATTTCGCCAATTTAAGATCATATATCTTAATAATTTTCAAACCGAAAATGTTGACATATATTTATGTACGGTCGGAGCACAGAAGAATCGAGTAATACTATAAACTACAGACATAATAACAGACTTCGCGGGTGTGACAACTATATATATGTATATATACACGTATATATACGTATTATATAGTTTCTTGTAAGACCTAAGTAACAGACTATTTATTTACGTAATTATCTTGTACAGACAATTGATCCTATTAACGAAATTATCGATAACAATAACCGAAAAAAGAGAGAACTTCCATGGTATGAACTGCAGAGAACGGCGAGGGAATCTGCGGTGATGTACTGGAAGAATCTCCTCCCTTTAGAACCACTCGATAAAATTTTCGAATTATTACCTTGAGGCGTACCACGATCGCTTCCTATAGAATCCATCCCAACCACACATCTAACCATCGCACTACGAAGTTTGGAACTGAAATAGCTTCGTTGTGTTTTGACAGATCCCTAATCAACGCCAGTTCATTTATATTGAGTGGCAGTAGGGGTACAATAAACGATTCATTTGCCAACAAAAGAATCCGTTCGAATCACACATAACATTCTTATTTAATTTTAAAGGTTATCTGTAAAATAACAAAAGAAGCGAGACTATTTTATTATTATTACTTCTCTTAGTGGGGTGAGATGCCGCTGTGTTCCAGAGCGCTTCGGTTTGAGGACTCTCCTGTGTCTAATGCCGTGCTCAAGATTGCTTGAGCTATATCTGCACTTCCCAAACGTATTCATGGAGTTGTGGTTAAGTAACGGAGCACAGAAATGTCACCTTCTTACTTTGTTTTGAGGAGGCTATTTTCAGTGCCCAAGAATCCATAAATACGAGTATCGTCCCCAACGATAATTCATGTAGGAAATAATTCAGGAGAATACATTGTAATAATTTATTCTAATACTTTTTCATTCTCTACGACTTTTCTGCTGATCTGGATCAACTATCTTTTATGAATTTTGGAGTCTATTTAATTCTGAAGAACGACTTCCACCATTGCTTCGTATTTAACATGAGCACGCAATGTTAACAGCAAAGGCGGTACAGATGCAAATTGAAGACTAGTCATGATATAGAATATTCTGAGAGGGTAGATTCTAAAGGGTTCTGACGATGGTGTAAAAGACACAGAATTACTGGGTGTTGGGACTTTTTCTGTCGTCTGGTATTCTAGAGAATAGGAAATACGACGTTTCGGAAACTGTATTTGTTTCTGTCCCCAGGTGAAGGGGGCAGAAGACACCTACTGTCGTGGAATAAGAACTCGAGGCATATTCTTGCGACGTCACTTTATTGCTCAAAGACGTAACTACAATTCAACATAACTATAACACCAACGTTGAGCAAGTCGTTTCACAGTCGGTCCTTTCACTAGAATGTCAAAGAATCAAAGTCAAAGTAACATTGCGACTAACGGTCAGTCAGTCAGTTAGTCTTGGTGTCGAGCCCCGCCTGTGGCTCATGAACAGATATTTATTAGTGTTTGACATTTAAGGTCTTGTTTCTGTGGGGCGCCTTCTCTGACGAGAGGACGGGTCTGCCTTTTGTATGTGCTGCTGGCCCTTGCCAGCGCAGTCTTTCTCGGGTCTGAGTCCCTTGGGACTCGAGACCATATTTTACTGTCTCAGATTTGAGACTTCCCTTTTCGTCGCCTCTTACGACTCGCAGGGTCACAGTGGAGGTATTCGACCCCGCCTCCACCTGTGAAAGAATATTCCTATGCAGTGTTTCTATACACGAGACGTTCCCTGGCAAAGAAACTTCATTCAACAATACGTTCCAAGGCAACGAACCTTCATTCAACAATACGTTCCCAGGCAACGAACCTTCAGTCAACAAGACGTTCCCAGGCAAGGAACCTTCAGTGGAAGTTATTCGGCTTCCGGAATATACGTCGTTACTGCCCGGAAAAAAAACACGCAACAACTAGTAGAGCAAACGCCATGCAGTCATGGTTCATAAGTCAAGGAATCAAAGGGGAAAGATGTCTCAGTTCCTCACACCTACTCAGTCGGGCCCCTTAGAAAGAGTTGATCTCAATCACTGGGCCAATCTTAAATCACTGGACCACTGATTGAGATTAGCTCTTTCTAAGGGGCTCAAATGCCCCCTTTACCTGACTACCGAAACAGATCCAGTTTCCGAAACGTCGTGTTTTCTATCCTCTGGAATACCGGATGATGGAGGAAGTGCAAAAACCCAGTAATTCTCTCTATTATGAGAGCGGTTAGTCATTATCTGGAACACCATCCTGATATTTATTCTGGAGGTCTGAGGGAAAGAAGAAGTGCCTGGAGATAACCAGTCCCACTTGCCAATATTCAAAGAAGGACAATAAGAGAGAGCATTAAGTACTACACTAAGACAGTAAATAATTAACACATGCCTCACTTTATAAGTTTGGGTTTAGGTAGCTCACTGAATAATTGGCAAAACAACTGGTCACTCACTGTGCCGCTGGTCAAGAACGAGACAATTTTAAGATATGAATCTTTCGCGGCTAATAAAGATGAGTCAGTGTTGGACCAGAGACCAACATTTCGGAGATCTGGGTCTCCATCTTCAGTGTCGACGTGGCAATGCATGGAATCCCAGCACCGGTTTATGAAGGCACTCAAACTCACAAGCATCATGAAAATCCCATGAATACACAGAGAAGGGCAGGTTAAAAATAAAATAAAATGAAATAATTGAGAACAGAGACACCAGGTTAAGCAACATGGCAAAAATTTAGATTTGGATGGGTGACCACACTGTTTGACTGCGCCCTCCTACTGCATAGTGCACAATAGGAAGAGGCAACGATTTGACCAACTTGTATAAATATCAGCATATGGTCATTCCCCACACAGACCCTGGTGATGGGGTTCGAGATATATGAAACATTGGCTTTCAGTTCCACACTGACGCGGCTGATCTCCCGAGGAGATTTTAGACACGATTGTACTTCCCGGCACATCTTCCAGACCGGCTCTGTAGACAAGTAGCATCTTATCCAATGGCTACCGTTGTTTCTCCCTAGGGATAAATTGTCTGGAGCATGAAACCAACCACACACTTTTACCTAGCGCCACGGACTAAAATAAGCTAGGCTTCAGGTCCAAACCTGTGCTCGACTTCATGGCGTGGTACAACTTTGTTACAGTTTTGTTTAGGCATAAAGATCGTTCTTTACCACCACTAAACGATTCATTATGTACGGATCTCTCCTACAGACATCCAAATCAAGATTTTCAACCATATAACCAGAGAAGAAACGAATCAAACACAGAAGTAAACACACACATGTTCTTGTTTTTTCTTTCAAACTTTTAGGTATATTAAATATACTGCCGGAGGGGGGCGGTAGCGTACTTCATTTAAGCATAATGCTATAAGCCGGAATGTCGCGTATTCGGTTCCCGATGAGGTCACTGGATTTATCAATTGACCTAATCCTTCCAGCCACACTATGGCCCTGGCGCCAACTCATCCTATAACAGAAATGAGTACCAGGAATCTTTCAGGGGGTAAAGGGCGGCCGGCGCGTAAGGCTGTTAACCTCACCGCCATCAGTTAGCCGATTGTCTAGAAAATGTGAGAGCCTCGACGTCTCACAACCCTATGGGCAACCAGGGCGTGTTAAAGGGTGAGTTTTACCTTTGAGTTACACACCATCCACAGCAGACAAAATGTGGGCAGCATAATTCCTGTTATTACATACTTACAATCTGTCTGTTCTGTAAAGGGGTGCTGAATCTGATGTCATTAATTGGACCTGTCACGTCTTAAGAGTCCATTGCTCTTGGTAACACGTTATGTTGCTGACAATGAATGTGATTAAATACACGACTAAATAACTGAGTGAAACCAAACCTTCGTTTAGATTGATCGGTAATTAATGTTGGATTATCTTTCTAGGAATCCTGGTAGGCTGACCGGCGCTGCTTTGAGTTGATGGACACTTTACTAATACCGAAATGACCTTGCTGGCAGAAAGGGACTAGGAACCCCTGCCAGAGGAGGGACGACCTCGCTGACAGAAAGGGACTAACTATTAGATACCACTGCCAGTAAGAGGTTGGAACCTCGCTGGCAGAAAGGGGCTGATAGTAAGCATCAGTACCGGTAGGGTATGGAGACAGTAGAAATTAAAGGGGGACGCACAATGGACCACTAACCGGTCTAAGTGCATGGGGAAACCGACCCCCTCAATACTGAATACGGAATACCGAAATATGTGTGTTGGTCCTAGAGCGGTGTTCTATGTGCTTTTCCTTAGCTACAGCTGAACCTCCCAGTTATTATTATTATCATCATCATCAGTATCGTCACCATGATCAATATAGTTCTCGTCGTGGCCGTCATCTTGTTTAAAAACTTCCCACATCTGACGAAGACTTAGAGATTGCTAAGCATACCACTGCGGCATGCGGTAGCATAGTTGATTGAGGCACTATGCTACAAGCCGGAAAGTCGCCGGTTCGATTCCTGATGAGGTAATGGGATTTATCAATTGACCTAAACCTTCCAGCCGCAATATGGTCCTGAGGTCGACTCAGCCTCTAGCAGATACGACTGCCAGGAATCATCCTGGGGTGTAAAGGACGGCCGGTGTTTAAGTCTGACAACCTCACCATCATCTGTCAGCCGATTGTCTAGAAAATAAGGGAGCCTCGAGCTCTTACAAACCTATGGGCCTCCACGGCATGTTACAGGGATAGCTTAGGGATACCATTTATACCAAAGACAAGAGTGAAGCGAAATGCTCTAGGAATATTTGCTCATTATGTAAATTATGAGAATTGTCGCTGTCTTAGTTCAGTTCACAAATTGTTCCTTATATCTGCAAAATAGGAGTCTGTATCACCTTGCAGTTTGTTCCGTGGCGTTGCGAAATGGACTGGACAAATTATAAATATTTTTAAATAGCACTGATGGGCAATTGTGACTGTAATTGATGATTCTAGTACGTTAATAGTGTTCTTTCTACTTCGCAGACACATTCATCGCGTTAATACTCACACACGTCAACACACAAATTTTATCTGAATTTAATGAATGCTTAAATATTTTTCCTACTGTGGAAGATGTAGGTGTAGAACTGAATTTTGCAGTTTGTAATATTTTGATATGCATACAGCTGTGTGTGATTTCTTTGGATTTAATTCTTTAGCACGCATAGAAATTTCGGAATTAGAAATGTCTTAAATCTGTCTCGATTCCACAGTCTTCCAGCCTCTTTAGGCAATATTTTTCAATTATCTTATTATTATTCTTTATAAACTGTTAGTTCTTGTTTTATAATAATTATTATTATTATTTGCTGATGTAAAAATTTCCTCTTCAGTGCACAACGGTTTCTCGTTTTGAAATGCTACGTGCCATTATAATGATGTCATTTTGAAGGAAATCATTACATTTGGTTGCTAAATCTCTTTCTTTATGACATACTGTCGTGTCGTATGAATCCTCCTTCAGCAAAATGACATAATGGACCATGAGGAATCAAAATATTTGTCATTTAATTGTGATGCAAGCTTGATGTCAGAAGAATCAACTGTTGTGTGTGCATGATATTATTGACCATACCTCACATGTTGCTGTATTTCATAATTCTAGGCTTTACGAGAGGAAACAAAAGCAGCCCTTACCTTCTCTGGATTCGATATGGTTTGCTGTCTGGTGAATGAAATTCAATGTTAGTTAACTGAGCGTAGAACATGGGCCTTACCATTGCTTTCAACTAAAAGCACATTGTTAAAAGCACTTGAATAATGAATGCAGTTCCTTCAATCGTCAAAATGGCAAAGATACTCTGCAAAGGTAAAGCCATCCCTGAACTTCAGTTAGTTAAGCACCTCGCAACGAAGACTTATACGGTAGTGGATGTATAGTTCCACCATTCTTGATCTTGGCAGTAGGTTGAGGTGTGTGGTCGGCTTCAGCCGTCTTAACTTCCTCCTACAGAAGGGTCTCCGAAACCTATTGCATGGACCCCAGGGTCGGCATTGACTAAGAAGGGAATGGAATTTTTCTCCTGCCCGGAATAGAATCCTGACTCTTTTCCCGTTGAACCCACAGCCTAGTCGCTGTAGAAACTGAGATATTCGTACATTATCAATATATATATTGACTTCGGACTTCGAGTCCCGGTATGGTCAAGAATTTTCTCTTCTCCACGTCGTCCACACTGGCTCTGGGGTCCATCCAACCTCCTACGCAATGGGTACCGGGGGCTCTTTTCCCGGTGATAAAGCGGCCGGGGCTTGAAGCTGACCACTCACCTCCAGTTAATGCCGAGATCAAGAAATTGTGAATCTATACGTCCACTCTCCCATACACCTTCACGGCGTAGTGCTTAATTAATTAAGCACAGAGACAATTTTACCTTTAACTTACGTACTCTTTGGCCCTATGGCTCTCTAAAAACCTTGGTCCACTTGAACACAGACATCCAATCTTCTCTGTTATTTTCCTTTTGTCCCATCTCTTCACGTTCAGCTCTCCTAAATCATGCCCATTTCCTGGAAGAAGTGTGCACATCTATCGTTATGTTCCGTAACATTTTTTTAGACGTACGCCCAAGAGACTAGAGGAGCAGAAACATTTTGTCTGTCAGGCAGCGCTAGCTTAGCAACGTCCCTATCATGTGCAGGCAGTGGCGCAAGGGAAGGATCATCAGGCGAGTGTGTAAAGTATTTTCTGTGTCTTAGAAGAACGCCATGCTGGCGTAAGTTACAGAGGGTTTAAATGTCCATAAAATTCATATCTTATCGTAAAATGGAAGCAAATACAGAATACTCGATCAATTTTCTCCCAGCGAGGGAGTCCCCAGTATCGATTTAGGTGGGTTACAGGCTCGGTCTGGATATGAACCTGTCGGGAATCATCGGTCCCATAGTCGGCCTGTTTACTGTATACAGCCACCCGAGCTCGTCGTCAATAAGATAAGTTGTTACAGCGTTCCACATTCATAGCGACGTCATTTAGGCAGAAGCATATAAGGATGAAGAACAACATTACTCTAAGAAATGAAAGATGTATGTTGAAGTTTCAGGGTGTTGAACGACTGCAAGTAGTTAAACATTATTCTTTCTTCCTAGATTTGTGGATGCAGGCATGAGGTAGCGTAGTTGGTTGAGGCACTATGTTACAAGCCGGAATGTCGCGTGTTCAATTCCCGATGAGGTCACTGGATTTGTCAAATGACCTCACCCTTCCAGCCGAACTCTGGCCCTGAGGCCGACTGAGCCTGTAACGGAAACGCGTAACAGGAATCTTCCTGAGCGTAAAGGGCGGCCAGCGCGTAAGGCTGACATCACCGCTGGCTGCGAACCAAATGTCTAGAAAATGTGGGAGCTTCGACATCTCATAACCCTATGGGACTCCATGGCCTGTGACAGGGATAGCTTTACTGTTTTATGTAGTAAATATTTTACGAAATATTAGGAAAGTAATTTCTGATTCTGTATAATATGACAGTGAATATATCTTCGCAACTGTGGAGTTTTGTCTGCATTAAATGAATATCAAGGTCATCGGTGAATACAAAGTGAACGCATTTGGAAAATATAAATCCTATTTTTTTTTATTTTTAATAAACTCTGCATTTATTTTTGTACTGTAATTTCTATGTAGAAATACTTTTCTGGTAACCTCAATAAGAAAACACGACAGCATGTACATTGCGTAACGTCATATCCAGACAAGCAGAACACGTTGATTGATGCGAATGCGTATGAAAGTAATTTTATTTAATGACGTCTAATCATGTTCATAATCCAAATTGCGATTTAATAGACTCCATTACTTGAACGGATTTTGAGAACTGTTTTCTATCATATGTATGACGTCATTTCAACGAATGAAGATATTTTATTTTCAAGGTTCATGGCAGGTGGTCATAAACATTGTTTACTTTCACGAACCATAATTTTCTCTTCAAAATATGCCCCAAATGTCGTATTTTATCTTATATCTCGATATTATTGCATCGAGAATGTAGGATCATAATTTGTGTAAGGTAATTACTATGAACATTAGAAAGGATGTAATGATTTACCAATGGAGAAAATGCGTTTTATTTCATAATTTTAAGTCTTGAAACAAATTACTTATGTATAAAGTACATCTGTGGTTATAATTTCTACATTTTTTACAGATTACATAACTGCTACTGTGTTGTAAATCCATCTCGATCTTGAATATAGCAGCTTTTAGGAAACCTTTTAGGTTTATAGCCGTGTTCAAGTGGTTATAAGCCGTCTTCTCTCCTTATTTGTCCAGGTTTATGACCAGGGCGGAATATGTAGGGAATGTCACTGTGACTAGGTATTTACTTCCGGTTTTTTGCTGTCAACCACTCTCACCGTCTAATGTCAGTGACACACCCACTCATGCAGTACATTATCAGAGTTTTGGTTCTGAAGTGGCGTTTAATCTATATTCCAGGCGTTCCTCCCGTCTTTGTGTTGTCTCATGTAGGTCGAGGTCTTGCGACGGGCTGATCCTTCATCCAAGGAGTTTTACCAATAGATTGTAAGGTTCATAGTTCCGGATTAATTTTGAATTCCAACAGATCAGAAGGCCTAATCCGTCAAATGAATAGCAATAATTATAACAGTTTGGTCTATTACTCTTCTTGAAGGCTCTACTTAAGTTTTGTATACATGACATTATAAGCGCACTGAATAAGAGAATATTTCCAGGAGTATATTTGTGAAGAAAATGTTAAAACGTGTGGCATTTTTTTATTGATTTCTTCTTTGGGCAAAGCTACTGCGGCGCCACAGATTAATACTTTGGGACATGTAGTTCTCCAGCTCGCGCGATCGACCCCAGATCAATGGTTCATTTTGTAACTGTGATTCCATCATCGTGTTTGTCGCAGTCCTCACCGCTGCAACCGCAGAGGTAGAATGGTTTGGTCTTTGCCTGTGTAAGGATGCTAAAAGCGTACCGTATAGGAGGTGGTTATTTACACTTGCCCACTGGCGGGTCAGTTTTCCAGTGCGTACTGATTTCAAAGATGTACACCAAACATAAGCCTTTGGATCCTTTTCTGCGTCCGGAATGTACCAGGAGACTGAATAATTAAATCGAGTAATTCTGAATCACGGACTTCCTTATATATATATATTTGCTTCTCGGGGGTGGAGTCAGTTAAAATTCAAAACAATTTCCATAATGTACGGGATAGAATGCCTGCTTCACCTTTCACAGTCCCGAGTTTATCCCAGAGCGAAATCTCAATGTAAGTAAGTAAACTTTTACAATAGATTTGCTTGAGACCGGTATGGCTGTGTCAGTGTAGTGACGGTCTAGGTAAAGTCTGGGGTTCGATTCCCGATAGGGGAAGTAATTTTTCTCTACTCCACAGCATCCAGACCATCTCTGGTGCCCATCAAGCCTCCTATTGAGTACCGCGGACTCTTTCACCTGGGGTAAAGCGGCCAGGGCGTGAAGCTGAGCACTCATTTCCATCTAATTCCGAGTTCAAGAATAGTGGAGCTGTACCTCCGCTTCCTCTTACATCTTCATGGTGTGGTACTTTACCTTTTATACAGCTTTGTCATAGCGCTTCTTATTTACTAAAACTTCTGTTATAATATTATTCCTATGAAAGGTTAACATGTTTTCATTCTCTTCCCCCGCGGACTNGGGGGGGGGGGGGGGGGGGGGTTGAGAGGACGCAGATGCCTGGGAGTGCTGATCCTACTCAAAGGGTTGTGACATTCCAAAGTGCAGGTAAAAGTGGAGATTCTTGTGTTTATAGCGAACGGTCAGCACAAGGAGAAGCGGTTTGTTTAATGAAGTGTTTACACGACGACTACCTGAGTGGCACATCGACCCTTAACACAATTAGCACGGTGTGGAGGGTGACTGAACGGTTCTAAGTTGTAAAACAGATTCTCATCTGCTTGGGTGGTGTTACACAGAGGTCAGCTTTTTTCCCTTGTGCAAAATTTAAGGAGAGGAAACTTCACTGAAAATATTTTAGAACACTCTTACTTTCACTTACGGGGCACGCGGTAACGTAGTTGGTTGAGGCACTATGCTATAACCCGGAAGGTCACGAGTTCTAGTCCTGATGAGGTGGAATTTTTTCAATTTACCTAATCCTTCAGCCGCATTATGGCCCTTGGGTCGACTCAGCCTGTAACAGAAATGAGTACTAGGAATCTTCCTGGGAGATAAAGGGCTGCCGGCGCCTAAGACTGACAACCTTACCGCCATCTGTGGATCGATTGTCTAAAGAAAATGCGGGAGCCTCGACGTCTCACAACCCTGTGGCCTTCATGGCCTGTTACAGGGATAGCTTTACCTTTATATTACTTTCACTTTCATTTGGGTTTCAGTTGAGTTGGAAACAGACTGCAAAGATCTTTCATTTACGCGTACCGAATGCATTCAGTTCTTTTTTTCGTTATGAGCAACACAGTAAGGTGAGGTAAAGTTTCCCCTGTGCTTAATTAGTCAAGTTCCACTCCATGAAGACACGTCTGGGTGTGCAGGCAGACCTCCACTTTTCTTGACCTCGACGCTAGATGCAGGGGAGTGGGCAACTTCACACCTCTGCGCATTTACCTCTGGGGAAAGAGCCCCCGGTACCCATTGGATATGAGGCTGTATGGGCACCAGAGCCTATCTGGACACAATGTGTGAAGAGTCAAATCTTTCACTGCTGGGAATCGAACCCGGGTTGTTCAGCCCGTAGCCTGTCATTATACCGACTGAACTAATTATCTCCTGCACAGTGAGTCATGCAGAATTGTATTTTGCTACAGATTAAGTAAGTTATAAATGATTATAATAATAGGATCTACATTAAACACATAAGAAAATATAAAACAGTTCAAGTTACATTCATGGTTCTGTTATTGCTACTCATCTGAATGTTATACTGTTGGAACTGCAATAAATATACATTGTTGTTGGAGTAATGTACACCCATAAGTCCGCATTTATTCAGATATTTTCTGTCTTGTCTTGCGAATATGAAAGTATTGAATGAACTGATCCCTCGTCCAAAGAGTCCTAGAAAATGATACTTCTGAATTAATTCTGAATTAGGACAAGCCAGACATCTTAACCCTTGAAGCTGCACGCGAGAATTATTGCTAGTGAATTATTACATACAGGATTTCCAACCGTGTCCTCTGAATGCAAGACGCATGCTCCGTTGCACAGGCCTGTACGATGCTGGTCAATACGTACGACGCTTTAGGCCACTTAAAGTTATTGTGAACAATCAGATAATTGCAGTCAGGCTTCCACAAGCAGACGGAATGTTTTTAATCATAAGAAGTTCTAGCTTACAACAAGTGACACAATTAAAATTGTTTACAGGATTCATAATACTACGTTTAATTTTGTATGAGCCGGGATAGCGCAGCTGGTATAGAGACTGGCTACTGCCTGGACGTCTCAGGAGTCGGAGTTCGAGTCTCGGTTGGTGGAAGAATTTTCACTTCTCCATGTCGTCCAGACCGGCTCTGGGGCCCACTCAGCATCCTATCCAATGGGTAACGAGGGGCCTCTTTCCCCGGGGGTAAGGCATCTGGGGCATGAAGCTGACCGCTCAACTCCAACTAGCGTTGAGGTAATGAAAACATAGGTCCATACATCTCCTCCCCCCATACGTCTTCATGGCGTATTGCTTAACTTTACCTTTCACCTTTTATCTTGAACTTTTTTTTTCCCCCTTGGCACTACAGCCCTAGTGGGCCTAGGCCTACCTCCATGAACTTCTCCGTTCACTTCAGTTTTTCTTGATCTTACACATTCGGTAGGACTCCTTGGACGGGTGATCAGCTCGTAGCAAGGCCTCTACCTGTACATAAACACAGAAAAACCGCACACAGACATCCATGCTCTGAGTGGGATTCGAACCCACGATCCCGGTTTCCGAGCGAGCGAAGACAGTGTATGCCTTAGACCGCTCGGCTACCGTGACCGGGACCTTGAACTTTGTCCAATATATTTTATAAATATTCCATTAATTTTTTTTTATATAATTATGTGTAATCGACCATTGATTTCCATTATACTTTTCAGCTCTTAGACATAAGTAATCCTTATTCTTACTGTAGCAAATATGGCATATTTAAAATAATTTGCTATCAATGATAAGCATTTGTTATTTTTGTCTTTAAGTTAAAGCTTTCAGTTCGTCTCTAGGTTCGTGCACAGAAGTTTCCGTTCATTTCGGTCTCAAAAACGCATGATAAAAATCTGATTAAACATCAATACACTGAAATTATGCGTAAGGAGGCCCTTTCCGTAGACTTTCGCCTGTGTCCTTCCGAAATGAAACATATATATATCCAAAGGCCTGTACTTCGGCGTGTCTCGATGTGAGGTAGAGAAAATCTTTCGTAGAAGAGCAATTAGGTGATTCTGCAGTTACATCTTCCTTTTAGTCGGCTGGTTTGTGGTGGATATTTATTGCTCTTACTTATCATAACTACATCAATTATGGGTTTCATAATAAGCGGAGAGTTTCTTAAACAAACGGCGACTCATAAAAACTGCTGTTTCAGTAGAAAGAACAGTAAAATGCTATGTAGGAATTCTATTAAATAAATATTCCAACATAATTTTCTGCAAGACTAATTCTTTCTTATTTTGTTTAGTGAGAGTCATAACCGGCCTCCGTAGTCTAGAGGTAACGTTCCCACCTCATGACTCGTAGTACGCGGGTTCAAATACCCGGCGGAGGTCGTCGAATTTTAAGGGTGGGAAAATTCAGGGAACAAGAAACCCGGGAGGGCCTTTAAGGTGTGAG
>NW_019740669.1:151817-175047 GCF_002891405.2 Cryptotermes secundus
CTGGCTGGACGGGACTGATGGTAAGCACCAGTACCGGTAGGATATAGAGACTGATAGAAATCATAGAGGGAAGCACAATGGACCAATACAGGTCTCAGTGCATGGGGAAACCCACCCTATCCAATAACTAACTAACTAACTAGTGACAGTCATGTAAGTTTCAGATATTAAATATCGTTTTGAGTTGTCCGTGTTTTTTAAGTATCAAATAATATACTATATTTGTATGTCGGATGCAGGGTCAGAAGGCGAAAGAACTAACTTCAATACAAGTCTGATTCCACTCACCCGGACAATGAAAAAAGGCAAATGTCAAGAAATAAATGTATGCATACACTCTGTGTGCTATGTTGTACTGAAGCCTCCTGTTGCACTGTGTATTTCAGTTTCAGGATTCTCACTTCATTGTTTATGTGAAAATTAGTCCATAATTGAATTCGCACTTTGAGGCCCTTTATCTCTTATTATTATTATTTATTTAACACTACATATTTCGGCCTAAATGGCCATCATCAAGTGTATAAGGTTAAAGATTAAAACAGCTGCTCTCTTGTTACGATGCTGCATTCTACATTTTATGAGTAATGTAAAATAATTATAATTCTTTATAGTTTTTGCTAATTGTCCAGAGAAAAGAGAAGAACAGAACTTACAAATTCCATGAAATTCTAGTTTTCTCTTCACATTCGTCTTAAATATATTACTCTAACAATTCTAGGGAACAGATTAAATAATGCGGTTTATAGCAATTTAACTTCACTCGCAAGTAAATCTTCTGCACTGCATTCGCTGTACAAGATGCAGCCATGCAGTGTCCACATTCCAGTCCTACAATTTTTCAGAGAAGTCTGTTTTTACGAGACAACACGA
The DNA here is from genome assembly GCF_002891405.2 of Cryptotermes secundus. Lineage (NCBI taxonomy): Eukaryota > Metazoa > Arthropoda > Insecta > Blattodea > Kalotermitidae > Cryptotermes > Cryptotermes secundus. Next base: position 152,688 of record NW_019740669.1, read on the forward strand.
TACAGCAATCTTAACTTAAATATTACAGCATTTCGGATGTGACGCCGTTAAAATTTGTAGATATATAATAAAGTTTTGGATAAACCTGCTCTCTCAATCTTTGTATTATTCTACCCTGAAAAAGGAGGGAGTAAATTACTTACAAAGTATAATAACTATCTACCAAAATATACGGCCTCATATCCCAGGAGATTTTCCAGTCATTCCTAAAGTGTGTGTTACGAGAACAGTATTAATATGAATTATGTTTATTTATATTTATATCTCACTGTGCTTCTGAGATTCTTATCGGCATAATACAAAAATTCAGCCTGAAATTTCACTTAAATGTATCCCTATTATACACAGATGGATTAATAAGCATCTTTCTATCTCGGAAAGATTTTTGGGGAGGAGTGGGATCCTGAAACTCCTCCCCCGTCTTAACCAGGAAGTGCTCCACACAACCAAAATCACAGGCGTGACTGCGTTTCTGACTTAATGCACAACAGAATGATCCGCAAATATAACAGAGGGACATACAGAGCAGACGTAAGTTTTGAGCATGAAATTTATCCGGGACATGAACGGGAAACGTTGCCATAATCATACAACTGTCCGCTGCTAGAGCTTGAACTCCTAACTCCGATTCTTGGTTACGTTTCTTCAGTTCGGATATACAAAAACATCCTGCAATAAGCCGTACGTATGCGTCAAATGCGGCTGCCCACACAACACGACGGACTGCAAGAAGACAAGGGAAACACCAGCCAGATGCGCACTATACGGAGGAAACCGCCCCGGAAACTACAGAGGATGCGAACGCTTCCGTAAGCTAACCAAAGGTACCAGCAGAAGCTTTTCCCAAAGACCCTCTACTCCAGCAATCTACACAAATGAATCCTACACGAGAAATATACAACCTCTAGAAATAACCCAACCCAGAAGCTACGCAGAAATCACAAAGCGAAATTTAACCCAAACAGAAGAACAAGTAACATACCAGCAAAATTCCTAGATGAATTAAAAATTTAATTCAACAATTATTACAACAAAATACTATGGTACTAAACATGCTAACAACACTCGTCAACAAAACAAAATTAATGACCAAATTCCTAAGAATAGCCCAATGGAACGCCAATAGACTTCCAAATCATCAAGAAGATATAAAAATATTTCTAAACATAAACTCAATCGACATCCTGCTAATCAGCGAAACCCACTTCACCAGCAGAAGCTACTTCAATATCCCCAAATACAAGCTTTACCACACAAACCATCCCGACGACAGAGCCCACGGAGGCACTGCAATCCTAATCAAAGAAAAAAATCGAACATCATGAACTACCAAAATATGAAAAACATCACATGCAAGCCACTTCCATCAAAGTCAAAACATTTCCTTATGCTCTCACAATTACCGTGGTCTAATGTGCTCCCCGCTATAACCTCAAGAGAAACCACTTCGAGTCATTCTTCCAAACCCTGGGTACAAAATTTATAGCTGGCGGAGACTACAACAGCAAGCACACATTTTGGGGATCAAGACTCATAACAATAAAAGGCAGAGAACTACTCAAGACAATCCAAAATAACAATTACTCCATCATATCAACTGGTACACCAACATACTCGGCCACCGATAAAAATAAAATTCCTGACTTACTAGACTTCTTCATAACAAATGGCATCTCTCCTAACTACACAAACGCAACTGCAAACCTTGACCTAACATCGGACCACACTCCGATCATTGCAACAATAAGCACATCAGTTGTACTAAGGAAATCCAAGCCCAGACTTCACAACTCCAAAACAAATTGGGATCTCTTCAGGAAAATAATAGAAGACAACACAAAACTAAAAATTAAGCTGAAAAGACCAACCGACATAGAAAACGAATGTAAAAACCTCATCGCCCTAATACAAGAAGCCGCCAAAACAGCAACCCCCATAAATGATCCAAAGAACCCTACAAATAACGTACCGTTAAGAATAAAAAAATTAATAGCCGAAAAGAGAAGAGCTGGATCAACCTGGCAGAGGACTCACACTCCGGAAGACAGAGCAAAATACAACAAAACCAGCAATGAGCTAAAAACGTAATTACAAGAACTAAAGAACGAACAATTCGAGAGCTATATCGCAAGCCTCACAAGACAAGACAGTTGCATCTGGAAACCAATAAGAAACAAAGAAAGCCCATATCAGTATCACCGCCAGTACGCAAATTCACATCACCACCAGGAAACTGGGCAAGAAGCGACAAAGAAAAAGCCGACCTATTTGCACAACATCTACAAGAAGTATTCACTCCACACAACAATAATCAAGTACAAGAAGTAAACTCACTTCTAAATGAACCCATACAAAGACACCAAAGACCAAAGCTCTTTACCCTAAAGGAAATGCAAGAAGTAATAAACACTCTAAAGCCAAAAAAGCGCACCAGGCCATGATAACATCGCAGTCGTAATACTAAAACATTTACCAACAAAAGGCCAAATAAAACTCTTATACATATTCAACGCCATACTTAGACTGGACCGTCGGCCTCGTCCGCTCAAAAGCGCCCAAATCATAATGATCTTGAAACCAGGCAAAAATCCAACCGACGTCACATCCTACCGACCAATAAGCCTTCTACCTACAATTTCAAAAGTCCTCGAAAAACTAATACTCAACAAAATAAACCAAGAATCGAACCCACAAACATGGATACAAAACCATCAGTTTGGCTTTCGACGAGCTCACTCAACTATCCAACAAAGCCATCGCATAGCAAATACCATAACCAAAGAACTCAACTGGCTCATAGGAAAAAAATCGCACCTCTCATCGAAAACAAGTTACTAATCTACAAAACAGACATCAAGCCTATATGGACATACGGCATAGAACTCTGGGGCTGGGCCAGCAAATCCAACATCGCCATTATACAGCGTGCCCAGTCCAAAATACTCCGATCCGTCACGAACGCACCGTGGTATGTATCCAACCGCACCCTACATATAGATCTAAAAACTCCTTCCGTAACACAAGTCATCCAAGAGAACAGCACCAAGTACTTCAACAAACTATGAAATCACTGCAACCCACTTCTTCAACCACTACTACAACCTCATGAAAACCGAAGACTAAAAAGTTGGCCATCAGATCTAACGAACTGAGGAAAACATCACTTGATGTTTATTCCGCACACGCCAGAATAGTGCACAATAAATAATTATGAAATTGTACACCAGTCAGCACACTGACTTATAGATTGTACAATCTGATTGTCAACAAAGGAGAAAGAAAAAAAAATTCTTCAGTTCGAATCCTTCTTCTGAAAAGTTTCTTGTTCTAGGACGTAACGCCGTGTAGTCCGTTGAAAGTCAACCGATATTTCAGAGAAATACATCTTCGTGGACGAAGAGTTAGTGAAGTAAGAAATCAGGAACAAACAGACAGCATTGTGTTTTCTTGCTTCGCTTACTCTTCGACCCTGAAGATGGAGGCGATGTGTTCCTCCGAAACGTCGATTGACCTTCAACGGACTACATAGCGTTATATCCCAGGAGACAGAACACTTCGTAACCATCACTATGAGGACCTCAGATCCTACGAATCCTTCTGTTGTTGAAGTGTCAACACGAACAAACATTCGTAGACGATTAGCAACAGTAGTTACTTTATTCACATTTTGACTTGTCTTCTGACATTCAAAAAGGACTTGAGATATGAGGCCTTACAGTAACTATCTAGTGTTGTCTTCTTCAATATTACTCCGTGTAGTCTGGTAGACGTTTAACCACGTTTCGATGGAACGAAATCCCATTCTTCAGGATCATTCTTATTCAGCTCAAGTTGATGAGTGTGTGGCTATGAAATATAAAATTGTTACTGATGGAAGGAAGCAGCTGAAGACAGTTTCTCTGTGTTTGTTTAGGGTTACAAAGAAAATATTGAACGGCAGGTGAAATCGTATACTTTGTTATGGGTGGATTCCTGCTCCCCGAAAGAGAAGCAAACACACAAATGGTTTAGCCAACATGCTAGTAGCTTGAGTACTGATAAAAACCAACAGATTGAAAGGGGATGGCCGAAATGCCTAAGATGCAATGTCTTCCAAAATGTCTCTCACGCATTAGTAATGTGTGAGGCATCAGATTCTTTTAAGCTTACGTTTGAAACAAATAGACGGAGTTGTTTTTGTTTAAGATGCCGATGTTTGACGGTACTGGGGACTGGTATACTTTCAGAAGTTTAATGCAAGCCATATAGGCTTATGTTGGTGAGTTACAGAACTCTCAAATTACGGATGAAAATGTAGTCAGTCTCAAATCAAACTGTGCCGAACGAGGTGTCTCCATCAGACACATCGACTGTTTTTTTAAAGTTCTTTATTTAGCAGCAGAGTGAAAGTAAATTATATCACAACTCCTTGACACTTCAGGCTATTTTGTGTCCCTAATATGGTACGTATACAAAGAGACTGAAAAGGGCGTATAGAGCGTAAAGGCTCTATATATAACTGGAAATTCCGGTGGTGCCCATTGAAGTTTGTTAAGCTTACTTAAAGGTAAAAATAATTAAATGTAGATTAGTGAAAATCTCCCATATCGAATTCCAGCAAAATTTGTTGAAGGGTTCATAAGCTATGTAGAAAATTTAATTTTGGCCATATACGACCTAAGCTTTACTGTGGTCTAATGCGGCCGAAAATCGGAATGACTTGACGTCTGGCAGAAGCCGGCTATATCGAAATTCAACAAAATATGACAAGTTCGTGTAAATCTAAGATATACATGGAAAACTACCCTCATGATATTACGTAAACCAGGATTTATTACGGATCAGGGTGGCGACAACGTTTTGTTGAAATCCTCTTTATCGAACTCCAATTCCTTTGTTCCAGCGCATAACAACGTATGGAAGTGAATCAAACTTGATAGCTCGGTAGGTATAGAGAATAGAACATGGGCTGATTGATCAAGAAATCGAGGCTCGATTCCCGTGACTGGCATGACACGCCTTCTTCACAGCTTTCGGACAGGCTCTAGCACCCATTCGCTTCTCTTTCCGGGGGTAAAGCGGCCGAGGCGTGAAGCTGACTACTCACCTGCATCTACTGGCGAGGTTAAGCGTGAGGGGAGTTGCACCTCTACTCCCTCATACTTAGTCAGTGCAGGGACAAATTTACCCTGCCATTACTGATATACGGGAAAGTAACGGGAAAACTTGTTGCTGTGCTTATTTAAGCAGCAGGCATTGTTAACGTCGGCATTAGATTGAAGCGAGTAGTCAGCTTCACGTTCCGGGAGCTTTAATCCCAGGATTATGGCCCCTGTACCCGTGGAATATGGCACTGCTTGGGCTCCAAATCAGGTTTCGACTCTTTGGAAACGAGGAATGACTTTCGCATCTTCAGAAATCAAACGCTGATTCCTTGCTCGTCCAGCCTGTAGACTGAGCCCTCAGGACATTCATGCTTTAAACTTGATGCAGTGACCAACCAGGTCTCTAGGTTAGGTCGCCAAGGATTTAACTTCTTCTTCCAGAGATTAATACTTTAAATGATGTGTATTTGGCCTCGCTTAGTTCTTCTATATATATATAGTCCATTAGTGTGACGTGTCTTGCAAGACGTAGTCACCTCGTGTTTGAGCTTTGACACTCCCCAATTTATAATTATTCTTCCATCTATCACCATCTTCATTGACCTCGCCGTAGAAGAGAAAGCTTCGGTGAGAAGGAATTCTGTTTCCGTCGCACTTCCAAGTAAACAACAAGCCTTGAAAGTAATCCAAGTCAAATTGTTGCTACAGTCTGCTGAGAACACTCGTAGGGCCTACAGGCATGTCCACTGCAAAATGTTCGCTCCTTTCATTATTTCAGGCGTTACTGTCCTGCACCCTGCTGTTAAGGAGCCTGGATAATCCAATCGGTATAGCGATGGGCTACGGCCGGTTGGTCGGGGTTCGATGTCTGGCAGGGGAAAATTTTTCTCTTCTCTATAGAGCCCAGACCGGCTCTAGGGCCCACCCAGCCTCCTAATCAATAAATATCAACACTCTTTCCTCGCAGGTAGAGTGGCCAGAGCGTGAAGTTGAGCACTTTCCTTCCCCAAGTACCAAGGTCAAGGGTGGTGAAGTACACGTTTGTCTTCATGGCTAGTACTTAATTAATTGAGCACAGGGATTTTACTTTTTTCCCTTACTATCCCGCTGTTAAGTCCTGTGCTTTATACGAGTATAGGCACCAGCGAGATTTTAAGCAATACTTTTAATCTAAAAACTACAGTCACAAACTTATGTAGGCGATTTACATTTATGTTCAAAAGTAGTGGACATACATTTTTTTTTCACCGAATCTACAGCCCCCTATGGTCTTGGTCTCTGATTCTTTCAGTTTCATAATCATTTTTACAAACGGTAGGACTCCTTGGACGAGTGATCAGCTCGTGCAAGGCCTCTACCTAAACACAGGACAATACAAACACAGAATAAACATACACACGTACCAAACATCCGTGTCTTGTGTGGCATTTGAACACACGATCCCGGCTTCCGAGCGAGCGAAGACAGTATATGCCTTAGACCGCTCGGCTACCGTGACCGGTCCGGGTATATAATAGTACTGAAGTAAATAAAGAAATATAATGTAAAATTCGTAAAATTCAAGTGTATCAGACAAAGTTCCTTCTTCATTTCGGGATAAAGGAAGTAATTTATGTTTTCACAAAAGTGTATGGGCACTCCGAATCAAGAAATATTTTATAAATTTTATTTATCCGAGCTAAAACATGATATAATTGTATCAGCCTGATAGTTAGTATCGCGTTATTAAAAATGTATTCCTTGTAATTAAGGTAGGTGCTGCGTGTACAGCTGTAATCGGAGAGAAGGGCTACTATTTCCCTTTTACATTTCATGTTATGTTAGCTTTTCGCACAAATTGCTGCATATATTATTGCGTTCTTAATAACATATATTTATCAATTTACCTTCAATATTGCCGCTATTTCATTATCTGTATTCGTTAAAGCAAATATAATATTTAAATTTTGTTTGCGTCAGGAAACTTGGGATTTCACCGGGTCATGAGTTGAGCTGTATATCAAACTGCTTTAGGTCATTTCCTGATCTTCGAAAATTGTTCATTCAGTGCCTATAAGTCTACAGTTTAACGGGTTCGCATTGGCCTCTTTCTATTGCCACTCTCACATCACCAAGAATGATAAGTCCTGACTAAATGATCTCCAAATGAAAGCGGCATAGACGATTTCTTTATATAAAAGGTAAAGCTATCCCTGTAAGAGGCCGTGAAGGCCCATAGGGTTGTGAGACGTCGAGGCTCCCACATTTTCTCTAGACAATAGGCTCAGAGATGGCGGTGATGTTGTCAGCCTTAGGCGGGCGCCGGTATGCGTTACGATGTACGTTGCAATTAACGGTAATTGACGAGAAATATCATTATTAGAAAGCATTCCTGCTATCACAGCTTTCTTGTCAAATGTGCCGGTGTGAAGAAGCACCAAGTGAGGTCGGTGTGTGAGCGTGCAGCGGTAAGTTTATCAGATGTCACTGCGATAGGCGATAATGGCCATTTTCGCCTTTAGTTGGTTATGTAACGAGGGTGTCAGTATTGCAACGATATACAGCATTTGATGCAAAATGATGGATAAGTTGGAAGGGATTTGGAAGAGAGCGGTCATTGCCTAGTCATGGCACAATCTCGACATATGGTTTGAGTGACTGAGGAAAGCTAAGAAAAAATTGAGAACAGCAGGTGTTTCGGTTGAGATTTCAACTGACCACTCTAGAGCTTTACTGCTATTACTCGGTGTGGGTGACTGTCCAAACGCTTTCGTCAACTTTATTCGTCTTGAAAGAGTCTTCCGAGCTTTTTGACACTCTGTATGGCCATTTTGGGAGATATGTACGGTGTTATAGGGCTCTTGAATGGAAGGCCATTCCGCTTTCTCTGACTCATAGAAAGATGTCGGAGGTGTAACAAGACACAGCTGGCGACACAATTACCATGTTTCCGAACAGTAAGTGAAAACTAATCGTTACTTTTGAAACATGCAGTACTTCATCTTCTGTGTGCATATTTTGCTTGGATGACGTGTCACAGAATAGGATTAAGTAACCGCCGAATGCTAGGAGTGATGTTAGAAAGTGCAGTGTTTTGAAGGACTAAATTTCTCTCTAACAAACTCAAGTGTTCTGTTTACATATAAGAGATAAAAACAACAATTATCCAACAAACAAATGTGGGTCCAAAATCGGATGTATGCCAGGATTATTCAATGAGAACGGGATGTTATGTTTTCCATCGCATTACATTTTTTATTTATCTGAAAATGGTTGAGAATTTCTTTACAACTACAGACGTTATATAGAATCGAATTATTCTATGATGAGAAGATTATGTCGTAAACGTTGGATCAAACGTCAGGTGTTCAAATAAGAAGGAAATGAAAGCCTGACTACTGGAAAGGAACTTACCATTTTGTGACAACTTGGCAGATCAAACGTAAAACTTAACGGAATCAAATAAGAAGAATGGAAAGCGCTTTGTCATTGATCAGGTTATATCAGGCAAAGGATATGCTGTGCTGAGACTTCTACCTTACCGTACCATCCCAATTTAAATCCCATTCTGCTAATCTGAGCAGATATAAAACCATGGGCTCCTGAAAAGCCCGCGAATAAAATAGTTAATAAAGTCCAGCAGATGTGTCGCCAGAAATTCGAGGAAACTGGGGAAGAGTAATTGGAGAATATTTGTCAGCATTTGAGAAGACTAGAACAAATCCATTATGAGCAGAAAGGCATGATCGGACGCGTTCAGCACAGCATAATTTAAGACACTGGCGTGGTTAGAAGTAAGACCATTGACGAATCAAGTGACACGTCAGAAAGCGTCTCTCAGGAGTGAAAGAACTGGTACAGGATTAAAGGGAGTTGTGAAGAAGATAAAAATACCTAACATTGCCATCAATATTCATCTCCTACGGACGTGTAGTGTAATAAAATCGATTTTTCTGTGTTATATATCATATATATTGTGACATGTTACTGTTGCGTAACCTCATTCCATATCCCTTTGCCCAGCAACGGTCTGACATGTCACAATATGCCATTTAATTTTATTTTATTTGGAGTGTGCTTTACGTGGCTTTTTTCCTCTCTTCCACTAAGCTTGTGGCGACTTGCTCCGAGTTTGCAAGCAGAAAATGAGTGGCTCAGAAAGTGCAAATGTCGTCAGAAATCATGCGTTATTATGTAAATCTATCCCTGTAACAGGCCGTGAAGGCCCATATGGTTATGAGATGTCGGGGCTCCCACATTTTCTCTAGACAATCGGCTCACGGATGGTGGTAAGTTTGTCAGCCTTACTCCCTGGCATGTGTTATGATGTACATTGCAATTAATGATTATTGACGACAAATCTCATTATTACAAAGCATTCCTGTATTTTATTTGGGAAGCCAAGAATCTGAACACATGTGGGTCTGTGTACCGTCTGTGTCAGAGAGCTCGGTAATATTTCACTGACTTCTCAGAAGAACATTTTGCCTCCATCTTTGGGGTTTGAGATATGCTGAGTAAGAAAAGAGGGAAGCAAGTTCCACATCATAATTTGGCTGATAATTAGAAACTGACATGTGGGTTTATCTTGGCGAGAAGTGACCAAAGTGATACCACGGGTCCAGACAGTTCTTAGAAACGTATAAGAAATAAAACTAATGACGCTGAGAATGGTTGGACGAAGTATTCCGGGTTAATATTGAAATTTAGAATGTTAAAAAGGTGTTCAAATTATGTCTGAGTTTATACGACAAAACCACCTTCAAGTACTTCCTGAGAAGGCAATAGCTGCACTTTTTATTAAAATCTCTTAGGCATTCATCATGTTTTACTGCGACCGGCCCAAGGGTCAAGGAAGCAAAAATAAAACTCAAATTAATAAAATAAAATTTATACGAGATGGGACAATAAATCTGTGGTACTTCAGGATGTCATGCCATCTGATCTGGTACTGTGTGTTCTCTATTTATAATTAAAATTTTCCGTACTTGGTATAATAGGTCTCTCCAGTTTTGAATAATGAAGTGTTAGAATTCGCTACTTTTATTTCACTAATGTAAGAATTCCAAATTTGGAAGCTCAAACAGCAATGCTTCTCTCCACCTCTCAGTAATGAGGCTTTTCTGTTAGTCCCGCCTCCACGTGGCTTTGATGAATCTCGCAGCTGAAGACTTCTATGACTAACAAACAGGCGGCGCGCCATAGCTCAAGCGGTTAGTCGCTGGCTTCCCACCGCGGCGGCCCGAGTTCGAGCCCGGGTCTGGTCAAGTGGGATTTGTGGGGGACAAAGTGGAGCTGGGGCGGGTTTTCTCCGAGTACTTCAGTTTCCCCTGCCAATCTTCATTCCACCAAATTCTCCATCATCATAATCACCCGGGGCAGGCTACAATAGGCCAATTAGTGGCCGCCGTGCCGAGTGGACCCAGTTGGACTTCACCCCCCACTAAGCGAATTAAAAAAACCACAACAAAGAGGGGGAACTGTTGTCTGGCACGGCAAATGAGATACTTTGCAGGCACAAAAGTTTAAGATCAGTTCCTTTTTACCACTCTGCTGCTGGATCGAATTCGGGACGTCATTGATGACTATTTATTATTATAATAGTTATTATTATTTGTATATTCATGCTGACTAGTAATTGGCTACTGGCTATTGAGCTCAGCACGTAAATAAATAAATAATTGAATTATTATTATTATCCTTATGATCATCATCTACAGCAGCAGCACTGCCCTTCTCGTCCTCCATCTCACCATTTTTTTTTCCTTGGCACTACAGCCCCAGTGGGCCAAGGCCTACCTCCATGAACTTCTCCGTTCACTTCGGTTTTTCTAGATCTTACACATTCGGTAGGACTTCTTGGGCGGGTGATCAGCTCGTCGCAAGGCCTCTACCTGTACACAAACATCCATGCCCTGAGTGGGATTCGAACCCACGATCCCGGCTTCCGAGCGAGGGAAGACAGTGCATGCCTTAAACCGCTCGGCTACCGTGACCGTCCCATCTCACCATTACTGAACATTATTCTTTTGCTTTTCCGAATAGGACAGGCATATCGGGGGAAGCAACCTCCTTCCATTTGGTTTTGGGACCGACACTAATAGCTGTCGCTTGAATTCAATTTTCGAAAGTATTGCTGCACTGTAAAGCCTTATTTACGAGACATTCATAATAAATTTAATAATCTCTGCAAACTGGCTCATCGTATACAAATTATAAGCATGACTTCACGATAAATTCTATATATCTTATTCGAAATATTTTTTTCCCCAAATTTCTGAATTTTTATCGAAATCAAACAGTACGTAATGGTGGTTGTTCGCAATTCGATTAGATTTGCAACGGTACATTTGTGTGCAGTATATGAACATCAGTTCTACTTCGCTATCCATAATAACAAAAGATGCTTTTGAAATATGCCCCTATTCAGCCATTGTTATTGCGTTGACCTGCTGCTGTGTCCATGAAGTCAATGGTTCTGCGACCCCATAGCCGGTTCGAACCAGTCCCAGGCATTTGACCTAAGGCTACATCTTCCTGGCTCCTAATCATGCACATCATTGTAATTACTATAGTTCGTTTTCTGGGTACGGCCACGAATTTGTCCTCGTCCTATATAGATATAAATATTTTTTGATTATAATGAAATAATTATAACTAAATCCTTAGAACAGAACTGTTCTTGAGAAGCTGAGAATCACTCAGCTGGTCAAGAAATTCATGTCCTTTCATTCAGCCTGAAAGTTTTGTTACAATGTACACAAACCCGCCACTGATACCTAACCTGACTCAGGTGAATCCCCTGAAAGTCGTCATACTTTCTTTCTCTGCGCTGAGGTTTTTCAAGCAATCTTTTCTTTCAGCGTAGTTGACAAAAGCCTTGTATAAAATCCTCTATTTTCCCATGCGTGCTACACACCCTGAACATCTCGTGGCTCTCGATTTGATCGCGTTAATATTGTTTGTTTCTGTGTGTAAATAACGAACATGAAGCTCATCATTATCCAATCTTCTCCACACTCCTGTCAATTTCTCCCTCCTAGGTCAAAACAATTTTCCTTAACACTCACCCTATTCTCACTTTCAGTCTGCAGCCTTCTTTCGGAGTGAGAGACCACCACCAGCAACAACAACAACAACAACAACAAGACGACCAACAAGAACAATAACAACACAGGTGTGATCGGTAGAGCGTGAACCTTTTCGCCTCAGTTTATTTGACTTTGCTTTCGAATTCTACATAGGCAGCCTTCTCACTCTCGCCTCCACGGCAATTAGTCACTCACTTTGAGGCTTCTCGCATGGCCTGCCCACATACAGGTAAACCGAGTTCAATCCACTGAGGTGCAAAAGGAAACAGGCTACATAAATATTGGCGTGGTCATGGAGAAGAAAACAACGAAATCTTTCTTTTGATGAATACTACGTATATTTCTATTTACGCGGTAGCGTAGCTGGTTCAGGCATTATGCTGCAAGCCGGAAGGTCGCGGGTTCGATTCCCGATTAAATCATTTGATATTTTAAATGACCTAATACTTCCAACCGCAATATTGTCCTGCGGTTGACTCAGCCTCTAACAGAAATGAGTACCAGGAATCTTCGTGGTGGTAAAGGTCAGCCGGCTTCATCTGTGAGCCGATTTTCTAGAGAAAATGTCGGAGCCTTGACGTTTTACAAACCAACAGCCCTCTACGGCGTGTTACAGGGATAGCTTTATCCTTTTTACCATCTTTCTTTTACATTTTTACAAAATCCTTCCTCCCCAAAAATAGGTCATAAGCACATCCTACTTTTATTACAAGATAACAATTCTGTTTTCGGAAAATTTTATTCTAATAGCTACGGTGTTCTAAAATATCCATTATCAGAATATTCCTGAAGTTGAACAAGGAGTGTTCTACACGGACTAATGGGACAGTCAAGGCCGCGCCATAGCACAAGCGGATAATCGCTGGCTTCCCACCGCGGCGGCCCAGGTTCGATCCCGGGTCTGGTCAAGTGGGATTTGTGGTGGACAAAATGGCGCTGTGGCGGGTTTTCTCCGAGTACTTCGGTTTCCGATGCCAATCTTCATCCCACCAAACTCTCCATCATCGTAATCACCCGGAGTAGGCTACAATAGGCCAATGAGTGGTCGCCGTGACGAATGGACCCAGTTGGACTCCATACCCCACTAAGCGATTTTTTAAAAAATGGGACAGTCAGGCTCTTGTTGCACAGAAAATGACTAACATCATCGGTAATTCGAGGAGAATAAATATTATAGAAAATTTAGCTTTTGAAACAATTCAAATTAAGAATTCTTCTCACTGCTTTTCGTCCATCGAGTTTAAAGGATCGATTAATTTTTACAAATTAATACATCACTAGTTCGGGTACCTTGGTGTGCGGTTGAGTACGAAAATTCATAGAACTGTCTAGGGCCAATATTTATTAAAATGATACAGCTGCTTTCGAACTAAGTCACGTCGATTTATTAGATAACAGTAGGTAGCCGGGAGTTGACAAACGGTGATCTGGATTTCATTTTACACGTATACACGAATATATGTCGTAACCTCAAAAATTCTCGCTATTTTTATGCTAGCTTTCGCTTTTCTCCCAAAATATCTTCACGCCGATTTCCCGAGAATGGCAAGTCTGAAGTGTAACTTCTCAAGAAATTTAAGCCATTCAATATTATTTTATCCCAACCGAGGTGCTCCTCTGGAGCAGGAATCAATAACTGAATGGATTATAGCAAATGATACGATGACACACGGTAATGACAGTTACATAAATACCCGTACTTTTGATGGGAATCGAATTTGATACTGCAGCCATATCTTACCCTAAGTCTCTCAAGCGGTGCCACTACCAAGATACGTAGGATATCCTGTTGCCTCTTTTCAATATATGAAAAGTCGTATAACTTGTATAAGATCGGCTTTCGAGACTGGCTGTAGAGAAAATGAATCACACGATCTTAGATGTTTTACTTGCTTAATCCGTTCCTCTTTTACCCTAGAGTGTCTAGATTGTGTGTGTGTTTTTTTTTCATTTTGATCATTTTAAAGGCGGTAGATCTCCTTGGACAAGTAATCAACTCGTGGCAAGGTCTCTGCCTAAACACAGGACAACATAAACACAAAATAAACACACACACACGCCCCAAACATCCATGCCTTGTGTGGGATTCGAATCCGCGATCCCTGCTTCCGAGCGAGCGAAGACAGTACACACCTGGCCGCTGGGCTACCGTGACCGGCTGAACTTAGAAGTACCTGCGCAAAATCAGATGTTTCCTCGTCTCTTGTGAGGAAGCGTAATATTCACTCGATATTATATGAAATTGCCGGTCACGGTAGCCGAGCGGTCTAAGGCATGTATTGTCTTCGCTCGCTTGGAAACCGGAATCGTGGGTTCGAATCCCACTCAGGGCGTGGATGTTTGCGTGCGTTTTTCTGTGTTTGTGTACAGGTAGAGGCCTTGCGACGAGCTGATCACCCGCCCAAGGAGTCCTACCGAATGTGTAAGATCTAGAAAAACCGAAGTGAACGGAGAAGTTCATGGAGGTAGGCCTAGGCCCACTGGGGCTGTAGTGCCAAGGGGGAAAAAATTATATGAAATTACATTTTATTTTTATAATTCATATCAAAAGCTAGGTGCTTGTGAATAACAAACTCACTCTTAAGTAGAATGGAGTACGAGGTAAAGAAGTTGGCAGACCAGAAGGTCGTGGGTTCGAGTCCCGATGACGTGGATTTTTCAGTTTACCTAAACTTTCCAGCCGTAATATGGCCCTAGGGTCGACTAAGCCTCTAACAGATTTGAGTACCAGGAATCTTCCTGGAGGTAAAGAGAGGCCGGCGCGTAAGGTTGACAACCTTTCCGCCATGTGTGAGCCGACTGTCTAGAGGATGTGGGAGCCTCAACATCTAACAACCCTATGGGCCTCCACGGCCTGTTACAGGGNTATGAAATTACATTTTATTTTTATGATTCATATCAAAAGCTAGGTGCGTGTGTATAACAAACTCACACTTAAGTAGAATGGAGTACGAGGTAAAGAAGTTGGCAGAGGCACTATGCTACAAACCAGAAGGTCGTGGGTTCGAGTCCCGATGACGCGGATTTTTCAGTTTACCTAAACTTTCCAGCCGTAATATGGCCCTAGGGTCGACTAAGCCTCTAACAGATTTGAGTACCAGGAATCTTCCTGGAGGTAAAGAGAGGCCGGCGCGTAAGGTTGACAACCTTTCCGCCATGTGTGAGCCGACTGTCTAGAGGATGTGGGAGCGTCAACATCTAACAACCCTATGGGCCTCCACGGCCTGTTACAGGGATACTTTTACTTTTTACTTTCTCACTTAAGTAGAAGTTGTGCAGACTGTGAAAGCAGACTCAGCCGCTTTCGTATCTGACAACTGCGTTGTTCATGGGAGAGGTAGGACCATGTACTTACATTTGTTGCAGGTAAATCTAAAAAANTGTCAGTTATTTTAAACTTCATTTTCTCCAGAACTGTATTTCTTCAAGACGTTAGTCTAAACAATGCTGCAGAAGATCAGTTTGTATTTTCACACTACAACGTGAAGTGTCCAGTGTGAAAAAGAAGACAAACCTTGTGTGTATATTCTATGTAGGATTTAGGCCATTGCACCACGCATGTGTACGTGCGCGTGTACGTGCGTGCGTGCGTGTATCGGTATGGAGGGATTTTCTTTTTTGTCTTTGTTTTATTTCTTTGTTTCCGTGTTTAGTATGTTTTGCTTCGTAATTCGTGTGGGTGGTCCCTTCATACGTGTGGGCCTGTGGATTGCAGAGCTATGGCTAACTAATTTATTATTTGATTCCGGCTTTTGTTTATCACACCAAATACAACACCGGAACTAGATCAATTCTTATAAGAGTTGATTATATTTTTATTCAACATTAGGCTTGTATTTGCTATGTAAATAATGACTGTATAAAGAGTCCGTTCGAAACGTTTTACACTAATACAGCATTTTTTAATTATTGGAAAAAATGGCGGCATTAATTCAGAAAATTTCGGAGTACAAATTCTCACTTCTCTAAACTACAAAACATGGGCTAATACAACATCACAGTGGACATTTTTAATTATGTGTAGGTTCATACTGAACAAAATTGCATTGTCATAAAACGGTTCTTAAAAGGTGTGCGATTTCACTAGTTTAAACTTCTTGTACGCAACTCCGTTAAGAAGTGCACCCCTTTTGTCATAGAAACAAACTCCGTGGCCTGTAGTCCGCAAGCGAACTATACCGACCAAGTGACCGCCGCTTATCGGCGAGGTTAGTGCCAACTTTTGTGGATAGAGGGTGTCACGTGGACAGCGCAACGGATCCCCACGGCAGTTAAACTCGGCTTTCTAGACCGGAGCCGCTATTTCCTTAAAATGGTTCTTCAATTATCCTCACGAAGCTGAGTGTACCCAGTTCCAGACCCAATACTTCTCAGAAAATCTGGTAGCGCCAGGAATCGAACCTGGTGCCTCTGGATCTGCAGCCAGGAACTCTGACCATTGGACTTCAGAGGCGGTCCCTTTTGTCGTAGGCATTTTATAAAATCCAATTTCTGACAAATGTACAGTTGATCTAATGTTGCGCAATTTTCTACGGTGAGATCCGTGTAGGTAAACTGGTTTGTATGCTTCTGCTGTGGGTTGACATTGTCATGAGAACGGTCTGTTCGTTTCCAGAGAGTTCTCTGTGACTTAAGTAGGTGCTTGTTATGGTCAAGGGTGGAGCTCACTTCGGTTTCTTGTGGGCTCCATGCTACGTAACTGCTCTGGGCTAAATAACGCTGCTGCAACACGGCGAGTAACAGTATGGTGGCATCTTCCTGCAAAACAGACACATCTGACATCAGGATGTAAATCAGTATTTCATGAATTGCACAAATGACATAAATACTTCAATACATTTTATAACCTGTCTGTATGTATCAGTCCTTGAATATAGCGTTTAGGGGTTCACATGTAAAACAGTATTCTTGTATATTTTTTCCGAAATATTGTAGACCTGAAGAAAGCAGTCTTCTGGGATTTGGCACCGTGTATATGTGGTGTTAACCGACGTTTCGGAGGAACGTATCACCTCCATCTTCAGGGTAGAAGGAAAAATATAAGAAATCCGCAAGCGAAGAGACCGTGAGAACCGGNAGACTGGTCTGCTTTTACCGGTTCTCACGGTCTCTTCGCTTGCGGATTTCTTATATTTTTCCTTCTACCCTGAAGATGGAGGTGATACGTTCCTCCGAAACGTCGGTTAACACCACATATACACGGTGCCAAATCCCAGAAGACTGCTTTCTTCATAGTCACCGCCATGAAAGCCTCAAATCTTACATATTGTAGACCTAATTGCAAACTTAAGGCTCTGTCTGTTACGGATGCACGGCATGTGCCAGTCTTTCACGGGCATTTTGATTTTTCTGAGTTATATTATCAAAGGTTGTTTCCATGGAAATTAAGTTTACTTTTTAAAACGAAAGATCGATCGATACATTTATTGATTTAATGAACTATGAGTGAGCATCTGTGTGATAGACCGTTCATCATTTGTTACATATCATGAAAGAGATTTATAGGAGGAGTTCTAGTGATGCATTCGGCTGCATAGCATTTTATAACTTGAATTCAAGGTCCGATTCAAATTATCAAGGTCTTTGGTTAGGATAGGCTACATCTGAAGAAAATGGACTTCCACTTCGTAGCCGCTTAAAGTTCGTGTTATTCACTTACTCAACGACTCTCTGTACCAACTGAAGAGGAAGAGAACTGATAATATTGTCACGTGGCCGCGGTTCCGTGACTAATAATAACTGATTCTGGATTGGTGGATTAATCACAATGAATTACGAGTATAGCGCTACCGCTGATCTACCAACCTCACAAATCAATAGGACATGATCCATTCACGTTCTCATTTTCTGTTGTTACTCTTCTGTACTCCTACAGCTCTTCTGTACTCCTACGGCTGCTAGCTTCAGGATTCGCCTCTTTTTTAATTCCTCGGCACGGACTCCATAGAAAACACTTTTCTTCTGTTGTCCTAGAATGTGTGTTTATTGAACCGTTACCTAGCAATGAATATATGCGAAGCACATAGAGAACCTCTCTTGTGACACTGGTTCTATTCTTGCTTGCGCGTATTTCGGGCGTTGCCTAGAAATGGGTCTGCATGTCACAATATGTTGAACAGAGGCTGACGAAATGTAGAACAGTGACGCATTTCACTGTCAACAGGAAGACTGTCAGATATAAAAATATTCAAATACTTCTTTATCGTGAACCTGAATGTAAGACTTCACATTTGGCGAAACAGAAATATCAGTAGGCGCAAAATGTTAGTTGCGAAATTTCAGCGAAAGAAGCGTTTGGGAATGAATGCATACTTGGTGGGATAAAACTAGAAATGCACGCTGTATGAAGCTTTGGGTATGGGGGTTATTTCGAATGATGAATTGGGGATGTTGTGGAAGAAAGCAGTCTTGAACTATATTAAAGTATTCTGCCAGGATTTGGTTGAAAAAACTAAGTAATATTAGGAAACTGTATACGATATCCGACATTTTGATCAATAATCAAACCACATACGAACAAAAATACAGAGAGCAGGAATACTAACAGCTCGAACGACAGGTCCATGGATCCGTTATAATGAAAATGAAAGTTTGGAAATGAGGTTAGGATCTCCGATGATACGCCTACTTTCATGCCCTCTATGATCCTGAGATGGAAATATGTATTGGGAATTATTGTATAACAAAGTCATCAGAATAGGCCATATTCCAACGAAGTAGGATGCTCGTATTGAACGGTTGCTGCACTTGCTGATGCAGTCTGTGTGTGGTCCTTCTCAATGTATTCACAGATTTTATGCTAGAGACTGATTACCTGTATTCAATATGTTGTACCGTCATGATGTGTCGGGAAGTTAAGTGTTGCGGCCTCTTTCTGCGGTGCATTTACTAGTAAAAGAAGTGCTTGGACGCAACACCCGCTGTAGTAACGGCTTCGCGACATTGCACAACTGACCCCATTGGATGTAACAGCAGTCTGTACTTTGTTCAATGCACTGCAATATGGGCGACAGAAGGCACGTGACGATTCAATGTGTTGACGGTCACGTGTGACAAAATAAACAACTTACGTTATCCACAAAGAAACATCCATCTTCAGAAGCTGATAGCCTCTCGGAAAGCAACGAATACCACCATCATTCGTTGTTACGTTCACAGTAGCTTCAAAAACCATTGTAATTTTATCCTACAATTTATGCTTATGTCTCCCAAATAGTCTCTTACATATCAGCAACCAATTTTGGCCCCATTTAGATATATTTATTCTGAATCAAGCTAAGCAAGAAGAATGTCCATAAAAATCGTGTCAACAGCTTCTCCCAGTGATGGTTTCAAACGTCTGATGCCCTGTAATCTGGTAGAAGTTTACTATGTTTCAGGGGGACACTCTGCCTCCTTCCTTAGGGTTGAAATGTGCCCAAAGTTGGCGATATCGTGTTCCTCCGAATCGTATGTAATGTTTTGCCAGAATACATAGCCTACCAGCATTTCCCAGACGACAGTAAACATCAAATCTCACAATTTATCCCAAATTTGTGAGTGCCTATTCTTACCGTCAAGAAATTGCACCATATCTGTGTCACGAGAACCAGTCAACTAATAATATGTTAGAAATATGGTCTTTGTATATTCTGAGGACTTCATAAAATTCTAAATATGAGTATCATCTGTAGGAGGAATGTAGAGATATTTAGGGTAACTCAGGTGCTCTGTGCAGTTACTATGAAAGTTACCTGTGTAATACTGTCACGTGTATGAGTGACTACAAACGGGATCTGGAAGGGGGTAATTAGATTTACTGACCACTTATACACACAATTCGTAACTACAAGTAATTACAGCTCCATCGCTGATCTACAAACTTTACAAATCAATATAGCACACGCTAAGTCTTCTCAGTCTGCTTTCCTTAGTCGTTTCCTGGTAACGGATATTGACAAGAGATTCTTCAGCTTCTGTGCTCAAGCAGTTGCCCGCTGGCTAATAATCCATAACTCACAAACACTCATTACTCCAACTGTCCAATATCTCGGCACGAACATGTAGAAAACATTGTTTCCAGCAATTCCTGTATTGTTGCGTGTGGATTTGTTGCCATGGGAACATGTTTGTTTGCGAAGGCGTTACTCAGAAATGGCTGAGTATATTTGCTTATTAAGAATATTTTGTCTAGCAGCGGGTGTTTGTCTCTTTGGCGGTCGCTCCCTAGCAACGGGTCCCTACATGCTATGATAAGATGATTTTCATAAAAATCGGGCGTTTTTTTCGAAAGTTATGTCAGAAAAACTGGCGCTCACACAGCATTCAGAACTAAGGCCATGTTATGTAAATCCTTTAGGAAACCACCCTGTTCCTTATTCTTATATTAATCTCTTCCATAATTTTAAAATGTTGCATGTCTGTTATTGTGCTAGACACACAATAGATTCATTTCATAGGAATGAAATAATTTACGTTGCACAGGTTCCAGAAAACGCTGTTGGTTTCCTCGGAACTGACGGGTCGTCAAGTCGAAAAGTTTTCTGTGGACATTGCGTGTTAGTTTCTGTTGCTCACGGTTCTATGGGATTAGGTTAAGGTTGATGTCTAATAGTCATTGTTCCATTGTCTCTTCAGAGACTATATGAACTCCATTCCCCACCCCCCTCCGTCTTCCGAAAGAATACAGGCACAATCACGAACAGTTATTACCCGCCATGCGGGCGGTATCTCTCTCCCTCTTCAGCTTCACAGAAACTGTCTCCTTGCATTGCGTACAGTTGCCTGCCACAGGTGCGTCGCGAAGAGATCTAGTAAAGGAACTGCCCATTTTTAGCCCGCTGTCCTTTGCTTATCTGTATCACAGTACACAGCAGGTAAAATGTTAAATGAAGGAAATAAAGTACACTCATGACGGCAGTGAGGAGGAGATTCTGAATGAAGTTAAGTCCGCATTAAGAAACAGGAGAGGGAAATGTAAACATTGTTTAAATGTGCTTGATTTTAGCAGTTCTCCCGGGTTCTTCTCCAGATTGATGCATCTATTGAGTTCTGAAAAGCCACTTCAATTTCTGATCAGAACATCCGCCAGTAATTCGAGACTGCTGACTCGCAAGAACCTTTACTGAAAGCTGCAGTAACAACTGAAATTAAGATGCAAGTTTCCATCTAAGCCTGTCTAGATTATTGTTTTTGCTAATTGCGTATTGCTAAAACCCCGAAATGTTTCAGTCTTTGAAGACAATCATCAGATGGTGTACCTCATTAAAAGATAACTTTACAAATCACACACATAAAACTAAAGGATTAAAGTGTCTGGGACACGCGAGTATAACTTATATAAATTATAAACTGATATTATTTTACTGGAGATCGAAACCCCAGATGTTTTCTTCCTTTATTACTATATATTACTTTTCTCATCTATTAGTAATGATAACTTTAATTTTCATGGAATTATTATCAATTATTATCAGCTATTATATATCTGCCTTATTTTGTATTTCTTTTTGTTAGTTTCTTGTCCTTCTACGTACATGTGTAAACTTTGCAAACGACCTCTGAGCTTCTAAGTTTGCACGTACATAAGCAATAATTGAATTATTATTATTATTATTATTATTATTATTATTTATATTATTATTCTTATAATACACTTTACATTTCACAATTCTCAATAACAACTTAAATTTGTATAAATGAAATTATTATTATTATTATTATTATTATTATTATTATTATTATTATTATATTATATGAAGAAAACCAACTTACTTATCTATGATTATAAACTTTTTCAAACGTCAATAGCCCGGACCGATTCTGTAAAAGACCTGGGAGTGTTTATTGATGCTAAGCTATATTTCCATGACCAGGTCAATTACATTTTCTCTCAATGTGCGAAACTATTGGGTCTAGTTCGTAACATTACCTACAATTTCTCTTCGCTAGACTGTATGTTCAGTTTGTACACTACGTTAGTTAGGTCTAAACTTGAATATGCGTCCGTAGTCTGGAATTCGATTACGTCAACTGATGCCAACAAGCTGGAACGCATCCAGCAGAGGTTTGCGGCCCTTTGTTTTAAACGTTTCTTTCCTAAAGTTCACTACAATTATTCTCTTGCTCTTGAGGAGTTAAAATTACATACTTTATGTACTAGGAGACATCGCCTTGATGCTCTCTTTCTTATTCAAGTTTATTTTGGCTCTAAATTCTGCCCTTCTG
>NW_019740669.1:175382-197133 GCF_002891405.2 Cryptotermes secundus
GTTGAGGCACTATGCTACAAGCCGGAAGGCCGCGGGTTCAAGTCCCGATGAGGTCATTGGATCTTTTTCAATTGACCTGATCCTTCCAGCCGCAATATGGCCCTGGGGTCGACTCAACCTCTAACAGAAATGAGTACCAGGAATTAATTAAATAATTTTCCTGGGGAGTAAAGCGCGGCCGGCGCGTATGGCTGACAACCTTACCGCCATCTTTGAGCCGATTGTCTAGATAATGTGGGACCCCCAACGTCTCACAACCCTAGGAGCCTTCACGGCCTGTTACAGGGATGGCTTTACTTTTTTTACTTATTATTATTATTATTATTACTACTACTACTACTAGTACTACTTTGTTTTTTATTTTTTTATTTTTCTGTATTAATATGCTTATCCACCAGAGCTTGCCTGTAATTTGTCTTTGATTTTATGTTATGTTTGTCCATAATGTAATTATTTGTATCTGTACTGTGCTCTGTCTGTACTTGGCCTTATGGCTGTTGACTCGGCACATAAATAATAAAGAATCGAATTGAATTTGTAAAGTTTTCTTTTAATGAGATACACCACTTGATGATGTTCTTGTAAGACCGAAACATGTAGGGATCCCAGAAACACGCAGCCAGCAAAAGCAATGAACTAGACACATTTAGATGGAAACTTGCATCCTAATTCCATGCAGACGATACGTCGGGAAAATGAATCCTACATAATTCTGTACTGACAAGTTCAGCATTATAATATACGTAAATCTATATTATTCTGTTTACTGAACTGAGAGTACTAGTAGAGTTTATAGAATTTGTACCAAGGTTTCGATGCTAAATACACAAACATAGGCTATGAATATCTTGACGGGTTAAAAAAAGGTAAATTTGCCCTGTAATTAGTTAGTTCAGCACTATGCCATGAAGATGTGTGGGGGGAGTGGAAATATCGTTCCACCATTCTTGACGGCTGCACTGGATGGAGGTAAATGGTCTGCAGCTTTATCCCAGGGGGAAATGTCCCCGGTACCCATTGGATAGGAGGCTGGGTGGGCCCCAGAGCCGGTGCGGACGCTGTGGAGCAGAGAATATTTACCCTCGCCGCAATCGAATTCTGGCTGTCCAGACCGTAACCCGTCGCTATACCGACTGAGCCATCCAGACTCCCATTACTTAAAGGGAAGAAGGTAAAAGCCAGGCCATTAGCGCTACCTCCCACTGTGAGCCTTATCCTTCTTGCGGAGACCTAATTAACCTTTGGCTTTAGATGGAAGTGTGATTAGGTATCCCGACACGACCGCATTACCCCGGAGAAAGAACCCCAGCTGCATACTGGGTAGGAGGCTGGGTGGACCCCACAGGTGGTTTGGAAGCGTGGGGGAAGATTGAAACCACCGCCTACGCCAGCAATCTAATAACCATTCTCAGGTCGTCCAACCCGCAGCCTCATCAGCTGATCCGAGTCGAAACGTTTTACTATATTTTTTATTTAAGAATTTTTTAGGGTTCAGTGTTACACCCGTCATGCTGGCCGCACCATAGCTCAGGCGGCTAGTCGGTCATTCCTACTTAGGCGTACAGGGTTCGAGCCAGGGTCAGGTCGTGTGGGATTTGTGATGGACAAAGTCGCGCTGGTACTGGTTTTCTCCGAGTACTTCGATGTCCCTTTGCCAATCTTCATTCCACCAATTGCTACACAATCACCATTATCTATTATCTTGGGCTGGTACAATAGGCCAGAAGTGGCCACAGTACCAAGTGGACTCAGTCTCACCCCACTAATAACAATAACAATAATAATAATAATAATAATAATAATAATAATAATACACCCGTCATTCCCAGTGATACAGTGTTAGTGCAGGCCTACTTCCGGACCTCGATCTTTCACTTCCGCCTGAAGGCCTAATTAATCGTTGCCTAGCATAATCGCCACTCTCATCCATATGTGGCAATCATAAGGCTGGATTGTGGCAAATGCATGAACACAAAACAATAATAATTCTTGGAACCTGTCAAATGAGATATCAACATGATTATAGAGTGAAAACTTCAAGCAGAGAGACGGTAGCAGGTAAATATCGTAAAGTGTCACACTATTTTTTAATAACATTAATAAATAAAAATTTGAGAATTCTTTTATTATTTAATATAGTGGCCGGTCACGGTTGCCGAGCAGTCTGAGGCATGTACACGTACTGTTTTCTCTCGTTCGGAAGTTGGGATCGTGAGTTCGAATCCCACACAAGACATGGATGTTTGGTGTATGTATGTGTTATCCTGTGTTTAGGTAGAGGCCTTGCGACGAACTGATCACTCGTCCAAGGATCCTACTGACTGTAAAATGGCCAGGTTGTTCTTCCTCGACAACGTAAGGTATAAGAGGAACAGATTAAGTAAGTAAGTAAGTAAGTAAGTAAGTTTAATATATATAGTATGAGGTAGCTACCTACTGATTGCGGGTATAGAATGTGGCGAATCTGGTAATATATGACAACTACAAGCGTGTAGAGCTTAGAATTTATAAGAGACGACACTAGCCCATTTGATTTGTGGAAGTCGCAAGGCGGATACCAGTTTAAAGCAGATAATAAGAAAATTAATAGATTCTGAAGGGTTCTGATGATAGTGTGCAACACTCAGAATTACTGGATTTTTTTTTTTTTTTACTTTTCCATCGTCCGGTATTATAGAAAATAGAAAATACAATGTTTCTGTTTCCGTCCTCAGGTGAGGGGGAAGACACCTACTCAATTGGACCCCTTAGAAAAAGCTAGCCTCGATCACTCATTCAGTGGTCGATGTTAGATCTGAGGAAGGAAATAGATCCAGTTTCCGAAACGTCGTGTTTTCTAGTCTCTAGAAAAGCGGACAGTGGAAAAAGTAAAAAAAAAACCCAGTAATTCTGAGGAAAATGAATAGTTTAGAAACGACATTCTCCACATTATAAACCATACACAGAAACTAATGCTACAGTCATCTGTGATCTGCGTGTCTGTGGTATTCATCGCGCAGCAAAAGGAACGAAGCAGACGGTGCCTGTGAGTCACTTCTCGGATATGGTTGTTGTTTCGAAGTACTTGTTGGATTGTATGGATGCTCATGTTTAAAAGACGCCAAGGCAAGCCGTATTCAGTTCAGCGGTCACTTTCTGTCACAATGTCAGTTCCAGATTCGGTCATGAGTTTTCATATTTATTGCTACCAAGAGGAAACAATGGGACGTTATCTTAATGTTGAATATCCCGAAGTACCAGACTGAAAACAGCGGGAGAGAGTTTTCATTCAGTAAACTTTTAGAATGATATCTAGGAATACTGAAACGGAAGAGAAACTGATTCTGACTTCTTTGTGTACGAAAGAGCCAGACGTGGTAACGACGGTGGAAATATACAGCTTGAGTATACTTGTGTTTAGATATGTTGTTTATGATTCTGTACACTGTATCGCCCTTCAAGTTCACTTATTGCAAATACAAACATCTTGTATTTGTACTTTATATTACGAAGCCGTCAGTACCTCAGACCACTTAATAGTCACGAATGGGGAATGAATTTTCTGACTTGGCTGTATTACCAATATATCTTATAACTTGAGAACTTATTTCTCTAAAAAGGTAAAGTTAAGTGTTTAACTAATTAAACACTACACCATGAATACGTGTGGAGGGGTGGATATATAGATCTACTTTTTTGACCTCACCACTAGTTGTAGGTGAGTGGTCAGTTTCACGCCTTGGCCGCTTTACCCTCGGAGAAAAGCTCCCCGTACCCATTGTATACGAGGCTGGGTGAGCCCCAAACCGGTCTGGACAACATAGAGAAATAAAAATTCTTATTCTATAGTAACCAAATATGAGGTTAGTGTGTTAAGATGAAATTCGAGACGAGCCATGTTTTAGTGATAAACTTAATGTGACTTACTATAGCGATGGTTGAAATACGAATATAACAGTATTCGGTTTTTTTAAGTTTTATGTTTTAATCCTTAAGAATGTGGAATGAAAATCGAAATAACACACACAAAATATATTTTCTTCTTTGTGATTTTGTTTCAAGCCGAAGTTTTAAAACGGCTTACAGCTGATTTCACATTTTCAAATCTTATTTCACTGAAACCTGTTATAATATTAGAATACCATTTCCGGATAGGCACTATATGCTATTCTTTCAATAGATTTCCTTGTGCACTTTTCACTTTTTCTGATCGAAACGTCTAACTCTTTCTAATTGTTTACCTAATTATAGCTGAGATATATGAATCCCTGTGTGATATTCTCTGTTCCTGATTCTTTTTAATAACATAGATCCAGATATTTCTCTTCTCTTTGTTTTAAAATATGGTAATTTATTTTCTTCCCTCAAAGCAAAAGAGCGTATTTCTGAATGAAACAAAAACGTACTCGTACATAATTGAAAGTATAGAATACTCTGTCACTCTCAGTGTAGTTGATAGTTATGACGTTGGACAAAACATTCCATGTGCTTATGGAATCCAAAGGTATACAGTCGTGACAACAAAAGCTCTTTTTAAATCGAAACTTCAACTTTTGTGTTCTGTTCATATTTTCATAACCTTTTTCTCTAGGATCTATTTTAAATTTAATCTCTCAACTATGCATAAAACAACAACAACAAAAAACTCTATGGTTTTAGTCCGCAAAAGAAACTATACCGACAGAGCGACCGCCGCCTCTCGACGTAGTTAGTGCCAACTTTAGCGGATAGAGGGTGTCGCGTGGTCAACGCAACGAATCCCCACGGTCCTCAACTGCGCATAGTCCCTTTGTATTAAATGTTTCAGTTACAGTTATTTATGCACTCTGTTTTGTTTCCAGCATGCGTGTGAATGCCTTATGCATAACACGTCTTTTTAATTGGTTAGCCATGTAATGCTAGTTCAAGAACACCCCACAGTGTTGGAGTTCTCTTTGTGAAGCCAAAATTTTGAATTCTACTAAATAACATCTCTTGTTTGAAGAGTTTCATCCTCCGGGATATAAATTCGTGTAGTCCGGTGAGACTCAATCGACATTTCGGAGGACCATTTTTACCTTCATCTTCAGGTTGGAAGAGGGAGCCTCGCGAGAAAACAAGATCAAGGAGGCAGAAAGCAGAGCATGCTCCCCTTGCTGCCTGAATTGAGGCGATATATGCTTCCAAAACGTGGGTTAACTTTCGCCGGACTACACAGTGTTATATCCCAGAAGTCAGAATTCTTTGTAGCCCCTATCACGAGATTCTCAAACCCACTGCAAATACCGTATTTTATTTTATTTATTTATTTATTATTTGTTTCATTCTGGTCCGTCACACTAACAATTACAAAGACAAAACAACTCCGTCCAATGTGACTATTTAAGTTTTACCACTTGAAAACTCAGCACCCTTACATGTTTCGATGCCTACGGATCATCTTCAGAGGGAACATTTATTTGGAAACCACAATCACAATAGGTGTTCTGAGTGCTGAAGGCTGCTGTGATGGTGAAAAGTTGAATTTTGTGTACATTGTGTATTCCAGGCATTATGTGTGTATGTAATTTAGCACTCAGAACACCTATTGTGATTGTGGTTTCCAAATAAATGTTCCCTCTGAAGATGATCCGTAGGCATCGAAACATGTAAGGGTGCTGAGTTTTCAAGTGGTAAAACTTAAATAGTCACACTGGACGGAGTTGTTTTTGTTTTTGTTATTTATTTTATTTTATTATATCTTATTTTAAATTTCTTTGGGACTGTAACACGAAGCGATAGGTATAACCACTTCAGACGTCACTCTTGTTTACTCTTATTAAATCATATACGAAATAATTCTTCAAGACTTCTCTGAAAGGAACATTTTGTGTGTGCATATTTTCAGTATCATAACTTGTACTCTTCTCCAAGAATAGTTAGAATGACCAAGTCAAGGAGGATGGGCAGAGCATGTAGTAAAAATGGGGAGAAGAGGAATGCATATAGGATATTGGAGGGAAAGCCGAAGGGAAGAGACCACTTGGAAGACCCAGGCATAGGGGGGTGGACAATATTAAAATGGATCTTAGAGAGATAGGATGGGATGATATGGATTGGATCGATCTGGTTCAGGATAGGGACCAGTGGAGGGCTCTTGTGAACACGGTATTAAACCTTCGGGTTACATAAAATGTTGGGAAATTCTAAAGTAGCTGCAGACTCGGTGTCTCCTTAAGAAGGGCTCAGCTCCATGAGCAAGTAAGTATATGTTCAGTAACGAAACCGACTACTTTTAACCGCTTACAAGTGACAACCTCTCTAGATCGTATTTGCAAGATCTTAAAATCCGAACACCGTACTATTCCGGTTTATCACTCATAATAATTCACTTAATTTTGCAAAGGCCTTACAGAAAAAACGATGCTTTCAACTTCATATACTTAAGCACGTAACTTTCCGTCGCGCTGTGTAGTTCAGAGTTCTGGGGAGTGTACATAGCGGTTGCAGTACAACGTCCCCTAGGGACAGCTAGCTGGAGTAGCGAGTGGGTTCTTGCAACGAGTGGCAACGGCACACGTGGGAGGTAGAGATGGGCACAGCATCTGCAACGCTATAAAATGCTTGTTACGCGACACGGCTTTGCAAAGGCCAGGTTACTGACCTTTATGGTCAGCAGGCATGAACGCAAACGTCTTTATAACAAATTATCTCATTTGATTACTAAGTCGCCTCTCCTGTCGGAACTGAGAACATCGTGGACTAAAATGGAACGTGCTTACGACTCTGAAGCACTTTAACCTTTCGAAGTACAGTGGTTATTATATGTACCACCTCATTTAACATTAAATTATTCTGAATCTTGTCCACACCTTGTATTTATGTATTCTGAGAATAAAGAGCGATTATTTCCCTACATAAAATTAATCGGTTGATTTTTACAAAGCACACTGTTTTCTGTGAGGCATGAACTGAAGTTTTAAATATCTTTTAGTTGAATTTCAGGCTTCGGAGGGTTATTTGTCGTCATCATCATCATCTTCATCATCATCGATATCTTTTTCTTCATCCTCAAGGATGAGGCCTTGCGTGGTCTGTTCTGTCCTCTTGAAGGTTATGTCGGTCCATCCACCTTAAATGTGGGCGTCCTGTTTTTCGTCGTCTTATGGGCTTGTGTGTCAACATTTTCTTTAGATTTCGTCTGATCTTTCATTCGATTCACGCGAGTTTTCCACTGTGATTTGGATTTTAGAAATTTAGCATTTACGTTTAAGATATAAGTTCTTCCATAATTTTATTAATTCTTATTTGGCCATTCCTTGCGTAACCAGCTACACTCCTCAGGAATTTCATTCCTGCAGTTTACATTGTTTCTTCCAATTTTGGTAAGAGTAACTACGCCCGAAGATGGCCATGTGAGGCCGAAATATGTTGTAGAAGAGTGTACATAAGATAGAAAACAATAATAAAAACGTTGCGTTTGGGAGATGGAAATATTTATCTCTTGAAGATAAATACCATTATGTTCTTTAAGCCAGTGGAACCTGAAGTTCACTATCCTCATTCTGCGTAAAATTTGAAAGGAACTGAATTTGTTATTGTCTGTGGTTTTGTAATCTTTAAATGCATGACTTACTTGCAGCTGTGTCAGCTCAACATCAGGAAGGTTAGGACGCTTTCGAGCAGCGATCTTCAGAAAATTGTTACAAGTGTGATTCACTGTAACATAATGAAAAAAATAGCAGATATTAAAATATTTTAGATACTCGACAAATGTTATTTGAAAAACAGACTTCGTATCCTTTCCAGTGTGTTAAGAATTTTTATTTTGAAATTGATCTTTGAGATAAATGATATAAACAGGATGCTTAAATATAATATTGATCTTTGAGTTTTTATAGCTGAAAGTTAAAGAGAAAATAAAATGTAATTGGAAATTCATACGTATTTTTATGATGATAATATTTCTTAAAGGTTAACTTTTGCCTCATAATTTACAATCAAATATACTTTTAAGGCAATTTAGGATCACAATCAATTAAAGACTATAAATTAATATATTCAGTTAATTAAAACGAAGGACAGTTGCAGAATTTAAGAAAATATAACGAACTTAAATATATGGAAATGAATTTTTCCCATTTGTAGATTTTGGTATTAACAGTGTTGAACCTTCAAGTTTCGACAACAGTGTTTGTTAGTTCAGACCTATATCCAGCTTTAATAAAATTGAAAGCAAAACCAAACGCATACGTAAAATTCGTGCATGGCTTATCCTAAAAAGCGACACATGTACACACAAGAAGCTAAGGTTAGCAACAACACGAGCGTGAAATAACCAAGGTGTGTTTCGTTTGTTTCTGTGATTCTGTGCTTTTGGATATCTGCAGATAGTGGTTGATTATCTCTTCGTTATGGTTTGAGAAATTGTGAGAAATGGGTTCTTGAGCTTTTTAGAGTGTTTCAGGGTACTGCAAAGCCGATAGCTAGTATAGCCTTATTGGTATGAAATTCTAACCTTTAAAAGAATCAGCTTACTTACCTCGAACTGCAAAACCAAGGACCATTGTTTCTTTTTTCTTCTTCTTATTTCGATTACAATTTTTTAACTTTGTGTTATCGACAGGGAGAAATGTTTAAGTTAGTGCGTAATCGCCGAATCATTGTCTTTGTGGTGTTATGTTTTTTCGGGGAATTCTTCAGCCTCACTTAAGCATGACTGCCTGCGCCGATCTGTGAGCAGTGAAGCAGTGACGATCCTCTGGGAATCATGACCTCAGCAGGATGCACATTTCCTTCGCAGCGACCTTGCCTGCATGATTAATCATATCTGAAGTTACGTGTTGAATGGTCGTGTCAGAGTTCAGGTGGTTAGTCACTGGTGTCTCACCATGGAGGACCGGCTTTGATCCCACGTAAGGTTTATAATGCCGGTTTACGGTAGCCGAGCGGTCTAAGGCATGTACTATCTTCGTTCGCTCGGAAGCCGGGATTGTGGGTTCGAATCCCACACAAAGCATGGATGTTCAGTTAGTTAGTTATTAGAGAGGGTGGGTTTCCCCGTGCACTTAGACCTATAGTGGTCCATTGTGCTTCCCTCTATGATTTCTACCAGCCTCTATATCCTACCGGTATTGGTGCTTACCATCAGTCCCGCCCAGCCAGCGAGACCGGCTCTACTGGCTGAGAAGTATCTATAATGCTTCCCCCATCTACCGGAGGTATTAGTGACTGCTGTTGGGCGGCAAACGTCCGCAATTTTGGCTCAGTGACCTCCTTTGGAGGTATGAGGTTCTTTTACGTGCCGTAAAGCTATGACACGGGACCCACGGCTTAAAGTCCCTCCCGGAGGACTTGTTCCTGAATTTTTAGCATGGATGTTTGGTATGTGTATGTGTTTATTCGGGGGCACGCCGTAGCGTAGTTGGTTGAGGCACATGCTACAAGACGAAAGGTCGCGGGTTCAAGTCCCGATGAAGTCATTGGATATTTTTTCAATTGACCTAATCCTTCCAGCCGGACTATGGCCCTGGGGTCGACTCAGCCTCTAACAGAAATGAGTACCAGGAATTAAATAAATAATTATCCTGAGGAGTGAAGCGCGGCCGGCGCGTGAGGCTGACAACCTTACCGCCATCTTTGAGCCTATTGTCTAGAAAATGTGGGACCCTCAACGTCTCACAACCCTATGGGCCTTCACGGCCTGGTACATGGATAGCTTTACTTTTTTTACTTTACTATGTGTTTATTCTGTGTCTGTGTTGTCCTGTGTTTAGGTAGAGGCCTTATGACGAGCTGATCACCCGTCCAAGGAGTCCTACCGTCTGTAGAAATGATCAGTGAAACTGAGAAATCAGTCCTATGCTGCAAAGTGGGAAAGAAGAGGGGGAAAAATGTTTGTAATGAACAAAGTGGCAATGAAGCAAGCAGAGTATATGTTTTGGATTTACGATGATAATCATCATTCTTCCATTGCTCCAAAAGTACTTATCATCATCATATTTACGAGATGGTACAACGTAACAATTATCAGGTAGGGTGGCCTCCTAAAGGATTCGGTCTAATAGGGGCTCTCTTCCTTTCCAGTTCGGAAATAACTTTCGAAACTATAAATATTTCAGACATTTGGTACGAATGTTTGATCAGAGGACCGGTCCATCGCATGGTCTCTACCTACTCAGGCAGCACAAACACTGGAAAACACGGAAATATGCCTACATTTATGCCAAACACAACTTTTGTGGCTTTGTCCTTACTGTTGTTAGAAACATGTTGAATGCAGGCTCTGAGGCTATCACTGCAACGGTTATGAAGTGTTTTATCTTCTGCGATATAACGACATGTAGTCCGTTGGAAGTCAACCAACGTTTCAGAGATCTTAACCCCCTACATGATGGTTTCTTTCTTGGCTTATTCTTCGACCCAGCAGAAGAAGACAACATGTTCCTCCGAAATGTGATTAGTTATCAACGCACTACACAACGTTGTGTTCCAGAAGGTAGAAATCTTCGTGTTGAATGAAAGCCTATTATATACTGTCTAAGTTTTTAGCCTAGACGTTCTCGCCAGAATGCGCAGTGGATTTAGTCAAATCCACTAATTCAGACGTGGAGAGTGGGGAGTGTATAGGCTACAACAGGCATGTCCAACTTCAAACAGATTGTGATCGACTTTTTAGTGTCAAAACTGCCAGTGATATACCAACCCCTCCTATCGTCGCACCTTACTTTAAGCAAAAATATTGGTAAAAATAACACCACAAATGATGTTTATTGTAAAAGCAACTAGTAACTGGGCTGTGTCTCTGTTGTCTGTAGATTCATCCATATTACATTTAAGCATCCTGTTGCACTCTACACTTCTATATGTATAATATAAATACCGTCGTAAATGCAAAAATTTATTATAGTTCTTTGTCTTTCTTCTTTCACAGTGTGAAAGACAAAGAACTACAATAATGTTATATTTTAGCGTCCTGTTGCACTGATTTAAGTCCATGATTTATTTAAACCGTCTTGTAGTGCATACACTCATTTATCTCCTTCTCTCCCTCGCACTACATGTTTCGGCATAATAATGCCATCTTCAGGTGCTTACTTATCCACGCCAAACTAGTTCATTGCATGCCTTGTTCTCATATTAAAATAACTAAAATATGTATCTATCATATACATTGTCAAACGTTAAAAATATTAAAATTGTTCAGGATACCACATCACTACGTCGCACCTCACTACGCCAGTCACGCCCATTCTCCTCTGTTGGAGCACTCCTTCACTATCTTGTGTGTGTTGTGCTTTTGTTGTGTCTTGCTCCTGTGACTGCGTGTGTTATACTGTTGGGCNGTTTAAATAAATCATGAACTACAATAAATTGTTGCATTTACGACGGTATTTATATTATACATATAG
This sequence comes from Cryptotermes secundus, assembly GCF_002891405.2. Classification (NCBI taxonomy): domain Eukaryota; kingdom Metazoa; phylum Arthropoda; class Insecta; order Blattodea; family Kalotermitidae; genus Cryptotermes; species Cryptotermes secundus. The sequence continues at coordinate 186,731 of NW_019740669.1, forward strand.
AAGATTCATCCAGTTGGAGGGAGAAAGCAACACAACTGGAAACATCTTTCAACAACTGTTCAGTTATGTTTCCATACACCATTTCTATTCGCCGCACAATGGTGTTTCTTGATAAGTAAAGATCTTCAATAGTAGCTATGATCTCTTTCTTATTTTATGTTACAAGTTAATTTACATGCTTTTCACGTATAATTTCCTTGTAGGCCCATGAGATCGACCAAAAATCGTCCCGCGATCGACGCGTTGGACATGCCTGGGCTACAACAAGGCCTTAGCTGAAGTGGTCACCCTACCCCTTGTGCCGTTGCGTCTTCTCATACTTCCCCTCCGAGCCATTGAGAGACAAGACTTAAAACACGCCTGTATCCAAGGGTATAATGGAATATCAGCATGTTAGTTACGAGGAAGCCGTGTGAAACAAACAAGTGCTGAGCTCAGTTTACCGTAAGTTGTAAAATTATTCTTCTGTTACTGTTTACTACTTTAAACTGTTGTCCAAAGGTGAAAACAACCTTGAGTGGTGATGTGTTACCCTCGATAGAAAAATTTTAACTTTTGTCAATTATACGAAGGTGTGAACTTGCGAAATCGTATAGCTCTAGAGCTACATAATATAAGATCATAAATAGTAGCCTGATTATAATTGTTGAAGGTGAATATAATTTGCGTATAATTTTACCAGGCAAATGATAGTTTTATTGATAGGATATCATACAGCATATAATATCGAGACTAAGTGTAAAAGTGATGACAAAAAGGACAGTGTTTATGAAACCATGCAGGGTGTAGCAAACATAGAAAATTGCATTCGGTAAACATGAAGGAAAATATCATCAGGAAGACCTAGTCATAGATGGGAGGATAACAGTAAAATTGATCTTAAAGGAACAGGATATGAGGGTGTACACTGGATTCGTGTTGCTTAAGGCAGAAGGTCTTTTTAACATGGTAATGAAATTTCAATTTTAATAAAAGGCAGAGATTTTCTTGATAAACTGAGAGAATTTAGACTCTTAACAAGGAATTTACTTCTTGGAATTAGATAATGCTGTTTAATAATTTACGACTTTCTTTCTGCTATTTGGGATCCACTTCAAGATGAATATTGTGCATAAAAACTGGAACTATTCTCCTTGCCACATGCCTTTCAGCCGTCGAAATATCTCGTATGTTGACGTGAAACATTTCATGGACACATCCGAATTTGCCTTGCTATTAGTGTTTCAAGGTGAAGACAGCGCTGAGAAAAAATGTACACACTCATATCCATATAGGCTTATCGCTCTTTTAGTGCACTGCAGTTGAGTCTGAAGAACTGCATGAAAAACGACCAGTGCTCTTACTCGTGTTTCCTGCTTTTTAGCCTACTCCCTTATTTCGAATAAACAAAACTTGGCTTATGAGATCACCATGCTGCCCACGTCTGTGTATCCGTCCTATCAACTTTTGAGTGCCTGAATCAATATTTATGAAATTTGGAATGCATATCGGAGCGTCTAAGCCCGTCTCAGTGGCGTTCTTTATAAGTCCCTCCCATTCGTCTGTGTGCCTGTGTGCTTACTCCAGCTATCGTTGTTGGGCAAAGGCTCGGTAAACAAGTTCCGGCGGCAAAGAATACATGCAACAATAGAAGAATTGTTGGACGCGTCATTTTCTGTGCAGTCCGTGTCTTATCAAAGGAAAGTCTATGGATCCGCCTGGATATTCCCCTGTAGTTGCTAGGTAACAACTCGATAAAGACGTTTCTGCGGCAACGAAGAATTGTTGGAGGCGTAGTTTTAATATGGTCCGAGTCGTGTCAAAGGAAAGTAGGCGATATTTCTTCCCAGAAGTTCTACACCATGAAGACTTATGAGGGAATGGAGGTATAATCCACTTATTCTTGATTTCAGCATTAGTTGGAGATTACTTTAATTAAAGTAATTTGTCACGCTTCACATAAATATTAGGAATGGATTATAAGACAATGATATACGTTTCTGTTCAGAAAATCTGCAGGTACATTTTCAAAATATATCATTATCATCATCGGCAAATCAGCCCTTTATCAGCCACAGCCTTCCTTAGAAGATTCTGACAAGTTTGTCTGTCCCGTGATTTAGACCATCCAGTCTTTACTTATTTTGATTTCGCAACAACAATATTTTAATNCATAATCCGCTTATTCTTGATTTCAGCATTAGTTGGAGATTATTTTAATTTTAGTATTTTGTCACGCTTCACATAAATATTAGGAGTGGACAATGATATACGTTTCTGTTCAGAAAGAAATCTGCAGATACATTCTCAAAGTATATAACATTATCATCATCGGCAAATCAGCCCTTTATCAGCCACAGCCTTCCTTAGAAGATTCTGACAAGTTTGTCTGTCCCGTGATTTAGACCATCCAGTCTTTACTTATTTTGATTTCGCAACAACAATATTTTAATAGAGGATTGTCGTCAGCCCTGCGTCCAACCCCCAACCTGGAGGACCAGGTCTCTGTGTCCCCCTCAGTGATAGCATGGCCCAAAGTTCCCGTTTCGTCGTCTTCTATGACTCGCAAGGATGTGGAGGTATTCTAACCCGTCCCCCACACAGGAGAAAGGAATGTTTAATTTTGTTGTATATTTTATGAACTTTGGGATCCGTGATAGAGTAGTCGGTATAGCGACTGGNTAGATGATTGTCGTCAGCCCTGCGTCTAACCCCCAACCTGGAGGACCAGGTCTCTGTGTGTCCCCCGTTATAGCATGGCCCGAAGTTCCCATTTCGTCGTCTTCTATGACTCGCAAGAATGTGGAGGTATTCTAACCCGCCCCCCACACAGGAGAAAGGAATGTTTAATTTTGTTGTATATTTTATGAACTTTGAGATCCGTGATAAAGCAGCCGGTACAGCGACTGGCTAAGGGCTAGACGGAAGAGTGGTCGGAATTCGAATCCCGGTAGGGGCAAGATTTTTCTCTTCTCCACGACCTCCAGACCGGTTGTGGGACCCAGTCAACAAACATCCTATCCAGTAGGTCCCGGGGGCTCTTTCCCGGGATAAAGTGGCTGGGGCAAGAAGCTGACCACTCACCTCCAACTAGCGCCGACGTCAGGAATACGTGGTTCTATACATCCACTCCTCAATATGTTTTCATGATGTAGTACTTAATTAATTATGCACAAGGACAACTCTGTCTTTATTTTATGAACATTTATCAGTTATTGGGGTGCTGTGGCGTCACAACAAAAAATTGCGAATGATAAGAAAGAACATCTTAGAATAAAATGAAAGAATGTTGTTTGTTTTGAACTGTCTTGTTCCTAGGATGTATGAGAAGTAATTAAGAAGGTTATGATCAAAATTGAGGAGAAGCAGATCAAAGAGAAAAGTGTATGAATGAAAAGGACAAACGAGCCTATTTAAATTTATATACTGAAAAAGGGAGATTTTCTTGGCGAACATGAGGCCCTTTGTAACGATGTCTAATTTACTGCTTTGTAGGAAATATTAACATTGAAAACTTGGTACAGAAATCTTATTCATATAAACTGTTCTCTCTTTGGAAATACGGGTAATTGGATACACTTGGCATTTTGCTCCATGTATCGCATATGAAAGCCAACGGAAATTAATATATGCATTATCCTTTCAATGGAAACATCCTTTTTGTCAGACTAGTTTTCCTGTGTTCCCTAGAACAAAATTACCTGCAGGAGAGTATCGTTGCTGTGTTCGAACCCGTGTCACGCAAGTACACCATAATGCTTCAATCACGGCACGATTTTCGTGACAGGTTGACAAAATACCGCTTCATTTTACTCATCGGTGATCAAACGTATAACGCGCTGTTAGACCATGTTGAGAATGAACCTATTGTCAAGTTTCAAAGGGGAAAAAGCGAAAATAACACAGACAGGTAGAACACAATAGTCTGCTTGGTCGGAACACATCTTCATGAAGCTAGGCATACACACGATTACCTGATAATGGAGATGCCACAGTGATTACAGTGGGGGCAACAGGATCTGAATGGAGAAAAAATCGCGAAGCGAAGGATTTCAAAGAGAAGCAAAAAAAAAAGCATCAAACTTACAAACCAAAACGGAAAACGTATTTATCAGATTTGGAATATTTACATTAATTTCTTTTCAATTACGGTTGCAAAAGATGATGTACTAGGACAACTGTACGACAGTAACATAATGATGATTATTCAATTCAAGTCACTTATTTAAGTGTGTGTCAGCATCGAGTGGTCTATAACATGGGAGCACTGAATGTAGAAATGGTCACAACTAAACTAGACTAAGACTAGAACTAGACTAAAAATTAAATCCTAGATAATAAAACAATCCAGGTAATATGCTAATGCTAATGACTTGACTGAAACCATGGGCTCGGTGTGAGTAAGCAAAAAAAGAAATGCATCCTCAAGGGAGATGGTATGTTTATTGAAAATATACAGAGATTTTCAGATGCTGTTTGCAGCCATGACGCACCATATTGAAGAGTTAATTCTTGAGACATTACTGACATTACAGGTGGAAAAGTCTCTAATTGGCTTTGTGGAGTCTAACAGTGTCCGTAATAGAATAACACTCAATTTTGTTCTTGCAAACGTTAATAGCGTCAAGTTTTGTCGCCTGGATTAAAGCGTTTTAAAGTGTAAATAATTCAACATTGATTCATAATTACAAAGAGAATTTGATTTAATAACAAAAATATAGCATAGATTTGCAAACTTCCTTTGTATATTTTCTGTCTTATTAGAATCTGTTTAAAGTAAGATTATTTCAGATGACAGACGCGTACTTAAGCTTTGAACAAATTAAAACAGTATATGAAACTAGTAATAATAATAGCAATAATAATAATGTACCAATACTTATTAATATAAAAACACAGTCTCAAAAACGGAAATGGCAGACAGCTGGTTCACTAGCGCCTGCGAGTATATTCCCCTCAAATCTAGCCTACTTACTTACTTACTTACTCATGGAGCTGAGCCCTTCTAGAGGAGCCACCAATTCTGCAGCTACTCACAAATTTCCCATTATTTTATGGAACCCTAAGGTTTATTACCGTGTTCACGAGAGCCCTCCACTGGTCCATATCCTGAGACAGATCAATCCAATCTATAATATCCCAACGTATCTCTCTAAGATCCATTTTAATATTGTCCACCCACCTACGCCTTGGTCTTCCCAATGGTCTCTTTCATTCTGGCTTTCCCACCAATATCCTATTCGCATTTATCGTCTCCCCTATTCGTGCTACATGACTGCCCACCTCATCCTCCTTGACTTGATCATTCTAATTATACTTGGAGAAGAGTAGAAGTTATGAAGTTTCTTATATATGCAGTTTTCTGCAGCCTCCTGTCACTTCATCTCTCTTCGGTCCAAATATTCTCCTCAACACCTTGTTCTCAAACACCCCCAGTCTATGTTCCTCCCTTAATGTCAGAGACCAAGTTTCACAATCATACAAAACCACAGGCAAGATTATAGTTCTGTATATTCTAATTTCTATGTTTTTGGACAGCAGACGAGAAGACAAAAGGTTCTGGACTGAATGGTAGCAAGCATTACCCGAGTTCAATCTCCTCCTAATTTCCTTCTGAATCAGGTTTCGATCTGTTATCGTTGTTCCCAAATATCTGAACTGTGCCACATTTTCAAAACATCTGTTTCATATCTTTATGTCATGATTTTGCCCTGCATTTTTGTGACGAGACCGTAACATATACTTAGTTTTCTCTGTGTTTACATCTAGACCAACCTATTTACTTGCGTCAGTTAAAGTTTGTGTGTTTTTTCTTTGTGGTATCTACATTATCTAGCCTATGTCTCCGGTTTTGTCTCTATATTTTTGCAGTCCATGCGGAATGGAAGAATGTACTGTAGGCCAATATGTTTATTACGTCTGCAGTGCTAATAAGTTTTAGAAGATTGCGAAGGAAAACTAAACGGAAACATAATGAGACATAACATACTTGTAATATGTAAATGGATTTGCACAAATGTAAAGCTTCGCGACAGAAATAAACGCTTTATCCAAGACTCTTTAACATATGTAACCTACCGGTTTACAGAGCTCTGCATCCTTCCTTAAAATGGCGCATCCGATAATACTGTTTAATTTAAGAACTTTCCTTTGACTTCTAGGCAATTTTTCATGTTATAAACAAAGATCTCAACGAGAGCTGGACATGTTCATGAGAAAGAGAACCGTGCTGACTTTCAGAGTTCTGTTTTGAATGGCGCTTGTGCTGCTTAAAATGGTGGAATATTGAAAGGTTTTAAGTAGGTGGTGGGATATTTAATGATTTGTAAGACTTGAGGNAATACAAACGTTAGTAGTTAAGGCATCTGATAAGCTGCAAGTACCATATACTTCACAAGTCTGAGGATATTGTACTTAGTGTTTTCAAATTATTATTTTAGTGTCAACAAACGTCTAAAAAGCTCTCTAGAACTATTGCTAGTTCACTTCAGCATTATATGACTTCCATCGTTGTATTCATTTCAATTCTCCATTCAAAATTTTCCTCATATGCATATTCTATCTTCAACTGTTCTTCGTTCTCCCTTTCCACATGCTTTATCTCTCTTATTCCTTCTGCTTTTCATCTCCTTCCGCTCTTCTTCCTGACATAGTTTTCTTCGCTATTCCTCCTTCCGTTTTTTTCTTCGTCCTTTTCATGTCAGTCTTTGCAAATTTGTTTTTCTTTTATACTGTGACGAATATGACCATTGCTAGGCAACGGTTCTGTAAGCACGTTTCGGAGGCAAAGAATAGACAAGGAATAATCGATTTGCTAGGCAAATTTTCGGCAAGCACGTTCCCGTGGCAAAGGGAAAAACAGAATAACACAATCTGTTCGAGGTGGTGATCTATATTCGGGTCACCTGGAAGTTGTAGAAGAGTTAGTTCAATTCAATTCAACATAGCTCAAGCGGTTAGTCGCTGGCTTCCCACCGTGGCGGCCAGGGTTCGATCCCGGGTCTGGTCAAGTGGGATTTGTGGTGGACAAAATGACGCTGGGGCAGGTTTTCTCCGAGTCCTTCGGTTTTCCTTGCCAATCTTCATCCAATTGTTCCACAATCACCCTCACCTGTCATCTGGTGCTGGTACAATAGGCCAGAAGTGGCCGCAGTACAAGAGACTTAGTCCCACCGCACTAGCAATAAAAAAAAAGTAGTTCAGTTCATTCGTAAAGCAGTTGCCGTTCGAGGCGTTCGTAAGAGAACCCAGTGATTCAGTGAGCAGTGATTCTTCATTCATCATTCGTCGTAGTAGAAGAGAAGACACTCGTAGTCCAGTAAGGAATGGAGATAGTCTGGAACCCAGGAAAGCCACGGAGTTACTCAGTGTTCCTATATCCTTCCTCAAGATACTGAAACCTGTACCTTTCGAGCAGGAAGCAAGGAATCTATTACATACGTCACGTCGCTCAATCGATGCAATGACTGGTCTACTCGTTAGAAGACCCGAGAATTTGTAATCGATTCCCGGCTGAGGTATAAATTGTTTTCTTCACCACCGCGTCTAGAACACCTCTAGGAACCACCCATAATCCCCTATGCATTTGGAATTTGGGGACCCTTTCGCAGGTGGTAAAATGGTCGAGGCCGCTCACGTCTACGTCGTGCTCATCTTAAAAATATTTCAATTTACACCTTCACGTTCCCATATACCATCACGACATAGATCTTAATGAATTAAGCACACGGACAACTTAATGTCAGCAATGCATCATAACCTTCGTTACACTGGTATTAAAATACTCCAAACATAAAAGCACTTGAAGGAAAATGATTCATGGAGAAATGTCTCTCCTGTCTTGAATCATGATAATACAAGAAATGACTTATTTAGAGGAGATTATAATGCATTTATGCAAGGCTACGGAATTTATGTTGTATACGAGTATATTCTTCTTCTTCAAATTACTGTTTTCGTGGGAGTAAGGCAACGCTTTCTAGAAAAAAAAAATAAGCTTCTGTTTATGCATTCACATTTTGCAGAATATTAGCATATAAGATAAAGAGTGTAATTTAAAAACAACGAAAATTCTTTCTGCTAAGAAGCAGGATATGATGCAATCTCCTAATGTTCAGTGGGCAGATACTATGTATAGGAATTGGTCACTGGGTTCATATTAAGCCACAATATGAGACGATATCGCTGCATTCCTGCCTTCTGTAATAACTTCTCATCTGCAAACAATAGTACAGCAACAGAAGCTAAAGACACCTTTTTATATTGAAAGATAAACTTGAACTGCCACCTCTCTTCCACCCTTCTTCCTTATAAAGCTATTCCACCTGTGCGAGCCTTTCCACAAGAAGTACTTTGCAGCCCACCGCTGTACGAGACACTCAAAACCGAACTGTCCTAAGTATATAGTGTGATGTTTACTGCCGGGAACAAATGACATATACTGTATTTACTGTTTCTATCTAAAGGGTTCTGACGATGGTGGATAAAACACAGAATTACTTGGTTTTTGGACTTTTCCCATCTTCCTAAAATTCTAGGAAATAGAAAACACAACTATTCAGAAACTGGATCTGTTTCCGTCTTAGGGTGAGGAAGGGAGACACGCACTCAGTTGGGCTCCTTAGAAAGAAATAGCTGGATAAATTTGACAGGAGTTGTCCAGTGATTGAGATTAGCTCCATTTTCCGAAAAGTTGTGTTTTCTATTTTCTAAAATTCCGGACGATAGGAAAAGTCCAAAAAAAAAAACAGTAATTCTCTGTACTGTTTCTTTGTTTTAAATTTTACTTATATTTAATGAAATAAGTATTAGGGTATTAGCTACCAACGTGGCTTTTATGTAGCTTGATAGAAAATTACCAAAGTTTCGAACAACCACTTTGGAGGTAAAGCATTCTTTCGAAATTTGTATACTAACTACAAGACTATACGGGGTCACACTATAGAAAACAGTAACCTTCATACTTACCACTCTACGAACGTCAAATTTCGTTTTTATCATTATCATAATCTATTTGAAGGTAGGCTTTTATTACCCTGTCCAGCCTCAGTGACTATTCTTCCCATAGCATTCTCGCTCGTCCAACGTCTCTTTCAGTCTCAGTGCTAATTCTTGACATTTGGGTCAGTCTTTAAGACTTAAGATGTGAATGCGCATATATCTGTAAGCATTGCATGTTGTATTGCGTGCATGGACATCCGGGCACACGTGTTACAGACCGCATTTCTGCTGCTTAACTTTTCTTCCTTTCAGATCTTTTTTCAACCCAGTTTTTACTTCCATAAATAAGCGTAGGAGCTGCTATCACCTTACAAAATCTAATTTGTGTCCCCATCCTACTTTAATTTTTCCGCGTTGTCTTGTTCCACACATATGTTGAAATTAAACAGTTTTTCGTATTTTATGATAATTTCTAAGGGACTGCCGAAATTGCAGTAACAGTACTTGTCACTTTCTTCATGTTTAATTGCTTAGTGCATACACATAAATAACTTTTCTACGTTATTTAACGCTGTTATGAAATATTCAATTCGAGAGCAGTGTAAAGGACGCCAGAGGCAAAATATTTGGAAATACTTGTAAGAAAGGTGACGTGAATGTAAAATATTACGCGACAGTAAATCCCTTTAGCTCTGCAGTTCTACTACTATGGCGTGCTGAGCTGTGATGCTGCTTCTATCTGCTTACATTTGTGTCATGCAGGAATACGGATCACTGATAACAGTTTCATACTCGACTGTTATAATACTCAATCTTCCGTCGAGAATTAATTTTCATCGCATCTTGGGAGAGGAGGGGAGGGGAAGAAGGCAAACAAATTGTCGTTTAAGACAGAATAAGTTGAATATTTTACTTCCTTATTTCCAAAATTTACAAGTCACTGTTATTTACGAAGGTCCTTAGCAAGTGTTCAATGCATGAAGTGTATACAATGAACAGTTTACGAGGAAGTAGTGTACCTCCGCTGGCTCCAAATTGCTAAGAGGAATTCAATACTCAACACCGTATTTGGTTGAGGTACTATGCTACAAGCCGGAAAGTCGCGGGTTCGATTCCAAATGAATTCATCAAATTTTTAATTGACCTAATCCTTCCAGTCGCATTATGGCCCCGGGGTCGACTCAGCCTCCAACAGACATGAGTACCATGAATCTTCCTGGGGACAAAGGGCGGCCGGCGCTTAAGGCTGACAACCTTACCGCCATCTGGGAGCCGATTGTCTAGAAAATGTGGGAGCCTCGACGTCTCACAAACTTATGGGCCTTCACGGCCTGTTACAGGGATAGCTTTACTTTTTACTTACTTTTTTACTGTAACACCAGGACACTTACACGGAACTGTTTCGATGTATATTCTTTACCAACTCACAGCTCCGTAAAAAATGACTCCTTACAGCAGAATTCTTTTTCAGAAGCTGATAGTCG
>NW_019740669.1:197179-197328 GCF_002891405.2 Cryptotermes secundus
TTGAGGCACTATGCTACAAGCAGGAAGGTCGCGGGTTCAAGTCCCGATGAGGTAATTGGATTTTTTCAAATGACCTAATCCTTACAGGCACACTATGGCTCTGGGGTCGACTCAGTCTCTAACATAAATGAGTACAATGAATCTTCCTG
>NW_019740669.1:197613-224265 GCF_002891405.2 Cryptotermes secundus
ATGTACGAACAAACAATGTAGAACTTACCCCTCTTATAACACTTTACCAAAGTTAATTACGTACAAAATATACACTTGATGAATATTCAGTTCGGAATTTCCATAAGCAGTCATCACTGCGATGATGCAAATATACATCTGAAGTCATCCCGGGCGATGAGACACAGACCTGAGAAATTAATATCCTTGTCTAGACGTACCTGGCACCTCCTAAAACAGTTAAGTTACGGATACTTTGGCAAATAAAATATCTCATGCTTTAGTCCTCATACGACATTTGTTTAAAATGCAGACTGCGTACACGATTCCGTGTGAACAGTAAGTGTGAGACTGGGCCACACAATATCTTCTCCGGTTTTATTTTATTTTTATTTTTCAAAAATCGCTTATGTTTTTGTGCTTCGTAGTAATTTTGGATGACGCAAATCGCTTCTGATGTTGATTTTTTTTCTGCTGGATGAGCAGCTATAGTGGAGAATGACGCAACATGAAAAGAATGAAGAAGCTCTCCTGCCTGCAGTTACCGCAAGCTAATGCATAAATGAGCCTTATCTTTCCTATGACCATCAAGACTTTAAGACCATAATATTCACGTTATTGGGGGAGGGCATTGTGTATTCATTTAAGAGAATTATCTTTCATGAATTTACAATCCTACTGTATGAAAAATGTTGGGAAAGCACTGAAAGAAGTTCTCAGAAAACAAATATGCGTTTAAATGTTACATTCCAAGTTTTACTTCTTACATAATCCAGTTCATGCCTTTTTCAGTGTGACGTAACAAAAATAAACAAAAACACAGGTGTGTGCACGCAAATACACACATACTTCGTTTTGTTGTTCTCTTAGTCTCGAGTGGGTTATTGGTTATGCTGCATGCGGCTGTCCGTGGTTGTCTTAAGACCCGCCAAAGGATGCTAGGATAGTATCCAGAAACAGACCATGGCCATATCCGATCATATCTTATCTCACTATACACGTCACTGCATGATACGTGAAGCCGAAGTTTAACGCTGTCTCCCACGAATAACGTGCACAAATAATCAGTCCTAAAACGTCTTCTTTTTTAGTATACCACACTTCACATATCCATATCAAAATATTATCAATATTCACAGAATGGGCATTATATACAGGAACAAAAGGTTTCTCGCTTCTTCATCACGTACTGCATAACTGACGTTCGTGTAAGCTGTTAATTCTCGGCATTTCGTTGCCATAGCAACCTTAAATTATGAATTTCAGAGCTTTCATCTCAAGCACATAGAACGTTTTTGTGTCTATAGAGAGACATGTGGGACTTACAATTTTAACTAGAGAACCTTAATACTGTCACATGAGTGAGTGACTATAGACGGAGTTTGGATTGGTGAATGGATTTATTGACCACTTCTACACACCACTCGTAAGTACAAGTAATTACAGCACCACGACTAATCTCCATAATTCACAGTTCACTAGAACACACAGTCTAGTGTTCTCAAACTGTTACTAGACGTTTCCTCGTAACGGTTTCAACAACGGCTATTCCTCTGCCTCCGGCTGAAGTTTTCTCTTCACAGCTTCCAGAAGAGGACTGACCTGACAACTGACCTAAGCCCCAGACCTCCCGGTTATAACATCTCGGCACGGACCAGATAGAAAACACAGTTTTTCTATTATTGCGTGCATATATATTTCGGACGTTAACTAGCAACGACCGCTGTTTACAGAGTCACCGCTTAGCAACGGGTGTAGACGCCTAATTTCTGCCTCTTATAGGCATTCCACCATTTCTTCTTTTCCGAGGGTTGTACTTGTGACGCCTGTGATCGGTCTTGCCTTTCTTCTCCCCACCTCGAATCTCACGGTGATTACTCCGCAACTGCTCCCTCTTTAAGGCCGCTTGTCCCGAGCAGTTCCTTAATAATGTGCGAGCCGGTCCAGGTGTACCACCATCAACCTAGATCTAGGATTCAGCTGGTTCCTGTATACCACATCAGTTATCCGGGTGACTAGGTTGTATGAGTCCTCCCATGAGGATTGGAGTTTGGGCGATTTTCCCTTCGTGCAGGTCGGGCAAGAGCCACACTCTGTCACCCTCGTGATAGCCTGCGCAGTTGGCCAGTCTGCCGTAACGAGTTTTCATCCGGTCACTGGCCAGTTGCAGGAGTTGGCTGGCATAACTGTGGATGCCGTGTAGATGGTCCACTAAATCTGCCGCATGATCGATCGTGGGTCGTTCCTTGACTGTAGGTGCCCCGAACAGCAGGTCGCAGTGCAGATGGAGTTCCCTCCTCGAACACGAGGCAAGCTGCAGTCAAGACCATTGTACCGTGCGTGGATGCCGTATAAGCCAGGTCTCTGCTGCGACGCGACGATCTTCGGTAGTTGCTCCTCTATCGTCTTGTAGCCCTCCACCATGCGGTTCGACTGCGGGTGCAGGGGCTTTGCAAAACTTTCTGTATCAGATAAGACTCGAAGTTTGAGCCCTGATCACTAGGTAGCCCCCGCGGTACTTCGAAGAGGCGGAAGAAGTTGGTAACTAGCGTTTCTGCCACTGTCGAAGCCTTTTGGTTGGGAACGGCGTAGGCTCCGGCCACTTGATAAAGTAGTCCAAATCGATTAAGAGGTATCGGTTTTCTTGGTCGCTCCATGGGAAGGGCCCTGCTACACCGAACTGGGTCCCGACGGTGCACTGGCGCATGTGTTCCCGGTTACTGGTTAGGGAACCGCGACTTGCTGCACAGGTGTCGCACTGCTGGCACCGCTCCATGGGAAGGGCCCTGCTACACCGATGGCTGTCCTTTCGAACTGGGTCCCGTCGTTGTACTGGGGCAGTTGTCCCCGGTTCCTGGTCCGGAGGCAGCGCCTTGCTGCACAGGTGTCGCACTGCTGGCACAGTTTCTCAGCATCCTTTCTTGCCTGGAGCCAGTAGTACCTTATTCGGGGTTCTGTGAACACCAAAGTGACCTCCTGACGGTGCATGATGTAGTTCGGTCAACACTTCGTTCACTCTGCTCTGAGGGAGAACTACAGGTGCTGAATTTCTGTTGTGAAAAATGATGAATCGTTAGTTATAATTATGAGAGCCGGTGGAAGATGTTTCTCTCAATAAGCTTCACAAAACAGACGAATCCTACAGTATTAATGTCAATTATTTTAAATGCGTAATCTCGTTCGAAGTATAGAAAAAATTCTTGGAATATATGTTTGTGTATCAGATGTTAGTACCCGGTTGTTTTCTTTGTACACGTGGAAATTATTTGCGACGGCCTTATGCTAAGAGCGAGTAAATATATACGGAATTCCAATGTCTTTAATGAATACGTAATACGCTTTATTCAGAGTAAAGTTTCTGTCAATACAGGCAGAGTTTATGATTTTATTTCACTGAAATGCATGTCCTTAAAAACATGATAAAAGCATGGTCTTTACACTTTTAACCTTTAAGTGTTCTATTGAGTAGTTGTAATTATGAAACGGCTTCCGATTGAATTGCAGCCATTTTAATGTAATGGTCACATTGAAATACAAATAATTAACTGCAATAAGTAAAGACGACCTTCACACAGCAAGAAAGAACACTGTGTTTGTGGGTATATATCACCCTGGGATGTTCTGTGGGCAAGTGAAGGAGGTCAAGACGGAACGTCCCGGGGACCGGTGGGTAGTAATGCCGAGAGCGTGGGAGACACGAGAAGAATCTCCATTAGAAACGGTTTCCCTGGATGCGTTACATGATATTTGTGATTGGCAGATCCATGACTCATTGTATGACTGAAAGACAACTCCGTTGGGATTTTCGGCTGCACCTCAGCGTTGTGGATTAAAACACAGTTAAGGCTGTCTCTGTGATTAAGTAATTAAGCACTACGTTATGAGGACTCTCCACAATTTGCATCTCGACAGTAGATGGAGATGAAGACTGTAATTCAGATCAAAAGATGATCTGAGACTTTGTGAATTTATAGTTTGTTTTAACCGATTACTGTTCCCCATCTAAAAATCAGAAGACTAGGATACACGAAATTGTTTTATACGGGTGTAAAATGTTTGTTGCTGTAATAGAAGGACATAGATTGAGGGTTCTAAGGACAGTATCAGGATCTAAGAGAGAAGGATCAGTCCCAGCAAAGATAGTGGAGACAATGCAATAATTAGAAGTATATTAGTTGTAATATCCACCTATTATTCTCAGGTAATTGTAAACGTAAAGTTGTCCTTGTGCTTAGCTAATTAAGCACTACATCATGAAGGAGTATAGGGAAGTAGATGTATAAATCCACGTTTTGTTGACCTCGGTACTAGCTGGACGTGAGTGAACAACCTCACGCCCTGGCCGCTTTATCTCCTCGGAAAGAGGCCCTGGAACCATTTAATAGGAGGTTGGGTGGATCCCAGAGCCGGTATGGACGACATGGAGAAGTGAAAATTCTTGAAACCACCGGGAATCAAACTCCGACCCCTCGGTCGTCCAGCCAGTAGGCAGTAGCTATACCGACTGTGTTATCCCGGTTTATTATTATCAGAGTGCTCAAATCTTAGAGAATTGAATTGACCGGACATGTAGCATGCATCTGAGAGATGAGTTGGAAACCCCGATGAGAACACACACGTAAGTGACAGACCTATAAGTAGATGGTAATATAATTATGAACTAAATCTCAAATAAACTTAGCTCAGAATGTAGTCCGGTGGTGGGCTTTGGTGAATATGGAAATGAGACTCAGGTTATCTACGCAGTATAGAATTTGACTTATCTCTGTATCGGCAGGCCATTCTCAGGATTTTTCTAGTCTCATATTCTGGTATTACCTCAGCCGTTTCTACAACTTCGATAAATTACGTAAGAGGCATTCCATTATTTAGCAAACACATTCACGAACCGGTATCGTTCTGAAGAACTGCGGAGACAATTTCCAAGGCCTGGCAAACGTCATGTGACCTATGACCTTGTGCTAACAATGTGGTGGAGGTATAGCGAGCATCTTCAGAGATCCAGCCTCCCTCTTACTGGAAAGTTTTATGGACCACTAAAATGTGGTATGCCTATTATTTGCCATCAGAAGGAACAAATGGATTCTTGTAGATTTGTTTTATGTAAATCTCATTCGTGTTCTTTGCACGCTTTAACTTTTCGTGATATATCACTTATATTTAAATAGGTGTTACGAAATATAACTCTTTGTATACAGTAATTGTTGTGAAATGACGCCTGAAAGCCGCAATAGCGGAGCGAGATTAGATGTTGATTGCTAGGGAACGACACGACAATCAGGCTCCCGCTGCAACGAATATGCATACAACAGTAGAGGTATTATTGAGCTATAACGATGGAAACGGTGTGTTTTGTTGGATCCGCCCCGAGGCTATATAACGGAGCTAACGGAAAACGTCTCTTCCCACAAATACTCTATTGTCACGTAACGTCACTGCAGACGCGGACTTCACAGGTTCCTCTGTTTAGCGTTAGGGCGCCCCTGGTCACGTGACCTGGTAGCCGTGGAAATGTGTTTGCAGAGTTATTTCCTCGAAAGGGCTGACTCTGCTAATTAAACTATTCCAGCTTTGAGCGAACATGTCAAAATATTTTGTGGTTGTGATTAAGTAAAAAGGTGCCTGAAAAATTAATCAGGACATCAACAAAGGAGTTAACACTTTCAAAAACACACAACATATTGTTTCATGAAACAAAACATAGATCTCATTAAGACCTGAATATATTTTTTCCTAATTTTTTATCTAACTAGTATTTAGTAAAACAAGAAGGAAGAAATTCTTACTTTCTGTAGTGTAGCATCCGTAATGCAAGTAGCTTCCTGCAGTGTAGCATCCGTAAACCAGTTAGCCTCTTGCAGTGTAGCATCTGTAATGCGATAAGCTTCCTGCAGAGTAGCATCTGTAATGCGATAAGCTTTCTGCAGAGTAGCATCTGTAATGCGATTAGCTTTCTGCAGAGTAGCATCTGTAATGCGATTAGCTTTCTGCAGAGTAGCATCTGTAATGCGATTAGCTTTCTGCAGAGTAGCATCAGTAATGAGATTAGCTTTCTGCATTGTAGCATCAGTAATGAGATTAGCTTTCTGCAGTGTAGCATCAGTAATGAGATTAGCTTTCTGCAGTGTAGTATCTGTAATGCGATCAGCTTCCTGCAGTGGAGCATCTTTAATGCCATTAGCTTTCTGCAGTGGAGCATCTGTAATGCGATCAGCTTCCTGCAGTGGAGCATCTTTAATGCCATTAGCTTTCTGCAGTGTAGCATCAGTAATAAGATTAGCTTTCTGCCGTGTAGCGTCAGCAATGAGATTAGATTTCTGCAGTGTAGCATCAGTAATGCGATTAGCTTTCTGCAGTGTAGTATCTGTAATGCGATTAGCTTTCTGCAGTGTAGCATCAGTAATGAGATTAGCTTTCTGCAGTGTAGCATCAGTAATGAGATTAGCTTTCTGCAGTGTAGCATCAGTAATGAGATTAGCTTTCTGCCGTGTAGAGTCAGCAATGAGATTAACTTTGCAGCAATACATTCGTACATACAATACATGATCATCAAGAGGAATGAGATAAGTAAAAGAGCAAAGAATCCATTTGAGAAGTGTGTGTTCCCCAATGGAGTGCACCTTTTCGCTCTTGTTACTTTTGCAAACAACCTTGAGATGTGACGAATACAAATGACGTCATTATTGAGTTCTCATACCTAAAAAAACAAGATGAATGTTTTTGTATCGAACATGTTGCATAAATTTCCAACAGAATGATTTAACATTTCTTCACGGCTTCTTGAATGAGTCACTTTTAAGAGGATTATGTGGGTCGTGTGTGGAGTGCGACCCTCGACATTTTACCGCTTGTATTCGGTGAATATTTAAACATGCTTGACATTTGGCATTTGACCAGGCCTACACGTAAACCTTGGATCATTTGTGCTGTGAAAAGAATAGCGCCAGCATTTTAAGATACAATTCTATGTTTCGATTCAAATAGAATTTCAGAAATTAAACTTCATGTAAATTAAAACATGCTGTAATTGTTGTATTTATTCATATTGAGAAATAGTGGCAGGCTGTATTCCTACTCAATATATTATATTTATTTATTGTTTGTTTCTTAGTTGATATCATCTCTTAGTTTCAAAGGATAAGTAAAGTCAAAATGGAATATTTTTGTAACTGATGGATGTGCTTCAGATTCCGCTCTGTATTACTTGCATGAGGCGCTCCATGATCGAATGACCTGAGAGGACGATGAATTTCAGAAGAGAGGAAAAGCCGTTGTCCATTTCAGGATATTATTCATGCATTCGCCTGGAAGGTTTTAGGACAATAATAAAAAACCTTAGTCATTATATTCGGTTTCTTGGCCAAGATTCGAAGCTGGTACCTTTCGAATAGAAGTCACACAATGCCGTTTTAATTAATTTTCTCAACAAGGACGAAAAAAAAGACATATGCAAAATTTCCTGAATATTTTCAAGTCTGTAAGTCCATAAAGATAAAGATTTCTATATATGACCGTACAGGCCTATTACTTGTAATTAAAGATACAAGTAAATAAGTGAAATATATCTTACTGCTGACACTAGTACTTTTATTTTTAACATATTTCATCCCTTGCAGAATTATAAGTCGTAAGAGAGTCGGGTGTACTTTTCTCCTGTTTCTCAATTCTCATTAACTCCATTATAAATATTTATTTCTGAGTTGAGGTTTTCGTATTTTCAAGAAATACAATTTTGTTTTGTACAATGCTGTAATTACAGAAGTCTATCTTGGATCCTATACAAGGAACAACTTCTTTATGGTTCCAGTTTTCTAAATATATTTCCCTAAGATCTGTTCTGACATCACAATTTGATCTCCGCCTCCAATGTGGTCTCTTTCCATTTGATTTACTGTGTCACATTTTTCATTTGCTGACGAAAGTTTACGAATAACCTGCAGTCATAAAAAATGTGTGCTGTTTGATGTCAAAACGCACTTGGAATTTCTTTATGAATTTTATTTCTAGATGCGTGTGATAATTGTGACAGGAATTTAAGGGGCGACGTATGAGCATGATCCAACACACGTCTATAGATTATAATTACCTTCAGTATTAAATACAATTGGTTTTAATTGAGCCCGAAACAAATCCTGTTAGCTTCAGTAAGTTTTTAATATCTAATTTATGAGGGTCATCCAGAATTATGTTGGTAATATGTAGGATATCATTTGTTTCTCCCGTAGCAACTCACGAACAACAGACTATATTACTTCGAAATTTATTATTCATTTTTATCATTTTCATTACACTCTAAAATCATTAAAATATAACAACAAGTGCAGTGCCATTAACTAAAGGTACAGGATAAAATCCTGTCTGTTCATACGTCGTGTACGAAACAAGCCAACAAGGAAATAATATGAGTGACTTCGTAGCCTCTAAGCTTTTATTTTTACACATAATTAATACTTGTTGAGTATGAAAAAAATTGGAAGGTGAACGTGTCTAGTTTGGTCTGTTGTGTCCTGCCATAAATAATACTATCGCAACAATAAAACATATAGAAATACACATCCTGATTAAAACGTATCTCTTTCTTTCGAAATTGTTAATAAAGAATTAGCTCTTTATTTGAATGGATCCTAGATAAAACTCCAGTTGGATGTATCTGTCTCATTCTATGACTCTAACGCTGCATATAAACTGTATTTGTTTTGCCCATAACGTGATCTCAGCAACGAAGCCCCCTCTCCTGGCACAGAAAACAACTGAAATGTTTTGATACTCATTGGGTCGCATCTGCCTAGTGTCGTCTTTCAGAGGCTTGCGTTTCCGGAACTTTCGGACACAGAAGAGACACGTTTTTCTTCCCAAAATTGTTGTTACTCATGATCTTAAAGAGTTAAGTCTTAGTGGGCCCAGTATAAATTTGGAGGTTCAAACCCGCCTTACTGACATTTCATTTGCTCCGCCTGTCACATTCAGGAAGAAGAAAGAAACAAGAGGAGTAGCTGAGGAAATAATCTGTAGGGTCAGAGCAAGACAAGCGTGTCCTTGCTGCACAGGAGAGGTGTTTCGTTTATAATTATTCTTGCACTTTGTACATTTCCATTCTAAAACTGTCAACTTCTTCAGTCTGATTTACTTGTTCACTAAGTCCGATTTCCTTTGGAGTTGGTATGAAGGTCATTTCAGTGAACGCCACTTCTATTCCCTGCCTTTTGAGATATTATTCTCAATTATAGTAACATGGCGGTTATGCCATCTACTGAAGTGGCTACAAAGCTAATGCCACCGAAAATGGAATTCAGATGTGTGTAATTATAAGCCAGAAGTTAGTATTGTTGAAAAATGGAAGCAACGTCATGGCGACTGCGCGAATTATACTTTGTCTTTGAAGAGTACGGTCTTATGGAATGTACAGCCATCTGCTACAACCCAGAAGACCGTGCTGTTTATAGTCATGCTGTGAGTACAACAAATCCAACAGAGTTTCCTTTAACTTGCACAGTGAACCTTGTACTTATAAACTCACTGGCTTTAGTCCGTAAGGGAACTATATCGACCGAGCGACCGCCGCTTGTCGGCGAAGTTAGTGCCAAATTTGGGGATAGAGGGTGTCGCGTGGTCAGCGCAACGGATCCCCACGGTCGTTGATCTCGGTTTTCTAGACCGGAGCCGTTATTTCCTTGAAATATCTCCTCAATTATCCTCACGCGGTGGCTTGAATATGGCTACCGATCAAACTTAAAGAACCACAATGTATTTGCTACCACCGACCACTGATTATAACTCACTATTTCTTCGATTCTGATAATTATGTAGCCTAAGTTATGAACGTCTGTCAGCGAGTGTGACTATCACCGGGGTTTGGATTGGTACCGGATTTGTTGATCATTTCTACACACAACTCGTAACTAAAAGAAGCTACAACAGCCTCACTGGTTTACACGCTCTGAAGATCACTGTAACTGCAGCACACATATTCTTTTATGTATTCACCAGTCGTTTCTTGGTAACGGCTTGTGACAATGTCCTTTGCTTACGTCATTACAGGCTGGTGAATATCTCGCAACTGACTCATTGCTCCAAACTTTTACTCGTGTCTTCACTGACACCAACACTTCAGTTCTCTGCACTGCACTGCACTGTATTGCATTCTCTCACTAGTTGCCTTGGTTACATCTCGGCATGGACTTCACAGAAAACACTGTTCCTCAGTTGCTGTTCAATTGTTACTTATTAGGAATCTATTGCCTAGCAGCGGGCGTTGTTTATACAGTCATTGTTCAGTAATGAGTCTACATGCTACAATATTTTCATCAACGTCCTTCAAATTTCACTTAGAAAAATTCCAGTTCAGCGATCCTGCAGGAACCTGCAGAGGATTGCTATTAAAGATACGAAAGAAAATATTTCCATGGCTGAAAAACGATTCAGATACCGGCGGTGTGTGCTAGGTTTTGAGGTTACGTTTCAAAATCTTTAAGTCTTATAAGTATATAATTAAGAATATATACAGTTTATGTATAAAGCTTATTTTATAAAGTCTGGCCCAACTGTAAATTAAATTATGCTCTGATAGTGAGTAAGTGCTTTCAACAAGATTTCATTCTGTGGTCGTTTATGGCGTAGCATTCAAACAGAGTTGTTGAAGTTAAAATGGTTGACTAACTAACTTCATGGAGCGGAACCCTTCTTGAGAAGTCGCCAATTGTGCCGCTACTCAAGAACTTCCCAACATTTTATGAAACCCCAAGGCTCATTACCGTGTTTACAAGAGCCCTCCATTGGTCCCTATCCTGAGACAGATCAATTTAGTTCATACTCCTACACATCCAATTTAATATTATCTACCCATCTATGTTTTGGTGTTCCTAGTGGTCTCTTTTCTTCTGGATTTCCCACCAATATCCTATATTCGTTCATTTTCTCCCCATTCGTGCTATATTCCCTATCCATCTCATCCTCCTTGACTTGATCATTCTAATTATACTTGGAGAAGAGTACAAGTTATGAAGCCCCTCATTATGCGGTTTTCTCCAACCTCCAGTCAATTCATCTCTCTTCGGTCCAAATATTCTCTTCAGCACCCTGTTCTCAAATACACTCTGAGTTAAAATAATTATAAATTATAAATTCTTTAGGAGTGTGTAGAACGTTGACTTTGTGGCTGGTTACTGAATCCAAAGTAGGAGTGAAATGCACTTCAGTCCGGCTCCCCTTTCTTCCCCTAAAAACTATGTTGTAGGGTAAAAGTTTCTAGTTTTGAGAGTATGCTCCACATTACCCCTAACACAACCTCGAATATTTCACATCTACATTTCAATTCTGCATTCTTATTAGTTGAGGTATGTGTCATAAATTTCAAGTGAATTTAATATTTCTCTGGGAGTCTGTGGTTCATTATCACCATAGTAAATAACCCTGCCACGAGAACATGGATTTTCTAAGATCTATTTTAACATTGTCACATGTTTTAGTGACTATAGACGTGGTTCTGGATTGGTAATTTATTAGCTTCTTATTACTAGAAACTACAAACAAATGTAACACTCTTATTTGTTATCACACTACAAATTACTTCACACTAGATCTTCCCAGTCTGCTGTCACTAATCTTCCTAACAGCTCTCAACAATGGCTATTCCTTTACAATGTTTTCAGGGCCGCTTCCTGGCAACGGATTTTAACACGAGAACTGCAACAGTCACACTCCAGATATCACTGTACTACAGCAAACAAATAAATCTTCAAATTACACGTTAAGTCTTCTCTTCACAGACTGACCTCCAAGTCCCAACTAATCCGCACTCAATAATTCTGATGCCTCAATTTCTCGATTCAACTTCTCTGCTTCCAAGCTCATGTTCTGGTTTGCTGGCGTTCGAAACTCGACTGACTCAGTTCTAATTCTCTTACTCTGTATTGTACTCCCCGCTGTACTCTGTTTTATTCCCATTTCCTTGGTTCTGGTTCTCCCACAACAATTCTATTACAGCTTCTGAACTCCCAATTCTCTAGTCTCCCTAGTCTAAGTCAAAGTCAAAGTCACATTGCGACTGACGGTCAGTCAGTCAGTAAGTCTTGGCGTCGGCCGCGCCATAGCTCAAGCGGTTAGTCGCTGGCTTCCCACCGTGGCGGCCCTGTTCGATCCCGGGTCTGGTCAAGTGGGATTTGTGGTGGACAAAGTAGTGCTGGGGCGGGTTATCTCCGAGTACTTCGGTTTCCCCTGCGAACCTTCATTCCGCCCAATTCTCCATCATCATAATCACCAGAGGCAGGCTACAATAGGCCGATCAGTGACCGCCGTGCCGAGTGAACCCAGTTTGACTCCACCCCCCCACTAAGTGAATTTAAAAAAAAAAGTCTTTGTGCCGAGCCCCATCTGGGGCTCATGACAAGATATTTATTATTCTTTCACAGTTACTGTCTTGTTTTTGTGGGGCGCCCTCTCTGACGAGAGGACGGGTCTGTCTTTTGTATGTGCTGCTGGCCCTTGCCAGCGCAGTCTTTCTCGAGTCCGAGTCCCTTGGGACTCGTGATCATATTTTACTCTCAGATTTTAGACGTCCTTTTTCGTCGCCTCCTACGACTATCAGGGTCAGGATGGAGGTACTCGGCCCCGCCGCCACACGGGTTACCAATCTCCCTAGCTACAAACACTCTCGTTTATAGCCTTGGTTCTGACTCTATGGAAAAAAAAACTGCCTTTTCTCGTCGAGTACTGTTGTGTTACCTAGAAACGAGTTGTAGCGCGGACCACAAAGAATACAGCTACTATTGTTGTGTGTTCTCTGGAACGTGTATAATGAGTCGTTGCCTAGCGTCACAATATTATCCTTCCTTCTATAACCAAGTACCCCAGGTTCTGTTTCTGAATTCCTCTAACCGAAATTTTATATACACTTCTTCCTTATTTGGCATCTTCTAGAAGCCCCGTTCAGCTTGTATTTTACAACCAAATATTCCGAACGACATTGGGTACAAAAATCAAACTGTGAGGCTTATAGATGTGAAATTATTTCACATTTCTCTGTTACATCATAGAGCCGTTTCTTAAGTCAGTACATTGCCTTCGTCATTTATAACTAAAACATTTTCAATTTTTTTTTTGCCTATTGTTATATATCCTACATACTAAAATTTTAAAATAATATATTAATTCGGGAGTGAAATCGACGTGAATGGCGCTTGTGTCATGTCTGAGGCCCTTCGTACGAATTCCGAAAGGAGCTGTTACGAAAGTCATGTCGAATTCTAGTATCTTCCTCTACCTGTACGTTGCAACATTGTTGACACTGCATATAAGCACGGACATAAAATTGTGACAGTACATGTTATAAGGTTATGGCTCTTCTCTTGCTCTTAGAATACACCACCATGCTGTTCACATGAGTGAAAGGACATATATGTTAAAATAATCGTTAGATACTCCCTGAATATAATTTCACAATCATCATTGTACTAAGGCACTACTGGGGCACGCGGTAGCGTATTTGGTTGAAGCACTATGCAATAAGCCAGAAGGTGGCGGTTTCGATTCCCGACGACGTTATTGGATGTTCCAATTGACCTAACTCCTCCAGCCGCACTATGGCACTGGAGCTGACTTAGCCTCCAAACGAACTGAGTACCAGGAATCTTCCTGGGGGTACAGGGCGGCTGGCATGTAAGGATGACAACCTCACCGCCATCTGTGAGCCGATTGTCTAGAAAATGTGGGAGCGTCGATGTCTCACAACCCTGTGTGCCTCCACGGCCTGTTACAGGGATAGCTTTATCTCATTATTACCTTTACTATGGCAAAATTGGATGGAAATTATGGGAGTAACATCCATAGGAAAGAAGACTTGAAGCGTTTACGGTGAATTAGAATTTTTGGGTCTAGCCTCGTCAATTCGGAGTAAAAGTACAGTATTTCGGAGACAAGGCTGGTGTTCTCTGAAGTCAAGGCTTTATTTTTTCGGATGTTTCCGAAGTAATAAATGTTGCAATGTATATCCTCCTAAATAAATGTGAATTATCTAAGGCCTGAAACTTTCATGGCGACTAAAAACATAATACCTTGTCTGGCAACCAGCCATGCAAATTCTGGACTTCTGCTCCGAATTGACACAGACGGTCGCCAGAGAACTTTTCATGTATATAGTTATATATATCAGAGTTTTCCCTATGCCTAAATACCACTATATAAGACGTATGAGAGGAACTGATATGAGGTTCTATGCATTTTACATCTCTGCAGCAGGTGGCTATTTGTATCTAAACTTTCTAGTCGATATATCGTCATGGAATAATAAAAGTGAAATGGAAAATCTGAGATATCATTGCGCTGAATTTACTTTGGTGGCCCAGACTTCAAACTGAAATTTAAGCTACACAATTTGAGATTATTTGAGGTGGTTATGAAGAGTATTATCTTAAGGAATATAACACCATGCAGTCCGTTGAAAATCAACCGACGTTTCGAAGGAACATAACATTCACCTTAAGCACGCCAGCGGAAAATGTAAGGGAAATGGAGGTATAACTCCATCAATCTTAACGTTCAGACAGGGTGGAGGCCTGTTCTGCCTCTATTCAGGCCTCTTCTGCCTTGCTCCCAGGGAAACGGCCCCGGTACCCATGTTACAGGAGGCTGGGTGGGCCCCAGAACCGCTCTGGACATTATGGAGGACAGAAAAATCTACTTTTCCCCACTTGGAATCTAAACCCCGACTACTAGGTCGTCCCAATACCGACTGAGCTGTGAAGTACAAATAAATAGCATCCGTGGCGTGCAAGCGCCCGAGTTCACTGAGCATCTCCTGAATGGGGTGGGTGGCGAAGGGTAGGGGAACGACAGTGGATGCAGCAAACATGGCAGGAAGCCCTCCAGTACTCAGTAAAATATGGAAGCATATTCATGTCAACATATTAAAAGGTAAATTTGTCCCTGTGCTTAACTAATTAAGCACTACACCATGAAGGCGTATGGGGGAGTGGATATATACAACAACGTTTTCTTAACCTCATTACGAGCTGGAGGTGAGTGGCCAACTTCACGGCCCAGCCGCTTTACCCCTGGGGAAATAGCCCCCGATACTCATTTGATAGGTGGGTGGGTGGGCCCCAGAGCCGGTCTGGACGTCGTGGAGAAGGGAAAATTCTTGACACTGCTAGGACTCGACCAAGGCGTAGGTGGGTGGGCAATATTAAAATGAATCTTAGAGAGATAGGATGGGATGGTATGGATTGGATTGAGCTGGCTCGGGATATGGACCAGTGGCGGGCTCTTGTGAACACGGTAATGAACCTTCGGGTTCCATAAAATGCTGGGAAATTCTTGAGTATCTGCAGATTTGGCTTCTCCTCAAGAAGGGCTCAGCTCCATAAGTAAGTAAGTAAGTAAGTACCAGGACGCGAACTCCGACCTCTCGGTCATTCAGCCCGTACCCAGGAGTTATACCTACTACGCTATCCCGGAATGAAATTGGAAGGCAGTTATTATTGACTTACGCTTCAAGGTGCTGTCTAGACCATCAAGCAAATTGACTGCCTTGCAGAGGCTAAGAAAAGACATCTGAAACCGGTCAGGAATGCAGTCTCCGGGCTGTGATTCGAAACGAATCCCTCCTGAATGCCAACAAGATAAATTAACGCCGAGCCATCCAGCTAGGTACATAGCGTCTCAAACCATGCACATTATCGGTATTAACTTGTGACGGGCTCTTGAGCTAGTGCTCGCCTGAGTGGGCACAACTACAAAAACCTTCATCTTCTGCTCCTAATAGATTAATCCCAAACCAATCTGATGTCACAATTTTCTTTCGAACAACCTCTCTATATGAAGAAAGCAGTCTTCTGGGATTTGGCACCGTGTATATGTGGTGTTAACCGACGTCTGTCTGCTTTTACCGGTTCTCACGGTCTCTTCGCTTTGCAGATTTCTTATATTTTTTCTTCTACCCTGAAGATGGAGGCGATACGTTCCTCCGAAACGTCGGTTAACACCACATATACACGGTGCCAAATCCCAGAAGACTGCTTTCTTCATANGACATTAAGGGAGGAACACAGACTGAGGGTGTTTGAGAAAAGGGTGTTGAGGAGAATATTTGGACTGAAGAGAGATGAAATGACAGGAGGTTGGAGAAAACTGCGTAATGAGGAGCTTCATAAGTTGTCCTCTTCGCCAGCTATAATTAGAATGACCAAGCCAAGGAAGATGAGGTCAGAAGGGCAGGTAGCACGAATGGGGAGAAGAGGAATGCATATAGTATATTGGTGGTAAAGCCAGAAGGAGAGAGACTACTTGGAAGACCAATGCGTAGGTGGGTGGACAATATTAAAATGGATCTTAGAGAGATAGGATGGGATGATATGGATTGGATAGATCTGGCTCAGGATANAGTTCTTGTGAACATGGTAATGAATCTTCGGGTTCCATAAAATGCTGGGAAACTCTTGAGTAGCTGCAGAATTGGCAGCTTCTAAAGAAGGGCTCAGCTCCACGAGTGATGATGATGATGATCCCTGTAGCCATATACTTCTAACCTTTTATTTACAGAAAAATAGATTTACCTGCTTATCATAATTCTTAATTTTATTTTAATGGTGCAATCAATTAACACCCAAAGAATTCCCCGCCAACATGTCATCAAGGGACCGATGAGATGTGACGCACAGCGAAGCTGGTTTCCTGAACTTGTGTTTAATGTTTCCATCCTGTTGTATTTTACATTCAACTGTCAGTAAAATTACATCTTTTAAGACCGTCAATACAACTTTGTTGTGCTAAATGCTTGCACTTTTGAAATGTAAACCGTGTACACTTCTTGAACACTGGTTTCATGTTCAGTAGAGTAAAATTGAAGCAAAACATTTCGCTTAAAAAAATTTCCGTTATTATACCGCCTGAAAATGACCCAAAGAAAGGTCGAAAGATGTATTGGATTTTCAAATAAAATCATTAGACAAAACAGAATTGTGTTGGTGATATTAAAAGAGAAGGTAAAAGCAAAATTAAATATCACGCCATGAATGTGTATGGGAGAGTGGAGGTAAAGCTCCATCGTCTTTGACCTCGGCACTAGATGGAGGTGAGTAGTCAGCTTCATACCTCGGTCGCTTTATTCCCGGGGAAAAGGACCCTTGGTACCCGTTGGACAGGAGGCTGGGTGTGCCCCAATGCCGCTCTGGACGCTGTGAGGAAGATAAAAATCTCGAAAAGTAAAATACAGTTTTCTTGTGGTGGTGCTGTTGTTTGATAAACTGTACTTGCGTTTAAGTTACCATACAGACGGCTTGTTGCTTGGATGGTCTGATTTATGCTACTCTGTATATGGCAAAAGAAAAAATAAGAAGATCCCAAAATGTTTTTACTTTTTCGTTTATCTCTTTTGTGTTGGACTCGTGACTCCTAATATACGTGCGTCTCAGACTCACTCGCTTTGTCAGAGGACTGGAGGCTGAGTACAGTGCTGGGCAATATTTCTGACAGACGTGAAGCAGAGTTTCGTAATTTTCCTTCATATTAGTAAGCAACTGTTATTCTACCCTAATGTATCAATACAGATTTTCTTCGACAAAAGTGCTGAAGTCGAATATTAGTACCTAAGGGAGAGGAATAAGGGGAGGATTGGGAAATTGCACCACATAGCGTTGCATTGTTTGCACTCTTAGGGTGAATAAATAGTATTTATTTTCATTGTAGTTTGTTTAATGATGTTCTCAGTAACTGAACTATGTAGTACCGAATACTTTGATAATAACAAATAATGAACAGGATAAGATGTGGAAGACGCGGTCATGGTTTTCTCTCCTCAGGTATTATTTCTAAAACACATTTCTTGATGAGAAATGCATTGCCGGACGCACGCGTAAACTTTACTTAAGTAAGGAAAATATATAGTATTTATTCATGTGAAAGGGGAAGCTCTCAAGAGCAGAGGCAAGAAGCAGCGTAGAATGGTACGTTGGTTGTTGGAAATAATCCTTTCACACATTTATTACACATAATCTGCAGAATATGCTATAAATGTATATGTTCAATAAGTACTGACTCGTGAATGAATTATGCCCAGTGGCATATATCGTATGCTTATTTTTGTTCACTTAGATATCATTAAGGGAGAAACATAGACTGAAGGTGTTTGAGAACAGGATGTTGAGGAGAATATTTGGACCGAAGAGGGATGAAGTGACAGGAGGTTGGAGAAAACTGCATAATGAGGAGCTTCATAACTTGTACTCTTCTTCAAGTATAATTAGAATGATTAAGTCACGGAGGATGAGGTGGTCATGGCATGTAGCACGAATGGGGGAGACGAGGAATGCGTATAGAATATTGGTGGGAAAACCAGAAGGAAAGAGACCACTGGGAAGACCAAGGCGTAGGTGGGTGAACAATATTGAAATGGATCTTAGAGAGATATGATGGGATGGCATGGATTGGATTGATCTGGCTCAGGATAGGGACCAGTGTAGGGCTCTTGTGAACACGGTAATGAACCTTCGGGTTCCATAAAATGCTGGGAAATTCTTGAGTAGCTGCAGAATTGGCGGCTCCTCCAGAAGGGTTCAGCTCCATGAGTAAGTAAGTAAGTAAGATATCATTTTAATTCTTATATTGGGGTTTTGCTCAGGTCTGTCTCGTAGAGTTAGGAAGGTGTACCTTTTCGGTCTACGTATAGTTTCGCTATTATCTCGTAGGTTCACTTCTAGTGCATTAATGTAGTTTTCAAATGTTCTTAAGTACTTTTTTTTTCCTTGGCACTACAGCCCCAGTGGGCCTAGGCCTACCTCCATGAACTTCTCCGTTCACGTCGGTTTTTCTAGATCTTACACATTAAGTAGGACTCCTTGGGCGGGTGATCAGCTCGTCGCAAGGCCTCTACCTGTACACAAACACAGAAAAACGCACACACACAAACTAAACATCCATGCCCTGAGTGGGATTCGAACCCACGATCCCGGTTTCCAAGCGAGGGAAGACCGCTCGGCTACCGTGACCGGCCTTAAGTACTTTACACTTCAGTTTTTTATTTCACTGAGCCCTGTGTTAATAACAGAATTCCGTAGGTCCATAAAGGTTTGAGTGCCGCTTTATATAGGAGGAGTTTGCTTCCTATCGATAGCGTTAATCTTCTTCCGAGTAGCCAGTTCATTTGTTTCGCTTTGAGGTTGAGCTGTTCTCTTTTGGTTTGATGTGCTTTGCCTATGTCAGAATAATAAATTTCAAAGTATCTGGAAAGAAGCGGTCATGGCCTGTGATGAGGTAGTATCACAGGTTGTCTAGAGGGACTGAGGAAATCCACGAAGAACCCCAGATGGATAATCGCTGTCTCAGGTGAGATTCAAACCGGGCATCTCCCAATTTTACTTTACTCGTATATGGCATCGTCTCATCCAACTTTCAAGGTGAACATATAGTGTATATACATTTCCGATTAGCGAAAAAGAAAGATTAATAACCGAGGGTACATATAAACTACTCTGATTACTAACATTACTTATTTATCCTGCAAATATAAATATATTCTCTCTTCCGTTCTACATCGCCGTACCGCCGCATTCGAATCGCTTGATGCATGAAACGGTTACCAAATAATAAAACAGCTTAGACCTGGGTCGCCTTTTGCATGAGAAAATGTCATCACAGTTTCTTAGGTATTGTAGCGAGTTTTGTGTGCACGCCACAAATAAATTCACGCCGTTGTCTGATATAGCGAATTTATTCCGTTCGCTCGCCTTACACACACTTTACAATCATTTCCACTTGCAGTGTTACAATTACTGCTTACAATATCTTGGCCGACACTGGACTGTCCTCCCTGGCGGTTGTTCCAAGACTGTGCGAATGCATTCAACCCCGCTATATAACCTCGGTCGCTGCTTTGCAACGAACCCTTTGTTATAACCATGGGGACTCCTGTTAGAACTACAATAGAGCGATTGTTGTTTCCTATGCAACGGTCTGTTCTAGCGTTTCCATAGAAGTGACTCTTCTGGATTCCAGACACGTTACAGTATTATATGTTAAATATAAATGCCTTTATGTAACTAATCTTAACGCCTACTATCCCGACATAACAGAGGATATTCATCCCCTACTGGGCACATGAGACCTGGCGGTTAGGTCTAATGCATAATCAGTTTTATTCATTTGAAATCATGTTTTCACCATAAACCATCCTTACCTACATTAATATACATAAATAAGTATATAAAAATAAGAAAATTAATAAATAATTTGAAGGCGAAACATGTCGTAAGTAGGAGAAATTAAAGTTCAAATAGTTGCATTGAGGACTGAATATACTGTGCGTGAAAAAATAAATAATTAAAAGACCTATGACATGCGTATATTTTGATATTTTAAGTCCGAATGCGAGTTGTCACTGTAGCAAAAGTTTATATTGCATCTTTAAAGAAATTTCAATTTCATTCTCTTTCTTGTCTAGTGTTTTAGTGCGAAACTTTCTATTATGAAACTACAGTGTCACTCAGTTTAAGAGAACGTGACTAAAGGTTTACAAATATCGTAGACACCAATGGCTTCTATTATTGGTCGTTTCATACACGATTACTCTTAAGCATACACAATCTCAGACCAATCAAATTTAAATTAAGAACAATACACGCCACGTGACTAGAATCACGAGCGTGTAATTTTGTTTTCTACCACTACTTACAAAAGCGGTATTTCGCTGATGTTGATAGGCACGGAATAAAATTGTTTCATGTTTGAAGCAAAATGTCATTTCCTTTTTTCTATTCAGAAATATTTGTACATCTTTACATATGCCTGTTATTTATTCAGTGGTAATGTATTTTCCTCTTTCTTTCATTCAATGTTTCATCCATGGCAAGGCTTGATTGCTTAAGATGTAGGCAAGAGACGA
Source organism: Cryptotermes secundus (assembly GCF_002891405.2). NCBI lineage: Eukaryota > Metazoa > Arthropoda > Insecta > Blattodea > Kalotermitidae > Cryptotermes > Cryptotermes secundus. Next base: position 218,462 of record NW_019740669.1, read on the forward strand.
TATTTGACTTCGAAGCTGTAGAGGTATCATTTGGGGTTTAACAGCTTAAGCGCTGTCTTCAGCTGTTGTAGAATTTAGAGACTCGCGATATGTCGTCACGTGAGAGGCAAATGTTTCCATTTAACAATTGAATGAGTAAGATGAATGATAGTACAACCGAAGCAATGGGACCTCTCTGAGAAAGATGCAGAAAATCGTGAGAGATGGACGCTTGACGCGAGGAATAATTAAAGGAAAAACTTAACCTTTTTTCCTCTCTCTCTCCTTTACTGACAATCAGATTGTACAATCTGTAAGTCAATGTGCTGATTGGTGTACAATTTAATAACTATTTATTGTACACTCTTCTGGCGTGTGCGGAATAAACATCCAGTGATGTTTTCTTCAGTTCGTTAGATCTGATGGCCAACTTCTTTTGAGTCTTCGGTTTTCATGAGGTTGTAGTAGTGGTTGAAGAAGTGGATTAGAGTGATTTTCTAGTCTGTTGAAGTACCTGGTGCTGTTTTCTCGGATGACTTCTGTTACGGGAGGAGTTTTTAGATCTGTATGTAGGGTGCGGTTGGATACATACCATGATGCGTTCGTGATGGATCGGAGTATTTTGGACTGAGCACGCTGTATAATGGCGATGTTGGATTTGCTGGCACCGCCCCAGAGTTCTGTGCCGTATGTCCATATAGGCTTGATGACTGTTTTGTACATTAGTAACTTGTTTTCGATGGAGAGGTGCGATTTTTTTCCTATGAGCAAGTTGAGTTCTTTGGTTTTTTGGTCCATCTCTTTTCTTTTCTTGATTATGTGTTGTCTCCAGTTATTTTGTTGTCAAAGGTTTATCCTAGGTATTTGGCCTGTCCTTTTGGTTGTATGTTGATGTGATTTATTTGCATTGGTTGGCACGTCCGTTTTCGGAGGGTGAAAGTTGTTTGTGTGGACTTTGATTCGTTTACCTTGATTTTCCATTTGTTTAGCCATGCTTCTATGAGGATCAGATGATCTTGTAGATAAGAGGAGTCTATGGTTGGAGTGCCGTGTGTAGCGATGATAGCAGTGTCGTCTAGAAAATACGTATTATCGTTTTTCTTGTGGGTAGATCATGTGTGTAGAGAGTGTATAGTAGTGGATTTAATAAGCTTCCTTGGGGCACACCTGAGTGGATTGGCAGGCGGTTGGATATTTCCTCATTTATTTTGACTTCGAAAGGTCTTTCGCTTAAATATGACTTGAGTAGATTGTAATAGTTCGTTGGGAAAATTCTGTTTATTTTGTAAAGTAAGCCAGGATGCCAGACTTTGTCAAAAGCCTGTGCTATATCTAAAAATGGTGCTGTGCAGTATTGTTTGTTATTTAGTGCGTTGGTAATGGTATTTGCTATGCGATGGCTTTGTTGGATAGTTGAGTGAGCTCGTCGAAAGCCAAACTGATGGTTTGGTATCCATGTTTGTGGTTCGATTCTTGGCTTATTTTGTTGAGTATTAGTTTTTCGAGGACTTTTGAAATTGTAGGTAGAAGGCTTATTGGTCGGTAGGATGTTACGTCGGTTGGATTTTTGCCCGGTCTCAAGATCATTATGATTTGGGAACTGAACCTTGAAGAAGAAGTTTAATTTCCACAACAAAGTCAAGTTGTTACGTCTGCATTTGTAGCTCGCCAATAGGGGTAGTAATTTCTTGGCCAAAGATTCTTGAAGAAGAGGGAAAATTTAAGATATGTTCACTGCCATAACAGTCAGAAGTTTAGTTCTTTTGAGATTAGGGTCTAATTATAGGCTTCAGTGACCTCGAGTTATAAGACAAGCAGATCTGAGATCTTAACTAGCTTCATTATGTGTGATTCATGATAAGCTGACGTGTAGCTGTCTCATTTTCCTTGCCAATTATTCCGCTATGTTTCACTTTGGCTTTCCTTCTCTTGCGGACTGGTCTTGAATTTTAGTTTTGGATATTCTGCTTTCCTCTTTTAATACGAAGTCCTTCGCCTACACTCTTCGGTTATATAAAGAACACAATTTTTTAGAAGTTCAGGCTGTACAACTTGCTCAGACTAGAAAATGAATGGGTCATGTAATTCTGCGGGGTCCCGATTCTAAAAGGGCGAGTTTTCGAAACTTAAATTTCAGAAATAACAGGGCATTTATAGGATCTCCAGACCTCTATGTGTCCAGTTGGTCCTAACCTCAAGGGTTCGAAAAACTGGAGATCAAGAATTTGCCACAGTTTCACGCTATTGAAGTCGGAAACCCTAGAATAAGAAGTATTTTCCTTAAATAAGAAATCATATGATAGGATTTGAGGATTTCCCATCTCTGGTTATGAAGAGTTCTATTTCCTGGCATACTCGTATAACATCATTTAGTCCGTTGGAAGTCAACCGACGTCTCGGAGGAACATATTGCCTTCATCTTCGGTGTCGAGGAATAAGCCAGGCAAGAAATCATTCTAAAGTAGTTAGCAAACTTGCTTGGCTTATTTTTCTACCCTGATGATAAAGGCGACATGTTCTGCCGAAACGTCCGTTGATTTCAAAGGATTACATGGCATGTGTTTACAATACTGCAGCCCCGAATAATTACATCAGTCCCAGTCCAATTTTTGGCAAAATTATACACCAAACTATTGGAACGGCCATATATATTTACATGTATATACATGCATACTTACGTACATAGATATACATATATAAGTATATGCATGCGCGAAATTTCGGTGTGGCAGTTTTTCGACTGTCAGCCAGTACAGACTTCACAAATTTTAGTTGAAATGTCGAATCTTGTATAGGTGTTTGATTGGTTTCGATACGTGAAATTCTGTTACCAAACTTGTCTCGGAGTCTAACAGGTGTTACTTGCTGAACTGGCAAATTTTTCGGAATAAATAAGACAACTATTTTATGCATTATCTATCTTATTTTACGATGAAAAATTGTTTCACTAAACTGAATTAACCGCCTCGTCTTCGTAATGGAGGAGCTGAGGAACTGTAGCGTCCCCAGTCTTCAACTTTCAACTTTGTGTGATGTACAGAGCATGTAGCATATAGACAAAAATTCACACAAAATATTATTTGGACATCATCTGGAGAAAGCGCATAAGTGCTAGAATGTGAGCAGGATTAGGCCTAATTGGGTAATTACGATTCAGTGTAGTGCTTTTATCTCTGTGGTGATGAACCATCCTATTACAGGACAAGAATATGTCTTTTTAACGGCGATTATTATATCTATTGACTGCTTAAAGAACTAATTTTCTCCTGCAAAAAGCTTGTTTGGTGTGAGCAGTCTACGCCGCTGTTGCAGAGAGTCTGGTTTACTGTGCTGTAGTTAATCTTCTTCAGCACACCATGATGACGGTACTGTGGTGAACTCATCCTGATGATGTCATCGGTGGTACTTTAATGACGGCATGGCCTTGGTTCTTCCCTTTCTTTTATACAGGAAGGCTAATTAAATCTGTTGTTATTTTACGGATTGTCTGGGTCCTACAAACGCATAACAGAGTCCGCCTCTGTAACTGATGAATTATTTCATATATTTGAACACATCTCTTCATAATTAGAGGAGAAAGTTTCATAGCAGTCGCATTGAGGCGATGGTACATAAACATCCTGATGCGAACAGCAATTCTAGCGGTCCTTGGATGCCCGTCCCACGCTAAAATTTTTTTCTAAGCCAGTCATAACGACACATTGTTCCCACGGAAGTGCTAGTACTCACATTCAGGGGCTGCGAAGGTGGACCCAGAGTGTGCATCTGACCTGTAGGGCCCACAATTCACATTTACTGAACACATGGCGCATTGTTACAGAGACTTCTACCAGCAGCCCAACGTTATCGAGTTAACGATCTATGTTTAAGGATATTTAATTTAATGTACGTTTCCAGGTTTTCATGGTGGTCATTTTGAGATTGTGGTCTTCATGGTTCGTTTGCCTACCCGCTTTTTCCATTGGCCCTGATCAGGCTCCCTTTCCTTACCTCTCCCCATGGGAGTCAGAGACACCTTTCGTTGTAACCTGCCGACATAACCGAATCAGTTCTTGAATCTACAGCCTGGAGATGTTCCTCCGACACTTCGGTATAGGCGAAGAAGACTGCTCTGCGTCAAAGCCCAAAAGACTAGGACGTTAGAAATTTATTTGAAATTTATCCATCTCCTTGGATTCTTTATTCAAAATTATCTGTTTTCGGAAATCACTCCCATTTCCGTCAGTGGGAGAAGAGGACATGACAACATTACAATTCTTTTGGGTCCTTAGGTAGAACTACTGGTCCAGTGTATGTACCTAGGGGCCCAAGAGATATGAATTCATAAGATTGTTTATCTGAAGGCGGAAGTAGAACCCATTTCCAAAACTTTGTGCTTTTATATAAAGAACTAGGACAATGGACACAATTCCATGGAAAGGTGTTCTTCTTGAGAATGAACAGTTGCTCAGCTATTCAAGAATTTTCCAACATTTTATGGAACTCGAAGAATTATTACAGTGTTCACAAGAGCCCTACACTGATTACAAATAAATATCCTTAAAGGTCATGTCATGTTATCGGCAAATATCTTTAAATTTACGATATTACCGATTGTTATGAAAACAGAAGGATCTGCATTCTCATCGTAAAATCCCTCCACCAAACTTTGTTCACATTCGGTTTAAACTATGTGAAGTCCACATAGTCATAAATTATTTATCCTAAAAACATTTTAATATTATCCACCTACCTAAAATAGCGTAGTCGGTATAGCGACTGGCTACGAGCTGGACGACCGAGGGGTCGGAGTTCGAGTCCCGGTAGGGTCAAGAAATTTCTCTTCTCCACGTCTTCCAGATCGACTCTGGGGTCCATCTAACCTCCTATCCAATTGGTACCGAGTAGTGCCGAGGTCAAGAAAATGTGGATCTATATATCCACTCCCCATACGCTTTAATGGAGTAGTGCTTAATTGGTTAAGCAAAGGAATAGCTGTCTTTTACCACCCATCTAAGCCACGATGTCTCCAGTAATCATTTTCAAGAGAGTTACCTAAAACTGTTATCCTCTTGTGTTCCACCTGTTGAGCCTCTCAACATTGTGATTACGCGCTCTAAAAATTCAGCTTGAATAACCACTATTTACGAGTATAAAATCATCTCTGTACTCGTACAATATTTCCTCATTTATTTCTCATACAGAAATATACAGTATTCGCCGATCAGTGACCTTTCTGTCTAAGGCATGAATTGTCTTCGCTCGCTCGAACGCTGGGATCGCGGTTTCGAACCCCACTCGAGGCATGGCTGTCTGTGTGCGTTTATTCTGTGTTTATGTTGTCCTCTGTGTAGGTAGCGGCCTTGCGACGGGCTGAGCCCCGGCCAAGGAGTCCTACCGACTGTGTAAGAAACATTACGGAACTGAAGAAGAGGCCAGAGCCCAACAAAGGGCTGTAGTGCCATTGATGAATTAATAAATGAAACGTACATATATTCATATATTTGATTTTCTTCCTCTTCAGTTTAGGGAATAAATTTTGTATTTATATTGAACTGTGAACGAAATGGACTGATTGTCACCAACACTTGGTTCAAGAAGCCAAAGAGAAGAATTTACACATGGAAGGCGCCTGGGGATTGGAGGAGGCATCAGCTGGACTACATCCTTGTGAAACATCGATTCAGAAACAGTGTGAAGGATGTGAAGACGCTGCCTGGGGCAGATATTGACTCTGACCACGACTTACTGGTTGCCAAGTTCCGAACCAGGTTGAAGAAAATTATAGGATTTCAAAAGAGCAGACCTAGATGGGATTTGGAGAAGTTATATGCTCAAAGACAAAG
>NW_019740669.1:225922-229371 GCF_002891405.2 Cryptotermes secundus
TCTAAAAGAAGTTATTGAAGGAAAGATAGAAGGGCGGATAGAAGTGACAAGAAGACGAGGAAGAAGACGTAAGAAGATGCTGGATGACCTTGGGGACAGAAGAGGATACTGTCATTTGAAGGAGAAAGCTCTTGATCGCATTAAGTGGAGGAATTGTTTTGGAGGAGACTGTGGACCTGTCGTCTGACAGATTACTGATAATGATGATGATGTGTTCTGCATTTAGTCCTACTTGGTGCCACTAACCAATTTCTACACCTGCAGTTTTGATTTAAAATTAAAAGGACGAGAGAATGAAACGTTATGAAATGAACGTTGCATGTACTTATTCTTACTTACTTATGGAGCTGAGCCCTTCTGGAGGAGCCGCCAATTTTGCAGCTACTCAAGAATTTTCCAGCATTTTATGGAACCCGAAGGTTCATTACCGTGTTCACAAGAGCCCTCCACTGGTCCCTATCCTGAGCCAGATCAATCCAATCCATACCATCCCATTCTATCTCATTAAGATCCATTTTAATATTTTCCACCCACCTACGCCTTGCTCTTCCCAGTGGTCTCTCTCCTTCTGGCTTTCCCACCAATATCCTATATGCATTCCTCGTCTCCCGAACGTTGCATGTATTTTAGAAAATTAATTGCTCTCTTGATTTAATTTAACACTTCTTTATACGAAACAGAAGTCAACGGAAATTATATTTCTTTTCTTTCTCTCTCTTACTGAAAACCGTCATCACACAACAGGGTGCGTTCATTGAAAATTATAATTCCTCTGCCGCGTGACTCGGAGTTTTAGAAAAATATTTATAATTTCATTATCACAAACACAATGCACAGCTCGACTCTTGTAGCAGGGACAGCCCCAGTATTTCATATTTTATTTTGCAATGAGTATATCGCCAAAATATAATTTTATACATGTAAGCACACTGCGGTCTGTTTACAGCTCACATTCCCCAATTCCATTGGTATCCTTCCCTGCATACTCGCAACTAGCCCACAACTCAAGTAGGCTCACAACTACACCGAAAGTGGAGGCAGCAGATTCTCGTGAAAAGGTTAGTAACCACTAGCCAGCCTTACGGTGTCATCTTTAACGTCTTTTTCTTGGCGTTGTTCCTTCATGTACTTGCAGTCTTCAGGCAACCACCTACCGTTTCGAAGAATCCAATAACATATAAGGCTACAACCTCACAGTTTCTACACTGTGCAGACTCCAAACTTAATCTCGTAAAGAACTCTTCTGGAAGAGTAGGGCAGTCCAATTGATCTGTTTTCCCCATCCATCCGTCCGTCCGTCCGTCCGTCCGTCCATCCATCCATCCATCCATCTATATCAATATCTATCTATCTATCTATCTATCTATCTATCTATCTATCTGCGGTTATACAGCCTTTGTTGAATCTTGGCCGCTTTTTCAGTTTCTTGATCTTTTACACAGTAGTTAAGACTCCTTAGACGGGGGATCAGCCGGTCGCAAGGCTGCTACATGCACATACAGAACAGCACAAACACAGATAAACGCACACATACATCCATGCTTGATTGGGATTCGAACGCACGACCTCAGTGCTCGAGCGGGCGAAGAGTGTTCCCGCCTTATACCGCGAGGCCACTGTGATCGGCTGCTTTTCCATACTTTTATTAATTCAAACATGTAATATTTTAAAAGAAAATATTTTTTCTCCAGAACTCTCCCTGGCTCCTCGGAAGTTTACCTTTCGGAATGAGTAAAACCCAAAATGAATAACATTTTCTAAAAAGACCGAAAACCCCTCGCGAGAATCCACCTAAACTCATTATTGGGAATGTTATTGAAGAATGACCTTCAGAAGTTTATTGCATTCCGATGTATCTGCATTTTTGTGGATAAGAGAGAGACATTCCTTTTGATCTGAGTACGCTGTTCTGGAATCAAGAGTTCATCGCCCAAAGAGATAGTCTTTAATACCTGTCAATACACCAATAGACAGTGAAATACGTGTCATGCTTTCAACGTGAAATGCTCTTCCGCGTTCTGTCATCCATGAATCTTATGAAAGTAATGATCGGGTCATGATTCTGAACAACAAAATAAAAGACTTTTTTCTTATTTTACTCAAGGTTGTTCATCTCTCACAAATCTGAACTCCGCGGTCAGAATGAAATCTAGCATCGGCCTTGCCAAGTCTCAATACTTTTACGTTCTTTTTTGAAATCCTGTCTGTTTTACGTATTAAATCGGTTGGCCAAGTGTAGAATCCATTTGTCAGTACGGTTAGTCCTTCATACTGACTCATCTACCGTAATTACCACTTCAGAAATTTCGCACTTGGCTTCATTCTATAAAGAGCTTAATTCTCTGTACAGCTTCAGACGTCAGGACCTTCTGCAAAGTGACTTTATCTAACCTTCATCTATTCTTCTATTGTGATCCTAATTGTTCAAGCTCTGTATATAACAGCCAGTGCATGCTACATATTTTTGATAGAGGAAGAATTCAGCCTGCACTGTGCTTTTGCATTTCGCAATTAATTTTGCATTCGTCACATCCATCGTGAATAAACTCTGTTGACATTTGACAGTATGGTAAACAGCAAACTAAATTAAGCACCAGGACATGAAGACGTATGCCGAAGTGGAGGTGTAGATCCATGCACTTTTAACCTTGATATGAAATTAAGACGAGTCGTCAGCTTCACACTCCGAGCACTCCCTCTCCCTGGGGAGTGTACCGGTACAAGTTATACAGAGGATGGTTCGACCCCAGAGTCGACCTGGGGGATATGCTGAAAGGTAAAAGGTCAAGTTGTCCCTATGCTCAACGAATTTAAGCACTACACCATGAAGGCGTATGGGGGAGTAGATTTATAGATCCACATTTTTTCTTAATTGACCGACAGGAATTGAAGAAAATTAAATACGTTTGAAGTAGAGTAGCTCAACACAAAAATTTTGTTTAAATTCATTCCATACTTACTTACTCATGGAGCTGGGCCCTTCTTGAGCAGCCGCCAATTCTGCAGTTACTCAAGAATTTCCCAGCATATTATGGATCCCAAAGGTTCATTACTGTGTTCACAACAGCTCTCCACTGGTCCCTTTCCTCAACCAGATCAATGCAATCTATACCATCCCATCCTATCTCTCTAAGATCCACCTATCTACAAATTAGTCTTCCCAGTGGTCTCTTTCCTTCTGGCTTTGCCACCAATATACTACATGCATTCCTCTTCCACCATTCGTGCTACATGACCTGCTCACCTCATCATCCTTGACTTGATCACTCTAATTATACTTGGGTAAGAGTACATCTGCCGGTCATGGTAGCCGAGCAGTCTAAGGCGTGCACTGTCTTCGCTCGCTCGGAAGCCGGGATCGTGGGTTCGAATCCCACTCAGGGCATGGATGTTTGTGTGTGTTTTTCTGTGTTTGTGTACAGGTAAAGGCCTTGCGACGAGCTGATCAC
>NW_019740669.1:229759-230938 GCF_002891405.2 Cryptotermes secundus
GAAAAATTCAGGGAACAAGTCCTCCGGGAGGGACTTTAAGCTGTGTGTCCCGTGTCGTAACTTTACGGCACGTAAAAGAACCTCATATCCCCAAAGGGGATCACTGAGCCAAATTTCAGGACGTTTCCCGCCCAGCAATAGTCTCTAAGGCCTCCGATAGATGGGGGAAGCATTATAGACACCGCTAAGCAAACGGCCGAACTCGCTTGCTCGGTGGGACTGATGGTACGCACCATTTATCGGTAGGGTATAGAGACTGGTAGAATATCATAGAGGGAAGCACAATAGATCAAACTGGTCGCGGTGCATGGGGAAACCCACCCTCTCTAAATAATAATAATAATAATGATAAGGGCGTAATTCCCGATAGCTCGAGTCTTGTTTTGTTTCATATCTGAAAACTATTCTAGCCTACTTGTCCGGAACTGGTAGGTTCTCATGTCACGTATATGTGGGATGTGAGGTACATTTACATTTCCATGAAATGGGTACCCTTCCAGATTCCTGACTAAATACCTAGCAAAGAAACCTCAAACGACGAAGTGACTTGATGATTCCAAGCTAAGGGATAGACACTACAACAGTATACTCCTTGAGAAAGTACGTACATTCTTTCTTTAGGGGAGTTAAGGGATCCGTACGTAAATGTAGGCAGAGAGCGCTCTGCGAACAGAAGGTAAGACGACATCAAAATCGAAGCTGATTGAACAGAAATTGAGTGTGATGAAGATTAAACTGGCTTAGAATATGATCCAATGGCGGGCTGAACCCTCGGGCTACCTGAAACCCTGAGAACTTCTTAATAAATTGCTTTAACTATTTACGTTGTTAATCACTCGGTTAGATAAAAAGTAAAAAAAGTTAAAATTATCCCTATAACAGGCCTTGAAGGCCCATACGGTTGTGAGACGTCGAGGCTACCACATTCTTTAAACAATCAGCTCACCGTTGTCGGTGATGTCAGCCTTACACGTCGACCGTTCTTTACCTCCAAGAAGATTCCGGGTACTCATTTGTGTTAGAGGCTGAGTCGATCTCAGGACCATAGTAAGGGTGAAAGGACTAGGTCAATTGAAAATTTCATTAAAATCAATGGGACTCGAACCTACGACTTTCCGGCTTGTAGTATAGTGTCTCAACCAACTACTCTACCGCCCCCCCCCCCCTTGTTTAGCCCAT
>NW_019740669.1:231010-348327 GCF_002891405.2 Cryptotermes secundus
AGGTTTGGTGATGCTGGAATCGAACTTCCCTCAAATTGTCGTTATCGATTTGTCTCCCACTATCAGTTATTACAAGCCAGTCTTTTTGAGAGTATGAAACTAGAGCTATAGCTTGTAAGAGTGAAAGACACGCTTAAGGGCGCCATTTCTTCAAGTTAGTGACTTCTTAAGGCTTTCAAGCTTGATAGTAATCTAGAATATATTTTTAAAATTTCAATTATTACCTCACAGAAAGAACAATTCGTCTCCATTGCAAAGACTAACTACAGTACTTAATGAAGGTTAAGGAAAGATTCTTTCTTTATTCTGGCAGTTAACGCTACACACAAACTACGTGGGGAAAACACAGACTTTAATTTAAATGTTAAAGCAGATTGTACTTATTGTCAGCACTGTGCTTATATGCTAAAAATACAAGGCCGTTTTCGAATGAAAGAAATTCTCATATTTGATTTCCTCCTTTTGCATTGAAGGAACATTACAAATTGACGTCATGACGATCAGTCACCAGAAGAAAGGAGCCCGGAAGCGAGTGTCTCTCATACAATGGACATTCAACACATCTTGACACATCAATCACACGCAAACCGTTAGCGAATTGCTGCGTGATTATTAGTATTATTTAGTGTACTACTACTACTTGTACTACTTCAACTAATACTACTACTACCACCACCACTACTGGTAGTAGTAATAATAGTAGAAGTAATAGTATTAGTAGTGGTGGTGTTGGTAGCGGCGGTGGCGTCGGTGGTGGTGGTGGTGGTAGTAGTAGTAGTAGTAGTAGGAGAAGGAGGAGGAGGAGGAGGAGGAGGACGGGAAGCAGTATTCTGATATACATTTGAATTTTATTTGAAGTCATGGCCCTACCTTCACTCATGGCTAAAGTAAGAGATTGAAAATGTTATTCAAATATTCTTCCATTCCTTGTTATAATTGGACACTGTTTCATATTATTCATATACGTGTATGTAATCACTTCCATGTATACATCCGGCGCCCTGATTAATTGTAGGCTTATTTAAGACCAATTACACTCATTTCTTCATCTCCATAAGGAAAATGAATACGTCAATGTACACATGCACATACATTTGTGTATATTCACTCATTTTTATATAGAACTTTGATTGAAAATAAAGATAATCAGGAGAAATTTATGTTCAGTTTCTCATACCATAACTGTAACACATATCATATACATCTCTACAAACGAAATCCCGGAATGTTACAGCAGGTCTAAATGTATGGAAAGGAAGGACGAAAATTGTGATCTTCGAATTCTTTACAAATTTAAAGGAAAGATAGACGGCAAGGAATGTGGAAAGAAAATTTCTGAACATTAGGCGTAATATTTGATTGGAGCTTCCCAATTACATACATTTAAAGGCGATTTTGATTATTATTATTATGAAGGTCGCGGGTTCAAGTCCCAATGAGGTCATTGGATTTTTTTCAGTTGGCCTAATCCTTCCGGCCGCACTATGGCCCTGGGTTGACTCAGCCTCTAACAGAAATGAGTACCAGGGATTAATTAAATAATTTTCCTGTGGAGTAAAGCGCGGCCGGTCCGTAAGGCTGACACCCTTACCGCCATCTTTGAACCAATTGTCTAGATAACGTGGGGCCCTCAATGTCTCACAACCTTATAGGCCTTCACAGCCTGTTACAGGGATAGCTTTACTTTTACTTACTTTATCATTATTATGTCACTATTGTGGTCTAAAAATAAAATCAAACTTCCGAAGTTGCTTTGCGAAATATTTTTTTTTATTTACATAATATTAGCAATTAGAATTGCATTTGATTCTATAAGCTAATTAGCTGTAGTATTCTTCGTGACGTGGAGAGGGCTTATCCAGAGATAAGTTCTCGTTACCCCTCTCTCAGGTCGGCTGGCCAATTCCTTTTTAGTCTTCGCCCATTGTGCGGTTCCAGTAGCGGTTGCATTAGTACGTTCTCATGTCCTTCTGTTTTGTTGAGGTATCTTGTGCTTTTCCCTTTTATGACTTCCTTCACTAGCGGCACTTTCAGGTCTCATGGAGTGTTATACTGGAAACATACCGTGGGGCGTTAGTAATCATAGGTAGTATCTTTGACTGACATCTTTGTATTATGGAAATATTGGTTTTGCTAGCACATCCCCATATTTCCACTCCATATACCCAAATTGGTTTTATTATTATTTTGTAAAGCAAGATTTTTTTGTCTAATGAGCGTCTGGAATTTCTTCCAATTAACCAATGCATATCCTTGATTTTTAAATCAATCTGTTTGCGTTTTTTAGTAATGTGTTCCTTCCAGGTTAGATGGTTGTCTAGATGAATACCTAAGTATTTTGTGCTGGGTGATTCAGGAATTTGTATGTTATTAAAGAAAACTGCAGGACATTGTTCTCTTCTTAGACTGAAGTTTACTTCCACTGACTTGGTTTCATTTATTTTTCCATGTATTTGTCCACTCTTGTATTTGATTTAGATGACTTTGCAAAGTGAAAGCTATTGCTGGATCTGTGTTGGCCGAGAGGATCACGGTATCATCCGAAAATGTGCACATTGTTGTGTTGGCATTGACTGGTAGGTCTGCTGTATACAGTAAATAAAGTAGTGGGACTAAGACACTGCTTTGTGGTACATCCGATTTTATTGCAAAATTGTTGGATATGCTATCATTGATTCTCGTTCTGAACTCTCTGCCACTTATATAGGATTTTAGTAAGTGGAAATAAGTGATGGGCAGGTATTTTTGGATTTTGTACAGTAGTCCTGGATACCATACCTTATCAAAGGCTTGACTTGTATCTAGGAAGACTGATGTGCAATATTCTTTATTTTCTATTGCTTGGTGTATTTTGTGTGTTATTCTATGTATCTGCTGTACAGTGGAGTGGTTTTCTCTAAAACCAAATTGATGTGATGGTATCCATTCTTCTGTATTTGGGTCAGACCTTATTCTTTTTAAGAGAAGTCTTTCGAGGAGCTTAGATATGATGGGTAATAAACTTATAGGACGATAGGATGACACACTATTAGGATTTTTGCCTGGTTTGAGGATCAGGATTATTTCTGCTGTTTCTAGCTGATTTGGCCAGTATTTATGTTTGAGAATAGCATTAAATATATATGTGAGAAGTACTAACCATTTTCTTGACATTTCTTTTAACATTATGGGAGTCACTTCGTCAATGCCTGGTGCTTCTCTTGAATTTAGGAGTGCTATTTCGTTTTGCACTTCTTTAACTGTAACAAATTTTATTTCTGGTATAATACTGATATTTTCAGATATTTTTTCTATTTCTTTATCAGTCTGGTCATCATATGGTGTAAAAACTGTAGCAAGATATTCAGCGAACATAGCAGCAGTTTCTTCATCATTTCTTGCCCACGATGTTTGCAGCGCCACTATTTCTTATGGGCTTTATCTGTGTCTTGGATTTTTTTAAATGTTTGATGGGTTTCCAGATGGTATTGTCATATCTGTTGAGGCTGGTTATGTAGTTAGAGACGGATCTTTCTCTTGCCTTGCGAAATAAATGGAAAAGAATTGTCACTCTGTATAGCTTCTCTTCATATGTTTTTTCTGAGGGTTAAGCAGAACACATTCGACGCTGAACTTCGAAATATGTCTTTCATACGAGTACTATCAGACCGCTTCATTGTCACAGAAGATATTTGGCCATCTTAATTAAATAAATGAGACAATTTTACGTTTCCCCTTATAGACACTTCATTGTTTTCGTTATTTATTCTTCTGAGAAGTGAAAAGAAACGCATGAGGCTCCCGCACACCTAAAGGACCTTACTGAGGGCCAGATTACCTTTCGATCAAGACACAGACTGAAACAGAGAATATTAAATAAATGACAGACACGTACTTAAGTCCACTGTCCATAAACCTCTTTTTTCGAAGACTTTACTAAAGAGGACAGTCGTATATGCATGTTAGGTACCGCTAAATTAATAGAATGTTAGCACATCGGTCTGAGGCAAATATAGGTTGTGTATATTTCACACAATGCAATTCTTGTTGTCTTTTTGCTGGTAAAGAATTCATTTACCTTGGCTTCCTTGTGCCAGAGATGAACAAATAATAGCAGATCCTGCGTTCGGTAATTATGACTTCAGTATATGGGAGACCTTGAATGCGGTGGGGGTGGTATTAACATTTTTCCAACAAGCTAAAACAGAGATATTGCTGTTGCCTGTTTCTGTAGCTGGACAAGGACGCCACGGTGTCATGGATACGGGCGGCATTCCGCGCAACACTGGACATCATCGGTGTTGGAGGCGTACGAATGTGACCACTTGAATATGTACAGCGACCTAACTTGCGGGTGAAGATTATTACAAACTCATAATAACAGTAGGCTATAGGTGGTGACTGGTATGTATGTTAACCTTGTCCTCCTCCCCCCCCTCAACCCAAATAGTTCAGAATTTTCGTCTTCCAGTCCGATATTTAAATGGGTAAACCTATCGCTGTGCCGGTCACGGTAGCCGAGAGGTCTAAGGCATGCAGTGTCTTCGCTCGCTCGGAAGCCGAGATCGTGGGTTCGAATCCTACTCAGGGCATGGATGTTTGTGTGCGTTTTTCTGTGTTTGTCTACAGGTAGAGGACTTGCGACGAGCTGATCACTCGCCCAAGGAGTCCTACCGTATATATAAGATCTAGAAAAACCGAAGTGAACGGAGTTCATGGAGGTAGGCCTAGCCCCACTGGGGCTGTAGTGCCAAGGAAAAAAAAAACCTATCGCTGTAACAGGCCGTGGAGGCACATAAGATTGTGAGACGTTGAGGGCCTCACATTATCTAAATAATCGGCTCACAGATGTCGGTAAGGTTGGCAGCCTTGGTCGCCGGCTGCCCATTACGCCCCAGGAAGAATACTGGTACTCATTTCTGTTAGAGGCTGAGTCGACCACAGGGTCATAGTGCGGCTGGAAGGATTAGGTCAATTGAAAAATCCAATGACCTTATTGGGAATCGAACCTGCGACCTTCCGCCTTGTAGCATAGTGCCTCTAAAAACTAAGCTACCTCGTGCCACCTTAGTTGTATATATAATATTTAAAAAGCAAAGAGATAAATGGATTCATTTTAAACAGTAAACATGCAGTTTAATGAGGATAGAAGTGTATTTGGTATGAGATCTACGTTTTCAGTGGGACTATTACTTCCAACTGTGACGAACTTCAATCGCAAATTTATAGCAGCGCGAAATGTAACTTACTTTCATAAAATGAATCGAATTGTAACGCCTGATCAACCACGGTGTTCAGCTAAGCGATTTGAACCGACCACTGGCTGGGGTGTTAGCAACTTCAGACGCGTTTAGCAATAAAGCGAGAGCACCTATCGCTTTCCTGTTCCGTACTCCTGTAACGTGCGCAACAATTCAGCATTGCATGCTCAGAATACAATTTAACAGCCAGATTTGTTTCAGACCGTTTTACCATTCTGCATTAACGTTTTGTTCCATACGTATCTTTCTCATGAACCTTTCAAATTAAATTACGTGGTTTGAAATCTGTTGTAGTAGCTCTAATAAAACGAGGATTTACGGAAACTTAAAAACTTGCATCCTTCTAATCAAAATTCATATATGTTATATGAAAGAAAAGGCGGGGATCTTCAAAGACCTATAAAATATATGTTCTTTTTTAATAGACTTTATTCCATGCCGTAGCTCAGGCCAGTCGCCGGCTTCACACTATGATGGCCAGAGTTCAGTTCCAGGCCTGGCTACATGTAATTTTAGGTGGATAACGTGATATTGAGGCAGAATTAACCAGAGTAATTCGATCCACTTGCAAGTTCTCACTGCACCACCTGCTTCATATTGCTCACTTATACTACCATCGATGCAGTTAACTCCTCATGCTCACATCATCGTCAAGTAAGAAACGGACAAACTTCATACACGCTCCTTTCGAATTCCTAACTTTATAGAATATAATTTTTTCATTTTCGTTGTGCACCATGTTTCCTCTTAGGGGACACGCAGTTGCGTTGTTAGTTGAGGCACTATGCTACAAGCTGGAAAGTCGCCGATTCGATTCCCGATAAGGTCACTGAATTTTTCAATTGACCTAACCCTTCCAGCCGCACTATGGTCATGCGGTCGAATCAGCCTCTAATAGAAATGAGTACCAGGAATATTCCTGGGAATAAAGGGCGGCCGACGCGTAAGGCTAACAACCTCACAGCCATCTGTGAGCCGATTGTCTAGAAATGTGGGAGCCTCGACGTCTCACAGCACTTTGGGCCTCCACGGCCTGTTACAGGGATAACTTTAACTTTTTTAATTTTTACCATCTTTATCAGACAATTTAATGGAGTCAATATGTATCTTAATAATATGCATCCTGTTGTATGTCATAAACAAAGTACACAAAATGTATATAAAAGTATGCAGTCTGGAAGACAATTTTTTTTAATTCTCTTGGGGGGGGGGGCGTCCAACTGTGTCCACTCGGCACGGCGGCCACTGATTAGCCTGTTGTAGTCTGCCCCGGTTAATTGTGATGATGGAGAATTTTGTAGAATGAAAATTGGCAGAGAAAACCGAAATACTCGGAGAAAACGCGCCCCAGTGCCACTGTCCATCACAAATCCCACTTGACCAGAACCGGGATCGAACCCGGGCCGACGCGGTGGGAAGTCAGCGACTAACCGCTTGAGCTATGGCGCGGCCCTACACAACAATATTCTGTATTTAAAACAAGGCAGACGCTATTGTGTAAACAAATAAAATAAAAAATAAAACAAAAATATTGATACGATAGTGTCTACTTTGTTTTAAATACAAAATATTGTTGTGTTGACTGCATAATTTTGTACACATTTTGTGTACCTTGTCAATATTTGTGACATAATTGATAGCTTTATGTTAAAATGTCCCTGTTTCATATGTTTGAATAAACCAGTCCTCTGGCGTACCTCAGTTCCCCTGGCTTTGTAACCTACGGATGTATTTCCGGACTCTGAAACAAAGATAAAATTTATTTTCCATAGGAGCAAAAGCGGCCGTATCCGAAGTCCTGTTTCCTCTATTACAGACTTTTTAGCCTCTCTAGTACTTTCTGAATATAAATCTTTCGCAATTTCGTAAACTTCTTCTGGGTTGACAGCACGCGTAAAAAATTTGTGAGGTCGTGACACTACTTGTTGGCTTTGACCTTTATTCGGAAAAGTTCCTTTAATTGAACTATGCTCTATTTGGTCATACAGATTACGGAATACATATGGGCCTGTCAAAGACGATTGACTGATTCGAATGATGGAACATGTTACCCAATTTAAGTTTTAATGATTAATATATACTCAAAATCAGTACTTTGCCTTCAGTCGAGAATCGGTTAAGACGAGTGTAATGTTAAAGGCAATAACGTGGAGGTTGACTGATATAAATAGAAAGATATTTCTATAGCCTCACTGAAATAAGCCCCGATCTGTCTATGGAGTTATGCCCTGTGGCGTAGGAATGTAATTGAAGTCTGCATTTGAATTTGAGGTTTCTCAGGGTCGTGAAATTTCAGATTGTGGCCTTCTTGGATTTTACACTGTATAGTTTTGTAGGTGTTTACCACGGTTTCGCTTGAAACTCTTGCTGCCATCTTCAGAGTAGGAGTGTTGCAAATGTAATGTGGATTGTTTGTATAGGAAGTGTGGTCGATTTGGTAAACGAAATTATATACGGAAGAGCAAATTATGCCAGTCAATACTACAATTGTTTTTGAGGCTTTATCTGTTAATTACTCCTATAGATACCTGTAACAAAATGTCGGCTTCATGTCTTGAGAGTCATAAAAAATATAATTTTATTTCATTTGAGTTTTTTTTCACTTTAGCGGCTGTTTCTGTCCTAGACTGTGAAGGCAATAAACTGGAAAACCCATTAAGATACTAAATTTATCTTGTAAACAGTAGATCACTGAGGTTGTATTAAAAAGGCTCAATCTTCAATCGAAATTCCCCTGTCAATATCAAATATGAAAATTAGGAAATTAACTGACTCCATAAATATTAGTTCTTCAAGAGAAGCCGATTGGTTGACACAGAAGTTCCCGTCTTTTACTGGACCCGAATAAAAATAGAAAGTATACAAATATGTGTTTGTATAATGACACTCGGTCACTTGAAGGCAGTAGTAGGTTCAACTGCAGAAACGCAGAATATATATACCTCAGGCAACGGGCAATAGCCACATAATTCTGATGAAATACATTAAATATTTTGCAAATATTTGGAGATTTCAGACCTGTTGAGTTTGCACATCAGGACCTGTCCTGAGGCCAAGCCGTAAATTTATGTTCGCTTCGCTGCATGGTGAAGACGGCCCAAGGCTATATGATGCAAACTTGCCGATCAGCGGGTCTCTCTGTCGTACGCGGTGCCAATTCGTGTTCCGACGATACAAACTTGGAAGCCTATAGGACCGATTTCGCTTTCCATCGTATCGGAGTGGTTCTGCTTCAGCGTCCCTTGCATCAGGTCTGTTCGTGTCACGGGATAGGCAAGGTAACCAATAATAGCCACTCGGCAGGAAAAGCGATATTTTCCTTCTGTTATATAGAGTGTAACTGAGAGGTATGGACAGATTTTGGGCACCAGTTCCACATACCAAAACAAGAAAAATACGTCTATATCAACATGTGTCAGGAAACATTTAATTTGTGAGTTATGGCTGAAAGAGTGCATTTACAATAAATGTTCAAAATGCCCTCCATAAGATTCAGTGTATACCTCGACACATCTCATCATGGACCGCCGCATCCGTTCAAAGATGCCGGGAAAGTTGTGGATCGTCTGACAGGCATCCACAGTGCGATGAAGTGCCTCTTCGTTGTCAACAGGGGTTATATGCACAAGGGTATTCAGGTGTCCCCACAGGCAAAACTTCAGAGGATTCAAATCTGGCGAGAGTGGAGGTTACGCAGTTGGTCCTTCTCTACCTACCCATAGGTCATGATAAGTGTCAGTGAGAATATCTCGTACAGCGCGGCTAAAATGTGCCGCAGCACAATCATACATGTATTAGTACCATAATCGGGTTCTGAACTGCCAGTGGTACGTTTCCAGTAACTTTGGCAGATCATGTAAGAGGAAACCTCGGCAGTGATTGCCTGTACGCCGATGTGGCAAAACATACGGACCTACTAAACCATCACCAACATCAAAGTTCATGACAACTGAGTAGGTCACGACAGGATTCTTTCAGCTATTATTCACAAATGAAATGTCTTCGGACCCATGATTATACTGATATTTTTCTTCTTTTGATATGTGGAAGTCTTGTCCAAAATTTGCCCGCAACTTTCAGTTACACTCTGTATAATTAATGGCACTTAATTTAAAGATTAATTCAACAAAATAATGCAATGCCACCTCAGCTCCATCGGTGTCACAAAGCAGCCCGTAGAGTAACTAACTATAGCCAAGAAATTGAAGAAGCGACATTGGTCCCATATTGCTTAATGAATTACGTTTATTTTATCACTAAATCGCTAGGTTTATAGTATCACAGATTAAATTGCGTGTCTCTCTACAACCATATTATCAACCAATTGTGATTTAATCCCTTCGTTTCATGTTATCTTCTCACAATTTTATTAAAGTGGTGTGATTTTAAAATAAAAATTTTTAGATAATGCCATAAAATCGTCTTTTTTCATATCCAAGTCTATGAAGCCGAATGACGCAGCGAAAGAAGATTACTAACACAACAAACCTATACTTTCTAAAACTCCAAGGAGTTTCTTGAATAGAACTAACCTTCTTAAGGAAGTCAGGGAGTCAGGGAGTCAGGGAGTCGCTAACAACAGTCAGACAACAGAGTTTTCATGATAGAACTAAGTAACGAGCTTGTAGCACGTGTTCGTCCCTCACTAGTTGTACAGTTCTGGGCTGTTAAATTTGTCTTATACAATTATCCATCCTCCATTGATTCAAACTCTGTAGTACTGAATGTTGCTGTAATGATAGGATGGGGCCAGAGGGTATGTGTTTCTAAGAGACGTACGTAAGGCCGATATGTGAATCAGCTGATATCACCTTCTCGGCTCATGATAACTATTCTATAACATAACATGCATGACTTACATCCCAGTCTCTATGAGCTGAAGATGCATCATAAAGTGCCAATAGAAGCCAATGCATCGTATTAGCTGTCGTTTTAATAGCACGATTGATATGAAGTGCCTTGACATTTCAGCCCAGACGTATGAAATAATATAAATTATAACACACAACTATGTATATATTTAATGATGCAATTAAGATTTGCAGCTTTGTTAAATAAAATCAAGGAAAAAATTGATAAGATTTGCATATGTTGTTCGAAAGTGAATATAATGGAAATGTACACATGTATTTAACTTCAATTAAATTTTATCATATGCTTTCTTTTGGGTCATATTGTGATCTGGTTTAAGGAGCCGGAGTAGCGTAGTCGGTATAGTGACTGGCTACGGGCTGTACGATTGAGGGATTAGAGTTCGAGTCCCGGTAGGGTCAAGAATTTTCTCTTTTCCAAATTGTCCAGACCGGCTCTGGGGTCCACACAACCTCCTATCCGGGGACGCTTTGCCCGGGGGTAAAGCGGCCGGGACGTGAAGCTGACCACTCACCTCCAGCTAGTGCCGAGATCAAGAAAATGCGAATCTATACACCCACTCCCTTATACGCCTTCATGGCGTAATGCTTAAATTCGTTGAGCACAGGGACAACTCTACTTTTATTATCTGGACTAATCCATACATCACATTGCTTCCAAGAACCATTCAATACAATGAACCCGCCTCCGCCCCCGTCTCCGCCTCCGCCTCCTGAGTGATAAATTTGTTTCTGACCAAAGCTGCATATTCATTTCTCAGTTCTCCCAAGCATGTCTATATCCATTTTACCCAGCCTGGCAATATTACTTTTTCTTTGTGTAATTTCCTCCATCCTCTATTTTCACTTCCTTAGGTTCAAATACTCTCCTCACAACTTAGTTCTGTAGTCCTTGTTAACATTTGCCGAAGCATTCTGGTCACGTCATCACGAATTGCCTTTATTCAGTACGTTAGTGATCGTCATGTGGTAAGGGCAGGGTCTGCAGTACAACTGTGCGCAATAAAACACCGTAAGGTACTGTATCTGTGTTGTTCAGATCAGACAAGCGACAGGCCATAATAGAATCTGCCCACGCCTGTGTTGGGCACATGAAAGGGAGAGTGCTTCGGAAGTGAGGGTGGGGGAGGGGGCTTGGAAAGTGACCCAGACGACATGGGAGGTCAGAAGATCCTTGAAGTAAAAACCGTAACAGAAGTAATATATATAAACCAGGCCTCTGAAGTGAACAGCCCACGCTGTACGATCCGGTTCGACGGTCTCTTAGCTAGTTCAAAAAACGTGACACTTAGGGGAATCTAATTCCGACAAAAGGACTACCGACTACAGAATTACTGAACTGCTTCCTTAGTGCCAAATATAATGGAGTAAATTAAGAGTTTTTTTTTCCTTGGCACTACAGCTCCAGTGGGCCTAGGCCTACCTCCATGAACTTCTCCGTTCACTTCGGTTTGTCTAGATCTTACACATTCGGTAGGACTCCTTGGGCGGGTGATCAGCTCGTCGCAAGGCCTCTATCTGTACACAAACACAGAAAACCGCACACATACAAACTAAACATCCGTGCCCTGAGTGGGATTCGAACCCACGATCCCGGTTTCCAAGATAGCGAAGACAGTACATGCCTTAGACCGCTCGGCTACCGTGACCGGCAAATGAAAAGTTTAAATCCCATACTGAACCTGGAGTTCTGTTGAAGGGACCTAATGCAACTTAATATAACGCAATACAGATTCAAACATTAGTGCATGTAACTGTGATGTGAATAATCAACTGTACTGACGGCTTATAATTATTATATATAAAGCTGAACAAAGATTTTATGATCATCTTGCAGGAGCACAGACCTAGGTCTTTTTGCTACAAATCCTTCTGGTTTATTTGATTATTTTACTCGGAATTTAAGATGTATCCCATATATAAAGTACCCAAGAGTGACTTGTTTATCATGTAGAATTAATGGTGATGTGTGTAGCAAGCAGGGGAACATAAAAACGTTTTTGAAGCACAGGAGATGATCCTATTTCACAGAATTATGCTACACAATATTTGAAATTTATGATATTAGATATAAAGTGATATAATGAATAAATATATTTTGTCAGGTTAATTCATAATTGCCAGCAATAAAAACAGTTTAAATTTAATGATGCACATATAACCTGAAAGAACGTATTTGAAAATATATGTACTTGTAATTGACTGTACTGCTAGAACAAAAGGTATCCTGTCATCTGCTTACTTCATGTAATATTTTTATTATATTATTACATTATTATATATTGTATTTAAATACAATATATTTAAAATTTATTTCCAGATTACTTTATCTAACCCAATACATTTGTTCTCATGTTCAATATAGAATGTCGATGAGAAATTTATTTTTAATTTGGTACTCAAGAGCAACCTAAGTTATTAGCTGAATCAAATACGCTTCGCTTTCGTAAGATCACTTTAGTACACTTCCCTCAAGCGCCAGTTCATCCACTGCGAGCTGAATTCATTTGCCAAAGGACATCAACATCTGCCGCCCTAACTTTAAGGATAATAATTCTACTATACAATGCTCATTCATTTTCGAGAAAACTTTCAGGTAGTACAGCGTATGAACCTTCGTTCTTCGACATTGCTTTGCCCTTCAAATTTACAGGTGAGCACATTGTGTCACATTGTGTTTCATCATGCTGAATAGCGTAGTTGGTGCATCCAATTAAATATTCGTTCTACATTAGATCTGCAGAGTAATCTTAAATTAATTATGATTAACGTTCCATCACTTCTTTGAATAACAACGATTATTACTTTACTGTCCTCACGATGCATCACAAGCAGTTGTCACGTGACATTGTTCTGAAATCAGCTGTCTACGTAATGGAATTATTGTGCTCATTTTATGTGTCAACACAAGAGTCTGAGTATACCTACCTAACTACCACTCGACGCTACAGCCCTCGGTGAGCCTTGACCTCCTCTACAACCAGTCTCCACAACCAAAGCGTGCTGTCATAGGAATGGATCCACGCATGATGACCCGAGGCTGGTTGTTAGGTTTCTGAACAAAACTCTTTTTACAGGATGAGGTTGTTAGCCTCATACCCAAACCCCAATCTGGAGGACCAGGGTATCTCTCTTAGTCTGGACTCTATCCTTTGACATTTCTGGCGTGGGTGACCCTACCGGTAGTTAAACTACCGCCGGCATAACTCTCCAGGTCACAGAGTCACGCAAGCCCTACCACCAAGACAAGGTGGAGACACCTTTGGGGGGAAATTCTGGGTATATTTCTTATTAATTCAAATTTTCCTTTCTCGATTGACATGCTTACCAAGTAGCAGTGGATTCAACTAAAATTCATTCACTGGGTAAGTGAACTAATTCTTGCACCTCCAAATAATTCTAGACATCAACAAGCACTCAGAGTGTTTAGCTAATTACTGGCATCAAAATTTCCGTTATAGAAATTTGTGGTGCTTAGCACAAATACAAGTATAATATATTCTTGCATAAAATAACTTCGGTCCTTTCGTTTCTCTTGTCCCTAAATATTGATTATAGTAGAAATTATTAAATGACATATACACTTATTTACGTATCTGGTACGAAGGAATTCCTGTAGAGTTTATAAAACATACGTTTAAAATGTGAAAAACTATGCAACTTTCATGTATAAGGTTCGTATAAAACAAAGTTTCTGGTGAAGATGGAGAAATTTGTGGTTTTCGCAACGGTGACTATGAATAGTTTGACTTTCTGAGTTGTAATCCCTTCTAGATCATGAAACTCTTCCGACATTTCAAGAGGAACATATCACCTCCATCTTCAGGGTCGAAGAGTAAACCAAGCAAGAAGCAGACGGTAAGTAGGGACGCTTTCTTCAAGGTGAAGGAAAATTAAGGCAAATATATGTTTTCTTAATAATTAACTGGTCCTTGCTAGGAACTGGTAATAGGAGTATCGTATTTCTGCCTGCTTATACTCGCAGTTTGTTGTCTTACAAATTCCGATTCTGTGAGCTATTACACTTCTTAGGTTCTGCAAAGATCCGAAATAGAATTCTACGTTTTGTAATTATTAAGTTGTAAATGTTGGCCGCGCCATAGCTCAAGCTGTTAGTGACTGGCTTCCCATCGCGGCGGCCCCGGTTCAGTCCGGGGTCTGATTAAGTGGGATTTGTGGTGGACAAAGTGGCGCTGGGGCAGGTTTCCTCCTAGTACTTCGGTTTCCCCTGCCAATATTCATTCCACCAATGGCTCCAGAATCACACTCACCTATCATCTGGGGCTGGTACAATAGGCCAGAAGTGGCTCCAGTACAAGGGACTTAGTCCCACCCCACTAGCAATAAAAAAAAGTTGTAAATGTTACTATGTTGTCTGCACACAGTCAGATTCTTCTCAGATCAGCTTTTGTCAGAACAGAACTCGGGCGAGCAGTTTTTCTTTATGGGGGACTATGTTCTGGGGGAGAATTTCGATTCCTCTCGTAACATAAACATTTCACCGAACCTCGTTTGAAGAAACATATTCTTTGATTTTTGCTTAAGTACACTGTTTCGATTTCAAACCTTCTGTAACGCTGCTGAAATACTCGTATGATAATATTAACATGGTAAGTAGCGTGAAGTAAAGGGAACCAGTTGAGGTCGAGATGCAACCAAGCGTTTATCCGGAAGACCTTCTAGTCTGAACTAGCTGTCTTTCTCCAAAATTAAACTCAGCAGCCTACGTCGGGAATAAACATGACTTGTACTATTGTGCCAATTTCATCATTCCTTCCCAATGCCAATATGTGTTCAACATAATTATTTGATTAGTTTTCGATTAGAAGAGTTTATGTCCAGCCGCACTATGGTCCTGCGGTCGACTTAGTCTCTAAAAGAAATGAGTACCAAGATCTTCTTATGGGTAAAGGGTAGCCGATGGGTAAGACTGACAAACTCACTGCCATCTGTGGGCCGGTTGTCTAGAGAATGTGGTACCCTCTACGTCTCACAATATTATGAGCCTCCACGGCCTGTTAAAAGGATACCTTTACTTTTTAGCTTTAGAGCATTCTTGAAAAATTATGACAAGAATTTACTTCTTATGTTTTTCCTCCGAATAAAACGTCACGGAACGAAATACTACATTTTGGCGTTGCTTGTTCAAAAGCAAAGTAGCGTAATGTTCGCCGGTATAAAACAGCGGTTTATTACTTGAAGTCTGTAGAACAGATAAATAAATAAATAAAATTTTTCATTGCTACTCAGATTAAAAAAATTATTAGGTAAATAACAAAATTTTCTATCATAGCCAGAAAGATATCAAGTTAGCTTTATTCTTAACTTATTATAGTTTTAAACTTCTCAGTTCACCTAGAAACGGAATAGGCATTTTCGAGACCGTTACTCTCATCATAGCATGCCGTGCCCCTACTCATATAGGTACACGCAACGAAGGACAAATGTTGGTTCCTCTTCTATACACGCGTTGATATCTCCGCCTACTTTACTGAACTTGTGTCACCATATATCATTTAGTCGCTACTTGTTTCCTCGTTCATATACATCACATTGTGTGTTATTACATGTCATAGGTGAGAGGTGGCAGGGTTATTCTCTATGACATGCATCACTGCTCTCCTGTAAAGCGAAACAGCAGCTGGAATTTTCATTGGGCTGCTTCCCTTATGTCTGAGCGGTAGAATATTTTTTGTGGGTTATTTAACGGAGCTGCACCTAGACTGTACAGCGTCAGAGAATAACCAGCTGTACTTATGTAGTCCGGGTCCGTGCACTGAGTTACTCAGGTGTGATAAATAATCTATTGAATGAGTCAGATATATTAATTTGGTTATTCTTCAATTATCACATAAGTTCGAATTTGTTCACCTGTATTTTAAAAGTGACATTGAAAGCTCATTCTTATGATAAGGGAAGATAGTGAAATTGTTTAAAGGAACTAATGGATAGTCGAACCTTATTTCTCGAATATAAAACTATGGGGACAACATGGATATTAATTTACATACATATTATATCTATCTTCTTACGGCCTGTTGTTTTACTTCCTCCTCTCTTACACGCATTTCAATTATTTTCTTCTAAAAGCGGCATACCTTCTCATCATTCTTATTCAGTGGCGCCCACAGACGAGAGAGAACCGCAGGGCTTTGTACGGTACGACACCTACGGATTAATAAGGTGTATTTACCTCATTGCATACGCAGAATATTTTGAATATTGAACTCACCTCATTCCAAAAGCGTTCCCAAGTTTACACACGTCTGTCATTGGCTGCATTTGATGTAATGTGAAGACTAAATGATGCCAGCATCTACCCACATTTCGACAAGGAAATGTACACATCCTTACTGCAGGCGAAATAGCAGGAAATATATTTGGACCTGAAAATTCATTTCGACATAAACAGCACATTCTGAAGGCAGTTCTTCATCAGAGGCAATGCTCTATTTTCTGTGCCAATATTTTGCAGTACTTCTATTCCAGAAAATGACCGCAGAGGATGAAATATTATAAATTGAACATAATTTTCCCCCAGCCCTAGCATTCCCTCTCCATAAACAAATACAGTAATCTACTTCCCCTTATTCCCGCCTCAGTCAATTGATCATCAAAGAATTTGCATTAACGTCAGCGCTGTTAACTGAAATCAGTAAAAACTAGTTGGTCCCATTAAAAGAAAATCCAGTTTTTTAAGTAGTATATAACGAGGGGTGCATATATAAGGATTTTTCCGACATATCAACCTTGAAAAAGATTTACTTACTATGGATTAGCCCGACATGGCGAGAGGAGTGTCCGACTCTTCCGACTGAGTCCGTACATGACAAATTTCTAGATAATTCAGACTATTTTATGATATATTAAGACCTATTGCAAAGAACGAAGTGGTAACCAGCGTTCATTTTGTTCTCAGCAACACAGCCGTGGTACTTAAGTTGTTATTAGGGCCGCGCCATAGCGGTTAGTCGCTGGCTTCCCACCGCGGCGACCTGGATTCGATCCCGGGTCTGGTCAAGTGGGATTTGTGTTGGAAAAAGTGGCGCTGGAGCAGGTTTTCTCCGAGTACTTCGGTTTCCCCTGCCAATCTTCATTCCACCAGTTGCTCCACAATTACCCTCACCTATCATCTAGGACTGGTACAACAGGCCAGAAGTGACCGCAGTGAAAGGGATTTTGTCCCACCCCACTAGCAATAAAAAAAGTTGTTATTAACAAGAGCATTTGGAACTGATTTCAATTTTAATCCCTCTGATACCTGTGGCAAATCTTTTTTTTAACAAACTCCGTGGTTGTAGTCCGCAAGCGAACGATACCAACCGAGTAACCGCCGCTTGTCGGAGAAGTTAGTGCCAACTTTTGAGGATAGAGGGTGTCACGTGGTCAGCTCAACGGATCCGCACGGCCGTTAATTTCGTTTTTCTAGACCGGAGTCGCTATTTCTTTTAAATGGCTCCTTAATTATCACCACGAGGCTGAGTGGACCCCGTTCCAGACCCACTACTTCTCAGAAAAAAAATCTGGTAGTACCGGGAATCGACCCCGGACCTCTGGATCTGTATCCAGGAACTCTTGACCACTAGACCACACAGGCGGTCCTCTTTTTTTTCACGATGGCATAATTAATACTCAACACTCTTGTTTGGCTACGTTTTCTCATATTACATAAAGGCCACCAACTATTCAGTTTTAGAAGACTGAAGTCAGTTGTATAGAGCATAAGGCATTAAAATGTTTCCCTTAATAAAAACTATTACTTGTAGAATATCTAGTCAGATTTCCTCTCCAGAATTTATGTTGTTGCCTTCTGAATTGCTGACTGAGCATTAAGCTTGATGTAAGTGAGGCTCAATTTAAGCCAAGAGAACATAAGGAAAATCGCAGTAAGAGTATATGCATTGCGTCTCATTATTTTAATTTCCAATAGGCATACTTGACTGACAGCCAGAACGTTGATTCAAATTCTGAAGACCGTGTATCAAAAGTCGAGGTCAACTGTATGCACACTTTTTGTGGTGTAGTCGTCCCTGCATGACAGCATAGTATCCTGCGAATAAATTCTCCGCAGTGTCTAAATCAACTTAATTTATATATCATATCTCGGGGTACTTTCTAAACTATTGCCACGTGTAGGGTGGTAGGCGTGACGAAAATAGCGGGTTCTAGTTCGGATGATTGGATTCATTATCACATTGGTTACAAGTTCTCTTAATCACACTTGAATATAGCGTTATCGCTGATCCACAAATTTTCCAACCACCGTTGCACACGCACTAGGATTCTCAGTCTTCACTTGTCGTCTCCTAGCAACAGATCTCAACACAGAAACTAGCACTTCAAATCATTATGAAGTCTTCTTGCTATTTCGTCTTCAATCACTCTGAAACCTCGGAACTAAAAATTCTTCTGGACTCACTCCTCCAGCTTACGACTGACTCGTAACTGCCTCTGAACTAAATCAGAGTCAGAGTTACTTTACGACAGGCGGTTTACCGCCAATCAGTTTGTCTTGGCGTCAGACCCCTTGAGGCCCACGACCAGAGAGTTTTTTTCCAACTGAACTCTTGCGATAATAATCCTTATGTAAAATTCTCTCTGACGAGAACTGTCACTACCTTCTCTTATAAGCACTCTGCACAGACCCAACGGAAAACATCGTCTCAGTTGTTGCTGACGTCACCTCTTTCATAGCATAGCATATGCGAAAATTTGCTTATACAACCTTTGCTTAGAAACGGATTTCTTAACCCTATAACCGCATAGAAAACATAGCCTCATCTATTGTTGCGTAACCTAGCAACGGACTGTTTACCAAGAATCTGTCTTTGCGGGAACTTCTTTACAAACACGTTGCCTAGCAATGAGCCCATATGTAACAATATACTTTCGGATTGACTTTAAAAAGGAAACTTCAAACAAATTTTGGGTTGTAGTCTGTGTATTCGAGATACAGTGTTCTAAGAAAAGGATCAGTAGTCTTAAATTCAACAGTGGTTCTGCGAAAATATACCCCATAATGTAGTGCCAACGCCTTACATCCCAAAGGTAGCTTGTACCGAAGAAAATTCTCCGGATATTTTAGTCAAACTTCGTTCAGATTACATCTAGCTTCAAAATATTCCGCTTATTTAGCCCAACATAAGTGTTACAGTTTCTCCTTCCAAAAATAAGAACGACTGAAACGATACACTTTCAGTTTTTAATACATTGTCCCAAAGATTCTTTACAATGATTTTTGTGGAAAGTTGTAAAATTTTTTGATACATTTATCATTCTTTAAGTTATGACAAAAAATAAATTAATCTTCAAGAATTTCGCTTAGTGGAAGAGAGTTCCTGCCGACCTGTTGTTATGAAAGAATTTAGGAAACCTCAAAGCAGGTAAGGATTCGTCAGAAAATCGATGTTCTAGATTAATAATTGAAATATTTATGATAATGTAGATTACTTTAAAACACCTTTTTCTTAGACACATTAAAATTTTATGTAACAATCATATTAATCAGAGTACATATACAAAATTTTATTATACAGACATTCCATTTTATATCCGGTTACTTATGTCACTTTAATATCACAGATGATTCAGAATATATCCGGTATGATTTGAGAATTTCAACTAACGACTAAACACCTGTTTCCTAGACACTAATATACTGCGCAGAAATAGGCAATGACGGTATGTTGTGCATTCTTAATATTTTAAGCAGCAGTCGTGCTGATGATAGGATCTATGAGAATTAAAACGCCCCTCCACCTGTCAGAACAGCACAACAGCTACTATCTCATGATTAGCTTTCGTGGCTTGACAGAAGATGTGTACAGGTACGGCCTACCGCATGTCTGAAACACTGCAGTCATGCAAGTCCCTTAAGCGTAAAAATAAAACATGATGAATATTTAAAAAATTAAGTACCTAAGGCAACTTAAAATATATATTCTTATACTCAGTTCAGCGTTGATGTGTAGCGGTTGTGAATTCGTTTTCATGGGACGTAATATTCGAATATTGGTCGAGATTTGGATTTCATAGAGAACACCGGGAAGGTATATTAAAACAGGGCTCCAGCCAGTTTGCCCTAAGCCTTAACTTTCGCCCTGTGATCTGTTATTCCAAATATCAACATTGCTATTAGGTAAAAGATGCAGAAGTTGAAGATGGAAAATATGTCTCTGTGATTAATGAATTAAGAACCAGGATATGAAGACGTATAAATTGTTACAGGCCGTTAAATATCCGAAGATTTTTGTATAGAACGCGACTGTACATCGTTACGTACCTGCACATGCCGGTTATGGTATTCGAGGATCTTCTCAGCGTGAGCAATTCGCAATTCATCGCCGTCTTAATCTCCCGCTGCAAGAGTGAAACATATAAGAACTCCATCGTTTGATTAGTCGTAATCATATTTCAAATACCTTTTCCTTGACTTTTTTAGAAACATTCGTATAGTTGTCGAGATACGAACTCAGTAATCATGCAGAAATCTGAGTAGATCTCAAATGATTTCTTTAGTTCAATCTGTGACTCCACTCCTTCACTTATTTATGTACTTAAGGACGCTGTCAGTAACTCAGACTATATAGCGTCGTGTGACTAGATGATGCCTAATAATGGACTTGGAAAGGATGTAGAAGGAAGTGGAAGTGTCCTGACATGAGGTTATTACCTCGTTATTTGCCTGGAACAACTGAAAATAACCACGAAAAACCTCTGTCAGGAGAACGTTATGTATATCAACATCAACTCCTTTCAGTCAGTCAGTGTCTTCCAACGTCCTATTTTCTTCTTCGAGGCTAGTTCAACACTCCCTTCTGGTTATAATTTATGCCGTTCTTTCAACATTTTCAATGACTTATTTCTATAGTCTGAAATTCAGCCTGTAACATTATTATTCTGCACTTCCTCTCCAGCACCTTCACTACTCCTCTGATATCTGATCGTAGCTCTCGGTTTTGTTCTCATGGAACATATCTCAGCAGCTTCAAACCTTCCTCTATTTAGAGACACGATCAATAAGTCATTGTAATAAAATACATAGTAACTGACATTAATTATTAAAGAAAAATTTATTGAAAGGCTAAAGAAAAGTATTCTGAACTAATACATAAATAATATTCATTAAAGATTTTAATATTTCATTGTGAGAATAGCTACATTATATAGCTATATAAAGATTAATAGAGGCAATTGTTGAAGTAAATTAATTCGATATAATTCAGACAGAAAGCCTGTACATAATTTAAATAAATGATATTGCACTTTTAATGACATAAAGGAAAAATAAATTTTAAATGTCGTGTTACAAGGTTTATATCAGCAATAAGTAAACATCAAGGCCAATAAAATATGTAAAATCGTCGACAATACATTTGGAAAAGCAAGAACGCAAGCCAATTTAGATTAGCCTATTTGTTTGTTACCACTCTTGCTCAGAGGCCTTGCTCCTTAACCCCTTCACGATAGAAATTATGTTTGCTTTCCACAGATATCTGATAAGATTATGGGAAAACTTACTCAGGTAGTCAGTCCTACATACAGTACAGCAGTGCGAAACTATTCTTGAGGAAATTTCGGAAAGTACTAAAATCAAAGCATGTATGTTAAGGAAGTCTTCAAAATGTTAGCTTGCAGAGACAATTTCGAATTACAAATTCTCATCTGTCATGGCCTACCATATCACATACTCCATGCCATGGGCGATGCAGCTCCCCAAGAAATGTGGGCTATTGGGCTAGTACTCTGTGCAAATCCATACTTCGATATCAGTGAAACATTTGAAGAGAAATTCTTCTATTTGTTGACAGATTTGCGGCATTTCGTCTACAGAAGCTACAAATTGTTCGAAATACACAAGCAAACATAAAATTATGTTTTGTGAAATAAAGTTAGGATAGAAAGTGTTAAGAAGTAATGATCACTCTTCATTTCACGACTCTTAAAAATCGATCATTATTTAAAGTAACATTTCTTATTTGTGATATACGCACTATTATTTAGAACCTCCTTCTATGTGGATTATCAGCGTTCATATAAACTATGAGAAAAGATAAGGAGTATATTTTGTTTTTGTAACTAATCTTCACAAACAGTAAAACCAGCTCCAGACTCGTCCATTTTGGTTCTGAAGCCTGCAAATCCTTACGAACACTGTATGGAAACGAACTCTGCCTTATTTTTCAGATCCTATAGAGCAGCTCAGAAAGTATCCTAAGGACCATAAGTTCGAACTGGACCAAAGGAAAATTTGATAGACTATTAAGGTAGATTTTTCTTTATAATCAAAAAGCCTTCTCTAGTTTACATATTTGAGAGTAAACGGAAAACTTTTCGATTTATAAGTCCAGGTTCATGGGGAAAATAAAACAGATGTACGAGTATGGTGTAGCAGAATTATAGGCCTACTCGAAAAAAATACAGTGTGTTTCCACATTCGTCATATACATCTAAATTTCCTTCAGAAAAAGGAAAAATATAGGCAAATTTCAAAAAAAAAAAATATATATATATATATATACATTAAAACCTTTGGATTAAGAGAATAAATATTAAGAAGTGACCAACATTCATCAGTTGATGTGTTCTCCCACTGTGGTGTTTGTTACGCTTCCATGGGTCCATCATTGCTTGAATGGACTATTATTCCATAAGCAGTAGGCCAGATGTATGCCAAGAAACAATTTAGAACGTGTAATCTCAGAAATGCAGACAGTCATCGTCGCCTTGTGACTTTTATTCGCATAATTGTCTCGAATTATATTTCAGCTAACTCGGCCGTGAGAATGCAAGAATAACAGAAATATTATAATTCCATGAGATACGAATATTACAGGAATTTACAGCTGTCTCCATAAGTTTCAACTACTCATGTAGGTAGTACATGAACAAAACTTCACAATTTTCTTTTGTGTAGGTTATTTTATGATGTTGTAGCGTCGATTTGTGCAATGCTAGGTGAATAATTAAGTGGAAAGGATTTGAAAGGAAGAAGTCATTACCTAATCGAGGCAATATCTCAGCATTTGCCTTTGGAAGACGAAACTGTATAACCTGTCTCCGGGCCGAGACTCGACTGAAGCATCTCCTATTGTTGCCCTTATGCCACTCCGCTCAATTTTGTTTCAGATGACGGTACTAAAAATCAAGGCTTAAAGAGTTCTAAGTTCGAGGCTATAACCCCATGTAGTTCGGTGAAAATCAGAGAGAGATCTGCTTCTTGCCTGTTGCATGCTAGTTTCTTGCTTTGCTTAAGAAGGCGACATGTTCCTCCGAAACGTCTGTTGACTTTCGACACACTATCTGACATTATTCCCCAGAAGACAGAACCCTTCATAATTACCGCAGTGAAAATCTCATATCTTAAAAATTAAATTTATTGAAACAACCAAATTTAATAAATTTAGCTCTATAAAGTCTACCATTGATTTTTAAAATTTCTTTGTGCTTCGGATTTTCTTCAGAATACGATAATAGATGCGCAGTATTGCTGATAACATAGTAAAAGTTATTAACAGATTGTTTAAATTTAGGCAGTCTCAGAAATAACTGCTCTTAATTTATTTAAGGAAGCATTGATCTCATTGAATGAATGTTTGGTATTATAGTTTCTAGACGTAAAAGAGATGATTCCTGACAATTTAATTCCTTGCACAGCGAACTAGCTGCAGATTTTCTATAGATTTAAATATATTCTATGTCCAGGACCGGGCCACGGGGTAATGTAGTTGGTTGAGGCACTATGCTACAAGCCGGAAGGTGGCGGGTTCGAGTCCTGATGAGGTTGATTCTTTTTTAATTTACCCAATCTTTCCAGCCGCATTATGGCCCTTGTATCGACTCAGCCTCTAATAGGAATGAGTACCAGGAATCTTCGTGGGGGATAAAAGGCTGCGGGCGCGTAAGGCTAACAACCTTACCGCCATCTGTGAGCCTTTTGTCTAGAACAGGCATGTCCAACTTCAAACAGGCTGTGATCGACTTTTTTAGTGTCAAAACTACCAGTGATCTACCACACCCTCCTATCGTCGTACCTCGCTTTAAGCAAAAATATTGGCAAAAATAAAACGACACGTGGTGTTTGTTGTAAAAGTAACATTCATTGAAAGTACACACTTACCTTATTCGTTAAGAACAGAAAAATAGGAATGACTAATACGTATTTCCCCTTCAAAATTTGAATTTAATCATGTTATATTACAAGTGAATTTACGTGCTTTTCACGTATAATTTCCTTATAGGCCTATGAGATCGACCAAAAATTGTCCCGCGATCGACGCGTTGGACATGCCTGGTCTAGAAGATGTGGGAGCCTCAACCTCTCACAACCCTATGGGTCTTCACGGCCTGTTACACCAACAGAAACGGAAATTTGTGCTTTGAATTCGACTTATGGAGATCCGAGAGACCCTTTTAAAGCCCAAGGATTACTATATATACCATCTGCTTTAGCGTATTAAAACTCTGCATTTTGTCCATAGTGTTTGGTTGTGAGTTTGGTATGGTCCTATATTTTTGCCTAAACACCATTAACCATGTAGAGACTATATTATTTCTTCTAAATAATACATAAAAATCCGGTTCGTACCTCACAGAAAACACGTCACTTCCCTGAAAAGACCAACCGGTTAATGCTGCTTAGAAAAGCAATCACTGTATTGTGAGAACCATAGGAAACATATATATCATGTGAGCAGAATGCATATTTTTAGTACGTGATACATATAGTAACCACTGGTCTTTATAGGGTTAACTATTTGACCTTTGTGACGGTGATTCAATATGTTTCCTGCGAGGTAAGAACTAAATTTTATATATTATTTAGAAAGAAAATCATTCTTTAAATGGTTAAGCTAACACGATATAAAAGTGATAAGCATTTAATTGGAAGACTTCCCAAAAAGAGCACTAAAATGAAATAACTGTTCTCTTTCAGGTATAGCGTTGTCTTCGTCATCTGACGCCAGCCTCCTGTGTTTCCTTGGTCGGTGTTGCTGCCGCCTCCGCTGTCGTTACATACATGGTAGTGGCAAGGACTCTTGGCTAGCTGCTCCAGCAAGAGCTATGGTGTGACTGACTTGGAACTCACGCAAGAGTGACCGGTTTCAACCAATAGAAAGCTAAGTCTGTTGTTACGTCACGGCTTGGTGGACTTGCTTGCTACCTTTCCAAAGACGGGGCTTGCCTCTTGTGGTACCTTAGATCAGCTCTTCAGTCTAGCAGAAGACATAGTGCGAGGAAGATCCCCTACAACTTGATAGAGGGAAGACGGGGAGTAGAAGCTGTGGCGATCTGCAGCCATGGCCACAACGGGTAAGTTATGTACTAGTGAGTGAAACCACAGTTTGCACCTCTTCCAATAAAACCTAACTGAACGAAAGTTCAAAACTCCCATGTGCCCATCTACTGCTCCCCATCTGTCAGATACCTCATACTTCTGGACAATAACTGATAATCCTCACTATTATATTTGATCCCTATATTGCAAGTCTATCATCAAATTATTTGTCATAAATAATTGGTAAAATATAATATTTGTAAAGCATGTGTAGTATTTTACGTTCTTTCTTAAGAACATCTGGATTCCTTAAAGCCATGGAGGCACTGAATTGTTAAAGACTACTACGAAAAGTAATTTCAGTGCATTTCTCACTTTAAAAGAATGAGACGAGGAGGCATTCTGTTCTGATCGGCGGGGACGTCTTTCCGCCTCCTCACCTGTAGGATACACGGTACAGTGACTTTTCAAAAGCTGACTTCCCTCTCACCTGTCAGGCCGCAGCTTATCTGTTATTCATTAAACAGAGCTACTGAAAGTACTGAATATCACCTTTCCGCCTACACTAACCCTCCAACCTTTTCAACCCCCTGAAAAAAAAAACTCGCTTCCTCCGGCATGAAAACAAACCAACTACAGTAACAGCTGGTGAGGGTGGATGGTGGCATTTGCGGAGACTTTCCAGTGTCAGTGCCTGAAGAACAATTGGACAATTGGACTGTAACTTCAGTGGGACAATTCGTTGTGGTGGGCAAACTAACATTGTGATCAAGATTTCTCTATAAGTGCTTGTATAAGTGGAGAATGTAGGTAAACAATATAACTTTGGATATTCTACAATCTGTTAATTGATTACAAGTGAAAGGCGGTTACGGTTATGAATATTTAAACGTAAAAGTGACAATTATGACGCTATAATCAGAGTCAAGTGAGTGTGAAATTAGTTGTTACTTTTCCTTTTCTTCTCAATATATTTTCGAAAGAACTGCGCAAACTCAGTGGTGAATGCACGTATCGATAGCAATAATCAGGAAAAGGATATATCTGCGAAAGTAATCATAGGAACAATAAAAACAAAGAATAAAACTTCATATTTTAATGATATGCAGTTTAGCGTGTGTTGGTTCTGTTCGGGCATTTTCAAAGCCTTGTTCATTGTGACTTAGCGGTCTGGATTCCTCTATTAAAAAACAGAGCTATTATGTACTGCAACATATGGACTTGCAAATTGCCGCTAAAAACAAGTTCTGTGCGTCGGGGCATGGGGAGTGTTATGTGTGAGAAGAATTACATGAAAACATATGTGAGAAGCGAACGCTTCATTTTCAAACTGTAGTCAAACGGTCAACGCTTACTTAGTGAAAAAGGAAGTTAACCTCCAAATGAACAATACCAGCGAGAATCTTCACGCTGTGTGGGAGAAATAACTGCTACACTGTTGAAATCTCTCGCATTTCATACATCCTTCCATCTGCCTTACAGCAAAGCAATGCCAACCTATTAGTACAGACTTCATCATTCAAAAACTTTCTCCACAGCCATTTCTGTTACTCGTTATGGTAAACGTGGGCGCCCATCAGCGGGGGACATTCTTCCACAACGTGCCATATGTAACTAAAACTATATTTGAAACCCTTAGTATTTCTTGCACTGTGGCCTGTACTTGCTTCATCATATACAATAACGGTAATGGCTCTTCTAAGCTAAGTAATCGGCATATAAAACCCCTAGCACGTCCGTTACAAAAACATTTGTTTTGTCATTTGTTCATACGGTTCGGAAAGTGTGTCAGTTTTACTGGTTTAGAAACTTTCTTAAGTCTAAATAGAAAAAGTTCCTTCTCTCTTCCAAGAATTCCTACCAGACGTTAAACGAAACAAGGAATTGTCTAAAACGTGCGGTAGTCTGAGACAGCTATGTTGGTAACCGAGGACATAAAATATCTACGAAGTAACAAGATCCTTCTCTTTTTGCATTAAAACGGAATATTAAAAAAAAAGTCTGTCAAATTGTGTATGTCCAAGCAGGCCACAATATTGAAAAGAACAAATATTGTAAAACTAACAAGAGATAGAAAATATTCAGATCTTCGGGTGCTTTATCATTCGTAAAATGACTGCCTTTTATTTTTGTGGACAATTTACTATGGATCCACGATAATGAAGTTCACAGTAGAGAAAAAATCTACCCCTGAGATTAAGTGCAATAAGATGGTTAGTAACAGGTTTCTTAAGGGTGAAATACTGGATAGAGTGAGAACTTACATGTGCATCATCTTACTAGCAATATAAACCGAGAAAGGTTACTGGAGTTTCTGTAGTTACGAGAGGTATTAAAATGTTACACGAAGAGAGTTGTTAAGGATCTCATATATCTTAAACTGTCGACACTGAAATTATTATAACCCTAAATTAATATTTTTATATACATTACTCCCTGACATAATAAAAGTATTGATATCAATAGACGTAGGAACCGGGATAGCTCAGTCAACATTACGATATTCTATGAACTGGGCGCCTGAGGATTTGCAGCTCGATTGCCGACAGCGGGAAGAGATTCTTCTCTTCTTCACTACATCAAGACCGGCTTTAAGGCATCTCCAACCTCTTATCTAATGGTTGCCGGAGGCTCTTTCCCCGTGGGTGAAGCTGCAGGGCGTGAAGCTGACCACCCACTTCCTCCTATAGGCGCTATAAAAATGGTGGAGCTGTATTTGACCTCCTCAGTATGGCTTCATGGGGTAGTGCATAATCAATTAAGCACAGACAACACTTAACCTATGCGTATTATTGAAAAATGTTCGTGCATGTGGTTTCCAGCTACTCTGTGAGCTGGAGGTCATGTCCTTCTGGTCAATGCTAACATATAGGCTGCAGGCAACGCCCGTACCGCCCTATCACTTTTACAAATCTCTAACTGTACCCGATCTAACTGAGATAAGTGGATGATCCTTTGCTTTGCGAGGTTAAGGGGCAGTTGACAATTGGAATGCAGCCATTTTGTAACTGAATGAATATATTCATCTTTGGATATGTCTTGCTTTACTGGCTATTATGATTTTTGTAGTCTGGTATAAGAGACAAACATTCAGTGTTGAAATACGTGGAAAAATCTATATATTTGCTTGCATTATGAACTACTCTTGAGAAAGATGCACAGATAAGTATCGCTGTAAGGAACACAAGCAGGATTCGGTTATGTGAGCAGATATGAAAGATAAATAGTCCCGGTAAAAAGGTGAAGTTATCGCCTTTGCTTAACTAATCAAGTACTACGCCATGAAGACGTATGGGTGGTGGATATATATAGACCCGTATTTTCTTAACCTCGGCACTAGCTGGAGATGAGTGGTCAGCTTCACGCCTCGGTCGCTTTACCTCCGGGGAAAGAGCCCCCGGTATCCACTGGATAGGAGGTTGGGTGGAACCCAGAGCCGGTCTTGTCGACGTGGAGAAGAGAAAATTCTTGACCCCACAGGGACTCGAACTCTGAACCCTAGGTCGTCCAGCCCTTAGCTAGTCGCTATACCGACTATGGCAGAATTATTTAATTAATGTATAAACACTTTATTTTCCGGTCTTAGCAATTTAGATTTCGGCCGCTGGTACAGAAACCTTCTCTACTTGTTATTGGCCTACTCCAATGATGTTGCTCAGTATATTTAGAAAGGCGTAACTTCAGAACATATTTCTGGGTAATTTATGTATCGCCTCTGTGTTTTATATACGCTCTCAACCGTTTTCGTTGCTGAAAGTTGCGTGTGTATCTCAGGAACTTGTAAAAGCATGAAATTTATTTCAGCAGTTAAGGTGTGAATAGAATATTGGAGGTTTATGCTACCGCTATTGTGCAAGAATGGATCAGGACTCGTAGGAAAACTATCTGCTTCAGCACTCCATCAACAAAATCCTGTAAAATGCAGTCGAAAGACATTTCAATAGCAATCCAATATTATTGTTTTATTTGTCCTTGGGCGGTGGCGGTGTACTGCCATTTGCAGCGACACTACCAAGTGACCCCACCCTGTCACTTTCTATGGGGTCATCCAAGATAATGCCATACATCACATAAATTCGCTACGTAGTGACATAAAGCCTCCCCCCCCCTTATTTTAAGCGGGCCACATAAATTCAGTTACGCAGAATGTGACTTTTTCTTACAATACGTTCTTGAATATTTTCGTATTGACAGAGCAGCTGTTCTTTAAGAATACGTACAAGTACGGATATTCGAATTACAAACTGAATATTACGTCCGTCAGGAGAAATGTTGCGCATAATCATATCTGAGTGCCTTACTCTGATTTCTTATTTGGCTAAATATATTATAGAGACGGAATAGCATTTAAATTATTTGTCATCTTTGATTTATTTGCACACAGGAGCTCATTAAATCTACGGTCTACCCTTAAAACCCAAACCCTGCACTGGCAGCAGACAAGAGCTGCTCCGTCCTTCCACGTCCAATTCTCACTAACTCTTTCGTCAGGATCTCTATTAGTGTTATCCTCGTGAACATGCTACATGTTTCTCCTTGAACTAATCAAAATATTGTGAAACTTCATGCAAAGGTTTAATAACAGCCTGTAGGAGCTTTGTAACACGAATGCAGTCTATCTTTCCATTTTATTATATAAGGTAGAGAAAGAGAAATATAAGAGATAGAATATCAGAGAGTGGAATATCATGAAGAAAGCAGTTTTCTGGGATTTGGCACCGTGTATATGTGNCGAAAAGAATTAAAGGAATTAACAACACATATGAATAATAACGTGACGCAAGATAAAATTATTTTTTACTATTCGCGAACTGTAGTGACTCAGCCGTACGTAGGAGCCAAACCGAGGCATTTGACATCCGGGATCAGTTTCTGAGTCACACTACGTAGAATATGTGGGGGAGGAAATTACATCCAGTGGAGTTCCTTGGACACCCTCCAGTTGACCTTATTTTGCAATGGTATCCCGTAAGAATGAAGGTATTTGTCCTTCAGCTCCCTAAGAGTACAAAAGCGTTTCAACCATAAACTCAGGAGGTAAGAACCCGAAGGCCAGCAATTCTGACTGAGGTTTTCCGCGGTGTGGGCCTGTCTTATAACATGTCTCGGTCATTTTCTTCTGAATTCTGTCCCAGTCAGCATTCACGATTATTATACAGTAAAACCCAGTATTTATTGCCAAAACATTGTGAAAAAACTAACAAATATATGTACATATTTTCCTTTTCAGGCTAAGAAAATACAAAATCACGCCGCAAATTGGTCATTGCTACTGTACATTTGAGGTGCAGACCCCGAAATCCACACGTGTTAGTGGCACTTGTCACGTTTTTGTAAAGCAGTAATTAAATTAAGGCGGTGACTGTTCACCCTCGTTGCCTCAGAAGAGGGTTTCTCGTTATGCACAGTTCGTGGAATCGCAGATTCGGTTGAAAGCGATACCAACAGTTTCGAAGCATAAGACTGAAGGGCACCTGGTACTAGTTAAGAAGTACTTATCACAAATGAATATTACTCTCCTTTCCAAAAATAATTGCCTGGTTCCATGAAGCAGAATCATTGT
Organism: Cryptotermes secundus; assembly: GCF_002891405.2. Classification (NCBI taxonomy): domain Eukaryota; kingdom Metazoa; phylum Arthropoda; class Insecta; order Blattodea; family Kalotermitidae; genus Cryptotermes; species Cryptotermes secundus. The sequence continues at coordinate 261,962 of NW_019740669.1, forward strand.
TCAGAAAGAAATAATAGCTCAGTTGGTCAAGACAATTTCCTTCTATTATGGAACCTAAACATTCATAAGAGTCTGACAGCGGACCTGTCCTAAACCAGATTAGCCTGGCTCACACCCTCATACTTCAAGAACTATTTTAATATTATCCTCTAATTTAGTAGTAAATGTTTGTATGAATTTCCATGTCTCCCATGAGAATTACATGACCAGTCGCTCTCAACCACTTTGATTTAATGGCTGTAATTATATTTTTCGAAAAACACAAATTTATTCATATTCTTGTCACTTCTTCAGAAACAAAATTTTCAAAGAGTAATAATAACGTGACTTATGTGTGACGTTTTGCTGAATCTGGCTCACTTTTTCCGATACTGCATGACTCTATATTGCAACATTCAAGAATGCTTCTAATAGATTTATGGCGATTGTAACAATATAAAACGCAACTTGGCCAACGGATGAAAAACTGAGTTTTCTTTATTGCAGCTTCTTTGTTGGCACACAGCATTTTGGTGGAAGATACGCAAAAAGGGATTTCACGAGTGGTTGCATAGTTGATTGAGGCACTATGCTACAAGCCGCGAGGTCGCGGGTTCAATTCCCGACGAGTTCATTTAATTTCCTATAATCCTTCCAGCCGCACTATGTCCCTGGGGTCGACTCAGCCCGTACCAGAAATGAGTACCAGGAATATTCCTGGGAGTAAAGGGCTGCCGGCGCGTAAGAATGACAACCTTACCGCCATCTATGAGCCGATTGTCTAGATGATGCGGGAGCCTCGACCTCTCACACCCCCATAGGTTTTCACGGCCTGTTACAGGGACAGCTTTACCTTTTTACGAGTACTTAGAAGTACGAGACGCATATAACAAGATAATACTATAATTTATTTAATAAAATAGCCTGTAGTTGTTCAGTAATAGCTAATAAATTGATTTCATGCAGTCGGGTTACGAATAGGAACATACATTGAATGGATGCGAACCGATCGACTGCTCTTTATGCACACTTTCTGATAGCAACTGCGAGACACGCGGAGGTAATATACCGTACCGCCCGCCTCCGTACATTGAACTCCGAACCCTTCAATTACAAGCAGATCTGGTAATCCCTTATTCATCTGGCCTCATCCCAAGGTTCTCTAAAGCTGATACACCTCGTTAAATAACTCAACAATAATAAACGATGAATGGCAGTTAGTTCGTTCCCTTTGTTACCACAGCTTTTTGTTGCTACGTGCTTTCATATAATAAGGATGTTCTTATCAGATATGTTATTTAACATCGTTCGCATTTTGAGAATTTCCTGTGATGCGTCTTGATCGCGGTGTTATGTATTTACCAGAAAACGACTAAATGATGTATACATACCGTAATTTTTTGCAGTAATTTCCGTCAGGATGATTGTATACTTGCAAGCTCATAGCCACAGCACGACGTCCCGCATTGTTAGTGTAGATCCCTGTTAAGTGAGCACCTCAAGGTTAAGACTGTACGCGTACCAGATGTTGCTGTTTATCCAGACTGCAAACATTATCCAATTATGCTAAAGTGTAAGCTGAAAATACGCAAAAGTATGTGAACTTGAGCCGGTCACAGTAGCCGAGCGGTCTAAGGTATGCACTGTCTTCGCTCGCTCGGAAGCCGGGATCGTGGGTTCGAATCCCACTCAGGGCATGGATGTTTGTGTGCGTTTTTCTGTGTTTGTCTACAGGTAGAGGCCTTGCGACGAGCTGATCACTCGCCCAAGGAGTCCTACCGTATGTGTAAGATCTAGTAAACCGAAGTGAAACGGAGAGTTACATGGAGGTAGGCATAGGCCAAAATTGGGGCTGTAGCGACACAGGAAATAAATGTGAACTTGAACGTGTATTCGATAAAGTCCCTAAGTTCCATATGCATTTTTTTTAGGAAATTTTATGGACAAAGTAGTTAGGGAAGATATTTTCAAACAAAGAATTGGGAATGAAAGTTTAGACGAAATTAGCAATTAGAGTAGTAAATTTTTCCAAATCCAAAATTCTGATTGTCAAAAGTACAGTGTACCCACATTGTAACATTCATAAATTAGTTTGGACATCTCGTGATAAAAAGACTCGGAATTGAATTGGCCATATTTTGATGACTGGGAGAGGGCATTCAAATGTTACCCAGCCCACTAGCTGGGGATAAAATATTAGGGAGACACTGGCAGTGAGTAAACAAACAGCTAACAGATTTCATATGGAGATGTTCAATCTCAATAAATTGAACGATGTAGATGGTAAATAGCCGGTCACGGTAGCCGAGCGGTCTAAGGCATGTACTGTTTTCGCTCGCTTGGAAACCGGGATCGTGGGTTCGAATCCCACTCAGGGCATGGATGTTTAGTTTGTGTCTGCGCTTTTCTGTGTTTGTGTACTGGTAGAGGCCTTGCGAGGAGCTGATCATCCGCCCAAGGAGTCCTACCGAATGTTTATGATCTAGAAAAACCGAAATGAACGAAGAAGTTCATGGAGGTAGGCCTAGGCCCACTGGGGCTGTAGTGCAGTATCGCGTTGAAATCTAAAATAGGCTCGCAGCTTTATAAACTGAAGTAGATATTAATAGGCCTTGGGAAATTAGAGAGAATACCAAATTTCAGCCAAAGAGAGACTAAGTTATTATGAACTGAAGAAGCATAAACCATGGTCCGACGAAGAATGCTTACAATTATTAGATCAAAGGAAACAAGACAGACTGCAGTGGTTACAGGATCCAAGCGAAATAAATGAGAATAATCTGAAAAATATAAGACGTGAAGCCAATAGTCATTTCAGGAAAAAGGAGGGAATATCTGAAAGCCAAAATTAATGAGCTTGAAACGAACAGTATGGAAAAGAAAATTAGGGACTTGCGTATAAGAATAAATGAATTTAAGAAGTGTTACCAACCAGTAAGTATCTTCGTGAAGGATGAGAATGGTGATCTGCTTGCAGATTCCCACAACATTTTGAATAGGTGGAGGAACTACTTCTCCCAGTTACTGAATGTACATAGGGTCAGTGCTGTTAGACAGATAGAAATGCACACAGCTGAGCCGTCAATACCTGATCCCAGCCGTTTTGAGGTTGAAATTGCTATTGCAAAATTGAAAAGGTATAAATCGCCATGTGGTGATCAAATTCCGGCAGAATTGATTGAAGCAGGAGGTGAAACATAGAGCCTGAAATTCATGAACTCATTAATTCTATTTGGAACAAGGAACAACTGTCTGATCAGTAGAAGGTGTTTATTATTGTACCACTTCACAAGAAGGGTGATAAATTAGGCTTTATTAATTATCGTGGGATATCACTCTTACCAATTTCATACAAAATTTTATCCAGTATCTTTCTATCAAGGGTTTTCTCTATTGCTAGTGGGGTGGGACTAAGTCCCTTGTACTGTGGTCACTTCTGGCCTATAGTACCAGCCCCAGGTGATAGGTGAGGGTGATTGTGGAGCAATTGGTGGAATGAAGATTGGCAGGGGAAACCGAAGTACTCGGAGAAAACCTGCCCCAGCGCCACTTTGTCCACCACAAATCCCACTTGACCAGACCCTTGATCGAACCCGGGGCGCCGCGGTGGGAAGCCAGCGACTAACCGCTTGAGCTATGGCGCGGAATATATATATATATATAGACGAAATTATAGGGGATCATCAATGTGGGTTTCGACGTAACAGATTAACTACTTATCAGATATTTGAGAGAAAATGGGAATACAGTGAGACAGTATATCAGCTATTTGTAGACTTCGAGAAAGCCCATGAGTCAGTCAAAAGGAAGTATTGTACAATGTTCTTATAGATTTTGGTGTACACATGAAACTAGTTAGGTCGATTAAAATGTGTTTAAACGAAACGTATAATAAAGTTGGTATAGGTAAACATTTCTCTGATAATTTTCTTATCCAGAATGGTCTAAAACAAGGAGATGCTTTATCGCTACTTTTTTTCCAACTGTGCTTTAGAATATTCCATTAGGAAGGTCTAGGATATCCAGGTGGGACTGATATTAAACGCAGAGAACACTGAATATATATTGCCGTCTCGTCACCAGACTGTAGAGCAAAATTATGGCATAAAGATAGCTATCACATCTTTTGAAAATGTGCCACACTTCAAATAGTGAGGAATGACAGTAACAAATCAAAACCTGATTCAGGAGGAAATTAAGACCAGAGTGAATACGGGTAATGCTTGCTACTATTCAGTCCAGAACCTTTTGTCTTCTCGTCTGCTGTCTAAAGTAGTAACAAGTAGAATATATAATTTTGCCTGTGATTCTGTATGTATGTGAAACTTGGTCTCTGACATTAAGGGAGGGACACAGACTGAAGGTGTTTGAAAGCAGGAAATTTTACTTCTTGCCAAGTATAATTAGAATGATCAAGTCAAGGAGGATTAGATTGGCAAAGCATGTAGCACAAATGGGGAGAAGCGAAATACTTATGAGATATTAATGGGAAAGCCAGAAGGAAGAAGACCACTAGGAAGACCATGGCGTAGGTGGTTAGATAATATTAAAATGGATCTTAGAGAAATAGGATGGGTTGGTATGCACTGGATTGATGTGATTGAGGATAGGAACCAGTAGAAGACTGTTGTGAACACAGTAATGAATTTTTGGGTGCCATAAAATATTAGGAAATTCTTCAGTAGCTGTACAATTGGAGACTTATCAAGAAGGGCTCATTACTCTGAATTAGTTAGTTAATTAGAATCAGATGTAACTTCGCAGGTGAGTGGGTAGGAACCCGACTGTAGTGACCAGGCGAATGCTAGAAATGTTTCTAATTCCTCCGCCATTAAAATTCCAGGTTTATAAAACAGTTTCATTCTTTAATTAGGCGGCAAATAACCTCAGTGCTTTATGCAGTGTGTGTAGTTCCTCAGAATATATGACGTCAAATATTGGGATGATCACTGAATAATGAATTGTAAAGGAAGTGGAAGGAAGTGGCCGTGGCCTAATTTGATCTTCTATCCATGTGTCAGTGGCACTATATAGCCTGCTGAGCTAAGAAACAACGAGAAAATTTCATTTAGGGTAAATAAGATCTAAGAGTGTCGATCACAGTGGCCGCGCGGTCAGAGGCATGAACTGTCTTCGCAGCTCAAACACTGGGATCGTGAGTTCGAATCCCACTTAAGGTATCGATGTCTGTGTGTCTGTGTCTGGGAACTGACCCCCTGCAATAGGAGTCCTACCGACTGTCTATATGATTAAGAAACAGTAATACACAGACCAAGGTGCATCATGGTCTATAGCGTCCACATATTATTATTATTATTATTATTATNCCGTGACATCCTCTATCCGCACTAACTTCGCCGGCAAGAGGCGGTCGCTCGGTCGGTATTGTTCGCTTGCGGACTACAGGCCACGGAGTTCTATTATTATTATTATTATTATTATTAAGATCTAAGCGTTTGTGTTTCAGTTTGGGTACTCGGTCTGTGAGGTGGGATCTAAATACGTGCCTTCCAGAATGCAATTCCCTTGGCCGTGACGTTCTATATGGAGTTAACATAATAAATCATATGACCCTCATATTGACTTTAAAACGGAAACAAGTGAAATAGCACAGCACTTGGTTTGATCAGTTCACCGGAAAATAGAGCCACTTGAATAGCTGGTGAGAAAAAACAAACTATGCTTTCGGCAAAATAAAAGTCTTTCACTATGTAAACACTCTCTTCTTACTCTCGAAATTTCAACGGCCAGTTAGATGTCTGTAGACCCTGTCTACTAATGGCTTCCAAGTCCCAGAACACCGCACAGTGAACATTCGCGGAAAGCAGCGGCGAGACCGCAGCGGCCAGTATGTAGAGCAGTACACACCCTGAAGGCTCGCTGACGTGGAATCAGCAGACTGATTGGAGGTACACCTCTTAGTGACTTTCCCTCTCTTTGTTAAGGAAAAAATATCTAAACTTTAAGTTCTATTTACATCAGTTCTCTAATTAATTAACTCTGTGGGGCTGAGGTCTTGAGAGGCCACCAGTCGCTTTGCCACCCAAGAATTTATCAACATTTTATTGACCCCGAAGTTTCATTGCTCTGTTTGCAAGAGGCCCCCAGTGGTCCTTATCCTGAGCCCCAATAGGTCTAGGTCTAGGTCTTCCTAGTGGTCTCTTTTCTTCTGGCTTTCTCACTAAAATTCTATATGCACTCATTTTCTTACCATGTGTGCTGCATGCCTTGCCCATATCATCCTCCATAACTTTATCCAAAAACTCAGTAACCCGGAATCTCTCTTTATATTTGAATAGATTTCGTTGACGTCTCTCACGCAAAATTTTAAACTCCACATACTGCATAAAATGAAAAATATTGTCATTTGTACTAGTGGCTATAGTGTTGTCAGGTTTTTAAGGGCCAGTGTTTACTGACAGCAGCATAGAAACGGCAGTTCTTCTACTGCTGCCTGTATTCGTTGCCGTGAGGATGTTTACGAATATTCTTCCATGGGCCCATTTGGCACAATATGTTTTAGTTTCGGCTCATTCACTTCCGATAGCACCTCAGGGGTTTGACATTTATGTATTTTTTGTTTATTAGATATATAAACATATCTCAAATATTTCAAATGAACTTAAAAGAGTTGAAGATGATTTATATGTTAAGATCTGCACAAATCTCTACAAGAGGAATCATTTATGAGAGATACGTTTTACTTAGTTCAGCGGCGCATGCGCTGTATGGCGTCAACTGGAATGATGTCCGTGAATTATGAATTTAGAAGAATCAGAAAGGAAGCATTCGGGGTATGTTTCGAGGTGTTATTTCAGTATTTTCCTGAGTGATTGAAGAATCACCACGAAAACACTCAGTCATGATAGTTAGCCTGTGGACCGAGACTCGAACGCGGGATCTACTGATTTCGAAGTAGGAATGCTAATCACTCAGTCGTGACAACCCGTTAGAGATAATTGATAAAATTGTATTACAGATTAGGGAACGCCTTTGGGGCGCTGTACTCGCCCCCCACAGTCCCCCCCCCTTGTTTACGTAATCGTTGTCACGATCGGCCATATGTAACTGTTATAATCCAGGGATAGCATTCAGAGGTTTGTACACTGCGATATTTTCTCTGCTCACAATGACAAGTGTGTTATATGAGCATTTCAGCATGCTGTTGCATTGGCCAACGATTTAATTTGTAGGGGCAGTCGTGTTCATTGATTGTTGGTGAGCTACGTCATCACATTTTTTTTTTGTAATTGATAAGTCTTCGACATATTTCGACCTTAAAAGGTCATAATCAGGTAGTTAACTTTAAGTAATTGTTGCTATGTGTTGCTTTTTATAGTTTATTGTTCTAAAACTTCGCTAAAACTGTTGAATATTTTCAAAAACAATTAACCATAATTGGAACTGCTTTTAACCAAGTTTTAGAACAACAAACTATAAAAAGCAACATATAGCAACAATTACTTAAAATTAACTACCTGATTATGACCTTCTAAGATCGAAACATGTCATAGAACTATCTATCTATCTATCTGCCTGTATGTCTGTCCGTCTATGGCTCTACAGTCCTTTTGTTGGACCTTGGCCGCTTTTTCAGTTCCTTAACTTATACACAGTCGGCAGGACTCCTTGGAAGGGGGTTCAGCACGCCGCAAGGTCGCTACCTACAAACAGAACAACCCAAACAGAATAAACGCACACAATCATCCATGCCTTGACTGGGATTCGAACCCCGATCTCGGCTTTCGAGCGAGCGAAGACAGTTCATGCCTTAGACTTTTCGGCCACTGCGATCGGCGATCATTTATAAGAACGTGACAATGTGGCACACCAAAAGACTACGAGCACAACAAGAATTTGCAACTTCAAGACTTCCCACTGTAAATTAAAGTGAATAACACGTGTTCAATTTAATAATGCCAAAATATGCAGCTGTGTCTTCAAACTATTACAGTACTTCCATATAGTTTCTATACAAAAGCGATTGACTTTCGAATCATGATATTTCAAAGTATCTAACGCCATTTTGAGAGTCGAGTCCTGCCGCTGGCATAGCTTAGCGAAGGACTGAATACCGTTGGGTTGGATGACATGGCTTGTGGCGGAGGAATTACAGCTACACTTGCCGCCAGTCCTCACATGGCGGCCGCAGGCGCGTGTTAGTGCCGGGTTAGGACACAGCGGTACCAGGCATTGCTCTCTCAGCAGACATGACACAATGAATTCATCGCGTTGCATGTCTGTAATAAGGAGGTTGGAGAAACTTTGTCTGAGCCACAAGCGACCACTTCCTCGAGAAGAATGTCGCTATCTTTATCTTTATCTTGGTAACAGCGACAGAAACATAGCCGCAGATTGGACGTTAATAGTGAGAAAGATCTTAAAGAAATGTTTTTTCTTGGGTTAAATTACGGCACTGCCATGGTCTTGATTACATCGCGCCGAGTCGCAAGATTGGCGAAGGATGAGTTCGAAAAGATTCGCAAAGAAGCTACTGTCGTCTAATCAGCGTACCAACCCGGCATTTGCCTGAAGAAACTGAGTAAAACCACGAAAACCTCAGTCATGATAGTCGGTGTCAAGGCTGAGTTCGAACCGAGCATCTCCCGAACACAAGCCCAAAGTCTTGCCGATACGCATCATGCTCGGTTTAAAGAAAAGTGGTGCCAAGAAGCGGATTACATTCATCCGACTGAGGGTAGGGTCACTGGCGGGTTGTTGTCAGTACTTCAGTAAATTATCGGGTTCCGTGAATATTTGTGCGACTATTAACTTCTCAAGAGGAACTCTGCTTACTTACTTACTTACTTACTTAAGGCCGCGCCATAGCTCAAGCGGTTAGTCGTTGGCTTCCCACCGCGGCGGCCTGGGTTCGACCCCGAGTCTGGTCAAGTGAGATTTGTGGTGGACAATGGCGTTGGGGCAGGTTTTCTCCGAGTACTTCGGTTTCCCCTGCCAATCTTCATTCCATCAATTGCTCCACATCACCCTCACCTATCATCTGGGGCTGGTACAATAGGCCAGAAGTGGCCGCAGTACAAAGGACTTAGTTCCACCCCACTAGCAATAAAAAAAGCTTTGTTAGATCAATGTGGCTGAGTCTGATATCCTTCGTAATATATCACAGATCTGGGGGGTAAAGGGCGGCCGACGCGTAAGGCTGACAACCTTACCGCCATCTGTTAGAGAAAATGTGAGAGCCTCGACGTCTCACAACCCTATGGGCCTTCACGGCTCGTTACAGGGATAGCTTTACTTTTTACCTTACCTTATTTTGTGTTTGTATAGGCAGCGGCCTTGAGACGGGCTGATACCCCATCCAAGAATTCCTACCGACTGTCTTAGGATTAAGAAACTGAAGTGAAACAAGGCGTTTCACGGATGTCCTATGCTCCAAAGTGAGAGCAACAGGAAAGAGATAGAGAGCAATATGATACAGAAATGAATTCTGACAAACTCAAATAACCAACCTTCACATTTGATACTCCTCCGTTTTGGAAGGTCCCATGTTCGACTCAGAAGGAGACATAGTACCTTAAACAGACAAGGGGGACTTTCTTGCATAGCTTTTCCGATTCAAAGTTCACAGTCATAGGTTGGCTGCTACATAACATGTGTAGTTCACAAAGCGTCCTTAATTAAATTTAAGAATTTCGTGAACATTCTTATCAGTAAAGTAAGTAAAGCTATCCCTGTAACAGGCCGTGAAGGCCCATATGGTTGTGAGACGTTGAGGGACCCACATTATCTAGACAATCGGCTCAAAGATGACGGTAAGGTTGTCAGCCATACGCTCCGGCCGCGCTTTACTCCCCAGGAAAATTATTTGATTAATTCCTGGTACTCATTTCTGTTAGAGACTGAGTCCACCCCAAGGCCATAGTGCGGCTGGAAGGATTAGGTCAATTGAAAAGATCCAATGACATCATCGGGACTTGAACCCGCGACCTTCTGGCTGGTAGCATAGTGCCTCAACCAACTACGCTACGGCGTGCCCCCCATTCTTATCAGTGAAGGGCGAATTATTATATCCGGAAACAGAAGTGAGACTGAAGGGCATAAGTGCCATAGTATGTACTTCTGATGGACAAAATGCCTTTAACTGCTAAGTTCAACTGAACTCGGCGAAGAATTGAAGAACGTGTCAAGCACGAGAGGCTGAGACGTTGATTAATAACTGGCTGGCTTGTTAACATTAGAGTCATGAAACTGTATACGAGTATATAACGATTTAATAATATCCCAGTTAATTTCCTGCAAATTATTAGACTTGTATCAGTTAATTTGAGGATGTTATTATTCTGTGCCAATATTTCAATTGGTAACAGAGACTTTACTCACACTTTCTCTTTCGAGATCCGAAGAAACAGGCTGTAACAGTCAGGGACAGGTCACATTGGCGACGATCTGCTCTCTTAATGCTTCAAGCCGTTAATTAATTACGCATGGGCACTTAGTCACAGTTCTTTGCGGTGACAAGGAACAGATTTACTTCTGAGCTAAGAATTTAACTTATATTCGGAAGACATCAGGCTCAAATCTCGGCAGAAATGCAGTCATCTTAAATCAGTCGTGGATTTCCTCAAGATATCTGAATAATGTAAAGTAATGATGATGGACTCAATTCGACTGGAAACGCTTTCATCCTTACATCTACCAGCTCTCAGATGCTCATCCTCAACATCGCATTTCAATTACATTACCTCTGCAGTTGATATAGTGTCGTTAAATAACCTATAAAACTGAAACAGCCGATAATATATAACAGTGTTTAAATATTATGAAAAATATACTGAGCGCCAGTCACTTTCGGGGCGCGATTTAATTATCCCTCGTATCAGCATTTAGCACTGTCCGCCTCGAAAAAGAATTCACTAACAATGATATCACGTGATCTGCCTCGAAACGCCACTGGCCAATAGGCTCGTGCTGGCCAGGCACCTTGGCACTCCTGTGTTGTATTTCCGATCATATTTACACAACCGCATTGGGCATGACTGTACTTACACTCTTCAAGGTTTGGACTTAAAATTAAGACAAGACAACAGTGATGTTTTCTTCGGTTCGCCTTGCGGGTTGATCTGTCCCACGCAGGAGGTGCCAGGAATCATTATATCGCATTTTCGCCGTAGAAGTTGAGAGTATTTTAGCTAATGTCATCAATTCCTACAATTTGTCACAGTATAGAGGTCAGAATTCTTCATTCATATTGTAAGCCACTCGGGTTCGAACCTCAGCCTGGAACCTAGCTATCTTAATGAAATTTTCTCATGGAAACCCTCATTCTCTTCAAGTTAATTATGGACTGCTACCATAAAATTCTCAACGGCCGCCTCCTCTCACACCCCTTCCCATTCCATAATTGAGAACCATCCTGACACTGGACGCTGTGTACCTCATAAGGGCGATAAAGCGTTGTTGAACATTGCCAAGAAACAAGCCGTGAGAAATTTGAGGAAGATTTCAGTTGACTGATAACTTCCTGCATCTAAATGTTTTGAAAAAAGTGACTTGGAAAGGCGGTAGAGCGTTAACGCTTTGAAATCTATTAGTGCCACTAACAGAAGGACAGAAACTATGTACTACACTATAAAGAAAGGGCACGTTTCTTCTCTTCCTCTAAAAATGCAGTTAGAGTGAGTCACTATTGGAGGGGGGGTGTGGGGGAATGGAATGTGACACGCATGAGGAAAATAAGATACAAATAGAAATTTATTATAAAAAATCCTCAAGACAAAGAATTCTAATGAGACTAAATTGTCACAGATTTTAGATGAATACGATGTGAATATATGAACAGAATTCAGTTGGCTTAAAACAGGAACCTTTAGTGGACTTTTGCTAAAACGGCAATAAACCTAGGAGTTTCTTAAAAGATAATTTATTTTTGTTCATTCGGAACGACGATCTTTAACTGAATAAATTATATGCTATGATTGATGGAAGAGTAATTTTTAATACGTTAGCAAGTTAGGAAGCATGCGCCACGAAACGTTGGCGGCCATTTATAAGGATCTGAGGATAACCATGAGACCCCTCAGTCGTGATAGACGGGCTTCTGCCAGATAATCAGACTAGGGTCCTCCTGCGTAGGTACCTAGCGGGCATGCAGCAGCGCGAGGCTCTTGCAAGCAATAACTCAGCGGACAACAAATATTCAGATTGTATACAACAGCGTGAGCATTACACGTAGTAGTAGGATCCGTGGCATGAAGATGAGACCTGCTGTAGAGTAGGGAAGAGCAAGGCATGGTGGTGACCTTTATACAAAAGGTCTGGTCCTCTATCTTCCTATGGTTCCATAAGATGGGCCTTGAAAATTCATGTGTCGAGATGGTCGTGCTGGAAACTCTTTCCACATATTTCAGTGCCCAGAGGGGAATATTTGGACCCAAGGGGGTAAAGTAATAGGAGGATGGAGAAAGCTACATAACGAGGAGCTTCATAGCTCGAACTCCCTGCCAAATTAAGTTAGAATGACTAAGTCAAGGAGAATGAGATGGGCAGGGCATGTAGCAGGTATGCGAGAAGAGGAATGCATACAGGGTTTCACTAGGAAAGCCAGAAGGAATGAGACCACTATGAAGATCTAGACATAGCTGGAAGTTAATGTTAAAATGGATCTTAGAGAAATAGGCTGGAATGTTGCAGACTAGATTCATGTAGCTCAGGAGAGCTCTTGTGAACACGATAATAAACTTTCGGGATTCAGAATATTTTGAGAAATTCTTGCGTAGCTGAGCAATTGGCTTTCCTCCAGAAGGGCTTATCTCCATTGAGTTAGTTTATTTAAATAGTCAATATTTTTAATACGAAAGAGGAAAGAGATTATCAGTGTTTCTTAGTTGTTTGGAAAGTTACAAACTAGCTTCAACGTTTGCATTCGTAGTGCAATTGTTTCCGCTAAAGTTGGCACCAACTTCGTCGACTTGCGGCGGTTTCTCGGTCGGTATAGTTCATTTGTGGACTAAAGCCACGGAGTTTGTATTTCTTGTTTGTAATCATATACACAGTCGGTAGGACTCCTTCGACTGTGGATCAGCCCATCTCAAAGCCGCTACCTACATACAGAACAGCACAAACACAGAATAAACGCCCTCAGACATCCATGCCTGGAGTGGGTTTCGAACCCATGATCCCAATGTTCGAGCGAGCGAAGACAGTTCATGCCTTAGACCGGGCGGCCACTGTGATCGGCAGCTAAATGAATTTATGTAGCCTAAATAAGTTCACTGTGTACATCAAACAAAATATTGTGATACTTCGTGCCAAGAAGTCCTGTGTTCCTCTATTTCACCTGTACGTCGACCCCGTTTGAAGACTTGCGTGGGAATATGAGCACTAGGAACGTGCATGCTTGTATGTGAGATGTTACGTTATATGCTTCTCTAAGGACGCCATTCACAAACAAGAAAACTCCACGCAGCAGTCGGACGGGTGGGGATGAGTTACGTGCATGCTCTTGACCCACATTCTACATCAACCCCTTACAAACCTCTTAACTTTCATTTTCTTTTACCTTTCCCTACCTCTTCATCTACCCCCTGTTTTTTTTTTGTTGGTAAAGGCGTATGCACCTGGTTCCTTACATATCAGAGCACTGGGTTAGTAGGACAACCCTAAATCCTGCGCTTACAAGAATGAAGACGTCTCAGCGAGACAAAGTACACTCTTCTTCTAATCGCTAATATAGGCACACATAATTTTCATTCATCAGCCATGAATGAGTTAAGGTCCTGACATCCTCCCGCGTCTTGGGGATAACAGCAATACCGTTGCTACTGGAACTGAGTTAAATGTTGCTCTTTGAACATTTTCTGTAACTTTACTCTCACGGTCTTATCCCTTACGTAGATAATGATAATAATGACAATAATAATTAAATTATCACGAAGTGTAACTTAAGATTGAACAAGTCACTTGGACTGCAGCGGTACTTCCATTAGCCCCATAATTATTTATAGTATAATGGACTAAATATAAAGCATAATTTTACCTAACAACACAGCCTTCTTCAAGATTCTTTTGTCTTTGTCCCAAACACTCAGGAAATAAGTCTCTTAAGTTTACAGGGCGTTCTAGAGGAACCCTTCTACGCCTCATTTCTCCGTCATGAAATAAAGGAAAGATGAAACTGGAAAAGGGAATACAGAAATACAGTGAGGGTAAAGGCAGTACGAAATATCGGTCCCTTCCTTTGTCTATTTGTCCGGCTAAGTATAATTATACTTTTCACATTTACCTGATTCTCGTACTGTAATCCACAATGCCTGCTTTATTGTTATTGCTTTTCATAATTTTTAAATATCGTGTACAATTCAATATTTCGGAATCTATACTGCCTTAAATAATGAATGTGTGTTGTACGTCTGTGGATCTAGTGGTCAGAGTTCCTGGCTACAGATCAAGAGGTCCCGGGTTCCATTCCTTGCACTATCAGATCTTCTGAGAAGTATTGGGTCTGGAACGGGGTCCACTCAGCCTCGTGAGGATAACTGATGAGCTACTTGAATGGAAAAGTAGCGGCTCCAGTCTAGAAAACGGAAATTAACGGCCGTGGGGATTCGTTCCGCTAAAGTTGGCGCTAACTTCGCCGACAAGCGGCGGTCTCTCGGTCGGTATAGTTCACTTGCGGGCTAAAGCCACGGAGTTTGTTTTTTTGTTTTGTTTTTGTGTTGTACGTCTGTCGCATTGATTTCCTCAGTTATGTAGCAAAAGCACATCAGATCATAGCCTGTAATTCTAAGCTGTTGCCGGGAACACTATACATAGCAAATAATGTATGTATTACGTAAGTTACAGCAAACTTGTTTTGCTGGGTATCATCTCGCCCTCTAGGGGCCATAGGCAGTGTAGCAGCACGTGTAATGACATGGCGATGAAAGGAGAGGTTGCAATCCACCAGGACGGCTCTGGGCTTCCCCAGTTCTAATATGTGAATACCTTTTTTACAAATACATATTCTTTTGTTTACGTGCTGTATGGTAGTAAAATTCCATGCTTTAACCCGCAAAACTTCCTTTCCTGACAGTGTGTAAAATCTGTCTTCAATAGCTGGAAAACAACTGAGAAAAGTGTAGATTGGAAGGGACAGATGTAACGATACAAGATCTCTTCTTATTACGCAATGTTTATTTAAGGGAACTTATTGACTTTCGAAAAACTGCTTTTATCCTTGAAATTCTTTACTCGTCCTGTCTTTAGATCCTGTATTACCTGGTAGGATTAACAGTAATTAAGCTTAATTAACCAATTACTCACGCGAGATGATTAAAAAATATGTTGGATTTGAGTTTCTCTTCGCACTGATTATGAAAAACAGGTATTCTGGGTTGTAACACCATGTACGTCGGACAGAGCCCTATGTTTCGGAGGAAAATATCGCCTCTATCTTTAGGGCCCACGGGTAAGCCAAGCAACAGGCAAAATAAGTCTTGCCACTTGTGTTTGCTTGTTTCTTGCCTTGCTTGTGTTTTGGCTCTGCATAAGGAGAAAATATTTTCCCCCTAAACGTCGGGTTCGCTCCGAACTGCAACGAGTTAAAACGCAGAATACCGCATTCTTCAATTACGAAAATATTCATTGGTTTTCACTGCTTTTAACACAAGACAGGGTTAAGGATTAAACATAAATTTAGAATCATTTGTTAAATCTTTAATACTCTTAACACGTAGATTATATAGACCTGGGCACGAGGTAGCGTAATCGGTTGAAGCACTATGCTACAAGCTGGAAATTGGCGGGTTCGAGTCCCGTTGAGGTGGATTTGTCAACTTACCTAATCCTTCCAGTGCACTATGGCCCTGGGGCCGACTAAGCCTCTAGCAGAAATGAGTACCAGGAATCTTCCAGGCGGTAAAGGGTGGCCGGCGTGTGAGGCTGACAAACTTAACGCCATCTATGAGCCGATTATCTAGAGAAAATGTTGGAGCCTCGATGTCACACAGACCTATGGGCCTTCACGACTTGTTACAGGGATAGTTCTACCTTTTACCTCACCTATATTTCCCTTGGCACTACAGCCCCAGTGGGCCTAGGCCTACCTCCATGAACTCCGTTCACTTCGGTTTTTCTCAATCTTATACATACGGTAGGACTCCTTGGGCGAGTGATCAGCTCGTCGCAAGGCTTCTACCTGTAGACAAACACAGAGAAACGCACACAAACATCCATGCCCTGAGTGGGATTCGAACCCATGATCCCGGCTTCCGAGCGAGCGAAGACAGCGCATGCCTTAGACCGCTCGGCTACCGTGACCGGCACCTCACCTATATAGTCCCGCATTATTACACATTTTTTGGGAGTTAATTGGACACCGGAATGACTTGCTGAGAATCTCAGTATACGTGCTGAGGCCTTTTGTCGATAAGTTGCGTCTTTTGGTATAGGCTATTTAATTTCCTTCCTCTGTAGCACCCGACCATTTTCTTTGACGTTCCTAGTAATTTTGGTGATACCAACAGTAAGTAACCTTGACACCATTTACTGCATGACAGTGAGAAGTACGCCGAAACACTCAAAAGCGGGATCACACTAAACATTCCAATAAATCTGAAAATAATGAACTGACACTGTCGAGGAATTATTTGTAGCATATTTTTGCAGTCACTGGTTAGCATATTGTTGTCGCCGCCTTCAATTCGAGTTGCTTTCTTCTCCATTCTATAATATTTTCGATAGACTCTGGAGAAATCACAAGTCAACTGATGTATAATTTTTATAATACCCCGGTACGAGGATCTATTCTGCCTCCGGTTTGAATAAATTAAATATAAATTGTTTCCTTGTCTGTTTTTTTTTTCATTTCCGAAGCTCGCGTTTTAAAGAAGAGCTGAATAATGAGGTGAAACTGACTTAATTACTTAACTGTGTGTGTGTGTGTGTGTGTGTAGGTCCATCATGAATTCAAAACAACCAAAGTCGTCTTAGGAAGACAAAGGAACTTACTGGTGACTGAGAGAGGAGGCTTTAAATGCAGCATGAACAGAGCACATCCGTCATGCTGAGCACATGAATACAGAATGTAACTTAGTTCGACATCACAGGGTAGGGAAACACTAGCTTTAAATATGGGAATTGAAATATTTCGTTCCTAAAGATGAAAACAGCCTATCTTCTTGTAAGATTTGAGGTTTTCTCGTCGGTTACTATAAAGAATGCCGTCTTGTTGGATGTGGCACCGTGTAAATATTGTAAAAATCGACGTTTCGGAGGAAAGTATCGCCTCAATCTTCAGGGAATAAGAAATCCGCGAGCGAGGAACCAGAGTGAGCAGGTGGTTGCAGTCTGCAGTCTGGAGCCACCTGTTCACGCTGGTTCCTCGCTCGCGGATTTCTTATGCCCCGAAGATAGTGGCAGTACTTTCCTCCGAAATGTCGGTTGATACAATATCTACACAGCGCCACATCTCAGAAGACGGCATTCTTCTCGGCCTTTCTTCTTCTTCTTCTTCTTCTTCTTCTTCTTCTTCTCTGGCCTCACGGCCCTTTTAGTTTCACCTTAGCCTCCCTTAGAATTATCATTCAATCCTAATCGACCTGTCCGGTACATTTCTTCGGGTTTCTGATCATTTTTTTTTTTTTCACGGGGCAGGGTTGTTAGCACTGCGCCCAACTTTCTCTACATTGCAGAAGAAAATGGCCTATACAGAACTATGAGTTAACTTCTTGCTTCTGTGTGGATGTGGCATTGTCACTGTTTGAGGGAAGTATAGATTAAGAGCTGCTCAGAGCAAAATATCGGTGGAAATATTTGGATCTTAGAGAAATGACATAATAAAACCTTAGAGGAAACTGCATAATGAGGAAGTTCGTAATTTGTTCGTTTCAATTTACATTTTTAAGATGATTAAAACGAATAAGATTAGATGAATTGGACTTGAAAATCAGAAATGAATACAACATTTGCGTCGGGAGATCTAAAATAAAACGTCCATTTTAGTGATGTAGGTGTAGATGGAAAGAAAGTTGACATAATTGTTAAAACTTATTTTGGGGAAGAAGACTGCGGCTGTGTGGACTGGAACCAAGTGACTCAGGTTACTGTACAATGACACTACAATGTACTGCACATTGTACATTGAGAGTGTTTTGGAGCAAAGATGCTATCTTCTGGGATGTGGCACCTTGTAATCTGGTATAAGTATACTACATTTTGGAGGAACGTACTGCCTCTATCTTAAGGGCAGAAGAGAAATCTAAGCAAGAAGCAAGCAGAAAGTTGAGTGTTTTGTTCACTTTTTGACAATGAAGACTAATGCAGTATGTTCCTCCAAAAGAGCAGTAAACTTTTATCTTCATACAAGGCTTTACTCTTCATAGTGTGGACTTTGAATCCAACAGGCTATGGAACCTTTGGGTTTCGTAAATACGGGGAATATTTTGGCCAGTTGAGTAAGAAGCAAGTTCACGAAAGAAGACTGCACCTTCAAGTTACCTTGTTGGTTACACCTGTCGTGGGGGCATGACCATTTATGGGGGACTACCACACACACACACACACACACACACACTTCGGATATGAATTCATTGTTTTCCGTTACTTTCCCATTTTAGTATCTTGTGAGGCAAAGACCTTGAGGAGCTATTTCAAGGAAATAGCGGCTCCGGTCTAGAAATCCGAAATTAACGACAGCGGGGATTTGTTGCGCTGACCACGCGACACCCTCTATCCGCTAACGTTGGCATTAACTTCGCCGACAAGTGGCGTTCGCTCGGTCGGTATAGTTCGCTTGCGGACTCAAGCCATGGAATTGTTTTTTTTGTGAGTCACACTTGTTTCTAATACAGAGAAGTGACCTAAACTTGGAGAGAACTCAGGATGAATGAGAGAAACGCTCTGAAGCAGGAAATGTTACAATTTTCTGGGTTCTTATCGAATAAAAACACTTTCAAAATCATGCAGTATTTCTAAATTTAATTATTTAAAGCGAAACTAATATTATAACTGATATATTTGAACAAGTTCATTCACTTCCTGTCGATAGTCGTGATGGGCTTTGTTAAATGAGACAGTAGCAATACAGTGCAACTCTCAATGTTCACAGATGATCTGAAATTGCTCTGAAAGCAATGAAGTTAAGAACTTGTCCGGTGAAAGTACACTGTAATTACCACTTGGTGGAAGAAGAGCGCCAGAAGATTTACGTAGAACACCGTTCTCTACAACTACAAGGTGTTCAGATAGATCCTACTCACATTTTTAGTAATCATACCAGAAGTTCATACGTCGGCGTTTCTTAGAATTCTTTTGCATGTCGTAAAAATAGAAAGTAAAGTTAAAATATATTGACGTATCGTGTTCATTCATGAAGTCCTTTCTGACTTGGTAACGGAACAGGAACAATTGTAAGACACAGATATTTAGGAACACTTGAAGTTATTTATGCTCTGAAGAAAGTCGTCTTCTGGGTTTAGGCGCCGTGTATTCTTCGTTTTGGCCCGACGTTTCGGAGGAACGTTTCGCCTCCATCTTCAGAGCAGTTGAATGGCTTGGAATGCAGAGAGCAGTAGCCAGATACGTTCCTCCGAAACGTCGGCCAAAACGAAGAATACACGACGCCTAAACCCAGAAGACGACTTTCTTCATAGTCATCGCCGTGAAAACGTCAAAACTTACATTATTTATGCTCTGTTGGTAATTTTAAGACGATCGAAAAGTAAAATTACTTGCAGGTTTTTAATGTTATGCGTACAAATATAATACATGAAAATAATGAATAAAAGTGATGCAATTTGTAAGGAAAAGACAAGTCACTATGTATCACAGTTCTCATTGTCAAATTATGCCAATTAATTTGAGCAACAGTAAATTCTTCATATGATGATTGATGCATTGAAAATGTAGCATTCAAATGCTGTATACGATGGATGAATATAAGTTATCGTTAATACATTATCCTCAAAGGAATCAAGCCAAGAATAAATCAGCAAATCTACAGCCTGTCCAATTCCACAGAATGTTTTTCTTGAGAAGCTAATAATTTTTCGTATAAGAAATGCCCCTCCTCTTATACAGCCCGAGGGTTCTTTACCGAGAACCCTACAATGGTCCTTATCCTGAGTCAAGCGAATTCAACCTATGCTTCAAGATATATTCGTTTAAGATCCTTTTTTTCGTATTATATTGGCACCCATGCCTAGGTCTCCGAGATGGTCTCTTCTCTTCTGGTGTTCAGACTAACATTCTGAATTCGTTTCTCAACACTACCATTCGTGCTACACGCTTCGCCCACTTCACCCACCTTGACTTCACTCTAATCATATCTGGTGAAATGCATAATTTCTTAAGCTCCTCGTTATGCAGTTCTTCTCCACCATATGTCGCTTCCTCCATTTTGTGTCCAAATATTCTCCCCAGCACGCGGTAGCGTAGTGGTTGAGGAGCTTTGCTACAAGCCGGAAGGTCGCGGGTTCAAGTTCCGATGAGGTAATTTGATATTTTTCAGTTGACCTAATCCTTCCAGCCGCACTAGGCCCTGGGGTTTATTCAGCCTCTAACATAAATGAGTACCAGGAATTAATTAAATAATTTTCCTGGGGAGTAAAGCGCGGCCAGCGCTTAAGGCTGACAACCCTACCGCCATCTTTGAGCCGATTGTCTAGACAATGTGGGACCTTCAACGTCTGACAACCCTATGGGCCTTCACGACCTGTTACGGGGATAGTTTTACTTTTTACTTTACCCAGTTCTTAGACAGCCTTAACTTATATTGTTTTGTTAAGGGTAGAGATCATATTTCATAACCACGCAAAACAGTAAAATTTCTTTTACGTGTTTTTATATTTAAGTTACTGGACAGCGGACGATTCTGGATGGAACTGTAGGAAGTATTCAACAAATTTAATTTGTTGTTAACCTCTAGAGTCTCCTTATGGGTCTACTAAAAGACGCTATATTTACCAATAAATGAGAAACCGCGTGGTGATTCTGAATTGTGGGTTGAGTAGGATGTAGGAAGAAACCGTCAAAGTTCAGCCATTACTGTGACACTTGCGTGGGGATTGTGAGGAAGACAATAGAGATCCTAGTCAGGATTACGGGTCTCGTGACCCACTTCCTTATTCGGTATAAAACTGTGTATTCTAGAGCTGCTTCTGCTTATTTGTCACGATCGATTCTGCTACATTTAAGTAACGAGTTCTGATATTTTACTATTTATTTGATAAAAGTGAAAACACCGGACTAAACAATTGAATGCATTTCGAGAACATTACGTGTTTTAGAACTTACATATACATTTAAGGTAAAATAGAACTCAACATGAATTTAATTCATTTACGAAGAAGTGTAACATAATTATATAACAGTGACGTTTATACAGAGTGAAATGAGGGACATTTGAGTTTTGTGATGGGAAGACTTCGCTGTTAGTATTTACTTTGTGATATCGGTTTTGAATGCCGGCTACTCTTAGAAAACTGTTTTTATCAGCCTTATTAATAGTTGGCATAGTATCGTTCAATAGTATACAAATTTATGTAGACTTCTATAAGTACTAAAACGTTACAGATGTTTCGTAGGAATGTACTGCCTCCTTCTTTAGGGTTTAAAATAAAGCCAAGAAAACAAGGAACTATTTTCTCGCTACGAGTTGCCTACATATTTTCCTGCTTTCCTGCTTGGCTTCTTCTTTGATCTCTGAGTCGATTGAGGCTGTAGGATCCTCCAAACGTCGGTAAACTTTTACCAGCATACATTCTATCATACTAAATCCCGAGAGAAACTCAAAAGACAAGGAAGTCTCTTGCAGTAAGAGCTGCTCAGATGAAAATTGTCACGTGGTCTTCAGTCCGTACGATCATGGACTGCTCAGTCATTAGACTGAAAGTTGTAATCCCACTGAGGCCATTAATTAGTCCTATCAGTGTTAAGAAGGAAATGAGGAACGAGTGGTCAGTACTTTACATCTCTGGTATGCGGTTGTATGCTTCAGTGAAGTCACACAGCACTCACCACTACTTCATTTAGCGATATACATATAAAAGTATGAAATACATTTAAAATTTCCTTACTCGAAAATATTTCGTATCAATATCGTCTAAGAATTTTCTACTTTCTCCACTGGTAACAGGAAAACAAGTAAGCAAACATAATTGCAACTTGGAACAAATCGAGACCCGACAATGAATGATATACTGTACAATTAAGGGAAGCCTTTCATTTCGTTACCTTCTTCCTGATATAACTTTAAAATCGAATTGAGGAAATTTAGTTATTCGAACGTTTATTTTTATATTTTTTGTGGCGATATTGGAAAGGAAGAAGCCAAAACAGGATATCTTCTTACAGTAGAAATCACCCGCTTGAACTGTAAAAATCGCCAATTTATATACCTGACAACCCACAGTTTCACAGATTCCGTTCTGTCAAAAAAAAAAAATGGTAAACAATGCAACTCGTAACCTACAAACTCTGTCAAGTAATTTGAGCGTGTAATTTGTGGTCCGTTTTGTTTTATTTTCCGTTCGCGATATCTTTTACCTTACTGGCCAAAGATGTCAATGACACGGCCAATGCTTGGCTCACCAGACAGTATCCTGTTCCCTCCTAAACACCTCCGTAATATTTGAAACACTGCGGATCATTGGGTTGTGACCTGTAAGTTCATTGGCTTCATCACAATTCCTGACATCTTTCATCTGCAGAGGCAGGCCCTCTTATCTTCCGAGCTGCTAAACTACATTTTGAAAATGGATTAATAGGAATTGGGCATATATTAGATAGCCTATACGAGTCACTGTCGGTCACAGTGACCGCGCGGCCTAAGGCATGAACCGTCTTCGCCCGCTCGAACACTGGAATCGTGGGTTCGAATCCCACTCGAGGCATGATTGTCTGTGTGCGTTTATTCTGTGTTTTTGTGTTGTTCAATGTGTAGGTAGCGACCTTGCGACGGGCTGATCACCCATTCAAGGCGTCACGCTGACTGTGTATGGGATTAAGAAACTTAAAAACAGATCAAGGTCAAAAGGGTTGTAGAGCCACAGAGAGAGAAAATGCAAAAAAACGACTAACTATCGATCGAGATATTTTACAATATAGAAATTCTCTTGAGCTATCTCCGTTAATTTCACCAAAATATATTTTGAATTACTTTTCCCTAATCCCTCCGAACTAGCAGTATATATATATATATATATATATATAATCATTACGAACTTATGGACACGTGGATTACAGTCCTTTGGTATGGAACTCTCTATAGTTTGGAAGCCATAATTCAAACTACACAGCGTCACATCCTAGAAAATCCTAATCTCAATATTCACCGCCATGACGTCAGATTTCTGGTTACACTGTTTCCCGAACTTACGAATCCTTCGATAGTTCTTGTAGAATGTAGTCATATTTTAGTCACTATAGTGTGGCTGTATTCTGCAAGAAGGCGCCTAAGGACTGGAGGATCGGCACTCGAGTCACGGTACTGAGGATTCCCTTTAGAATGGTTCTGGAGACCTCCCAGCCTTATCAGCCTGACCAAAGGCACAACCCGATAACGTTTTTGCTCTTCGGCTTAGGAGAACAATAATTTGAACATTTACGGACCCGAATTTTCTGTGTTCATTATGATGAAGGGAAGTTCTGATTCTTATGATCTGGTTGTATATTATAGAACAATTCTAGCGAATAGAGTACTAAACAGAAAATCCTTTTCTATGTGACCTTTCCTTGTCTATCTTTATAATCTGTAAGCAAGAAAGGTGGACCATCTTCAGTGGTGACGCCCAATATAACAATGGACATATAACTTGTCAAGTTATAAGTATTTTTTTTTAATCCTACTGGGGTGGGACTAAGTCCCTTGTACTGCGGCCACTTTTGGCCTATTGTACCAGCCCCAGATGATAGGTGAGGGTGATTGTGGAGCAATTGGTGGAATGAAGACTGGCTGGGGAAACCGCAGTACTCGGAGAAAACCTGCCCCAGCGCCACTTTGTCCACCCCAAATCCAACTTGACCAGACCCGGGATCGAACCCGGGCCGCCGCGGTGGGAAAGAAGCGACTAACCGCTTGAGCTATGGCGCGGCCAAGATATAAGTAACTTTGATTTTAAACATTTTCCTCCTCATTAAACAATTTATATTAAATGAAATTATAGAAAAACAGTTATTGCTGTGTGACGTGATTCTTACTTTTATAATATTTGCGAACATGAATACATATGCATTAAAAGTTGCACATGTTATTTTAATGGACATGGTTTCCCTCGTGAACTTATTTTAGCGTTAGGAATGTTGAACCAGTTGCGGTCGCATTACAATCTTAAACACGGAACGAGTGGCGAAGCCCGGTGAAATTCAAAGATAACTCGTTTCTTTCTTCAATTTTCACCCATTCCTTCCTTTGCAATTTTTGTTTCAAACCTTTGTTTCTTCCATTCTTTGTCTGTCAAAACAGCGAATTAAATTTAAATGTCATCCTTCAGGCGGCACATTTGCAAACATAGAAGCCCCCCTCCCTTTATGTATGTGAAAAATTTTTTAGTGTGAGAATTATATATATCCCTACATAACACGTGCACACACGTATGTATTCAGAAATCGTCTCCTACTTTTACTCCGTAGTTGGTTAAGGTACTATGTTACATTCCGGAAGGTCGCGGATTCGAGACCCGATGAGGTCATCGGATTTTTCAATTGACTTAATCCTTCCAGCCGCACTACGGTCATGGGGTCGACTCAGCCTCTAACAGAAATGAGTACCAGGAATCTTCATGGGGCTAAAGGGCGGCCGGCGCGTAAGGCGGACAATCTGACCGCCATCTGTGAGCCGATTGTCTAGAGAAAATGTGGCAGCCTCGACGTCTCACACTCCTATGGGCCTTCACGGCCTGTTACAGGGATAGCTTTACCTTATATCACCTAATATGAGTGCGTACGTCAAACACACGTAGGGGACGCCTGCGAACAGCGCGGGTGTTGAGGCACCTGATGCATAAATATTCAGAAAGTACCGTGAACTGAGCGACATCTCTCCAGTAAGATGAGCCCGTGGACATGCAGTCAAGTGAAGAGTAGTTCTACTGGCGTGTTAGCTTGAAAGTTAAGGAGAACCATAAGCTTCGAGCAATGATAAAGGTGACCTACTTCCGAATTTTAATTGATATATTCTATATCCCTTTAGAGAGCGGACTTGCGACGGGCTGATCACTCGTCCAAGGAGTCCTACCGACTGAGTAAAATGATTACGGAACTGAATAAGAGGCCCGGGCCCTAAATGGTCTGGAAGAGTCATTCAAAAAAAATATTTCCCCAAAGAATGTTACATATTAATCCTGAATACATTGTTTTCAGAAATCAGACATGGCCCGTCAACAGCAAACAGATAAAATTGATGTCATTCCTTAAATAAACCTGCCACGTATCTTTCAGTGAACATGTGCGAGAAACTGATTACAGTTCTGGGCCAGTTATTTAGAATGAAAACTTTTTATATAAGAAACACGTACATGTATGTACTTCAGTAAATCTTGGTAGAAAGACATTGTAGGTAAAAGCCAACTCGGAAGACCGAAAAAGGGACAAACATTAAAATGAAAATGGGCGTTATGAAGGTACATTTGAGGATTGCAGAGAATGGTACCGGTTATTTTAATAGACAAGAAAGAATTATATTCCGTTATAGCGAAGTTTACTATAAAGAACTTCTATGAATAGTGCCGTTGCCTCAGCTTGGTTTCCAGATAAATCAAATAGCGTGTCCTTGAAACATGGTAGAATGCGAAACCAACAGCTCCAAATTAGGAGCGCTCTCTTTAGTCCATGGTGTGTTACTTCAGTATTTTATCTCGTTTGCCTCAACCGTTAACTTGAACACATTTTCACGAGAGTATACTAATTGAAATGTCAATGTCAGTCATGCGAGCTCCCACAGCTTGTATATTCGTACAGGTCTGTCTTGCTCAGCTGATCAGGTCTTGCGTGAGTCATTCGTCCAGATTAGCTCATTTATAAAATGTCTAATTTCTTAGTGGGAGGTTCTTTGTTTTAATCTTGTTGGAGCACCACCGACTATCTTAAATAATTTTTTCACGGATTTCCTAATTTCCTCAGTGACGGAGGTTGGCTCCTTCTAAAGTACCCAACACAGTAGGTGTCTCCGCCCTCACCTGATGAAGGGAATAGTTCCAGTTTCCGAAACATTGATTCTCTCGTGTTTTTAATAATACCGGATGATGGACAAAATTAAAAAAAACAGTAATTCCTCATCATTCTCTGGAAGAAAACCAAATTCTGTTCCTAAAAACTAAAATCTAAGCTCCGTGGCTTTTAGTCCGCAAGCGAACTATACCGACTAAGCGACCGCTGTATGTCGGCGAAGTTAGTGCCAAATTTAGCGGATAGATGGTGTCTCGTGGTCAGCGCAACGGATTCCCAAGGCCGTTAATATGCTGAGTCTTCTATAAATCGCCGTACATATCAGTTTATCTCTTCACCTCGCTGAAATTGATATAGCGTTGTCGAGTAACACATGAACACTGAGTCGCTTATCATTGGAGCCGCAGGAGGCAGTCCGAATTGCTCTGATTGTGTTCTCGAGTCCTGAACGGGGAAGAAGCTATCCTGAATTCTTGATTTTCGTGGATTTTCTCAGCATTTTGAGGGAATGTTTTAACAGTATCAGAAAGTAAGTTGCATCAGTTTCTTACCAAATGCTTCCGGTTTACCATTTGCTGTTGCATTCGCATTTGCAACTGAAGAAAGCCCTTGCATGATAGATCATTTTCAGCATGGGGAATGCTGTTTAATGTTAGTAGTGGCAACTTATCACTGAATGTAAGAGAGTAGAGCTTGTGGTCAGCGTAGATCTGCAGCCTTACTATGTTCCACTTATCTTCAGCAAGCCGCTTTCTTTCATTCACTGCGCTGTATGACGTAAAAGATGAGGATCTAAAAACGCTCTCGTTGAAGCTCTCTTGTCGCTCTTCCAACCTCGCAAAAACCGATTTCTGTCGATGGTTCAGTGCATACACCACCGAGCTTCAGTAAAAATCAGGGAGCTAGGCTACTTATTTAAATTTGAGGCCTCACTTGTCCAATCACCTCTTGAGAGGCATTTCCCTGTTCTTTCACCCATGTGGTTTGTAATATTTGCTTGTTTCGGAAGAATGTTTCATTCCATTCTGTCCACATGTTGATCACATCTGGGATTATATTTCGAAATCTTGTCTAATATGAGTTCTGTTTACAATTTTCTTAATGTCTTCATTTATTTTATCGTCTTTTCAAATACATTTCGCCGTTAATATCATTAATTTCATTTTAATAGCTGTAATTCTGCTTTTGCCTTTAAGCGTTTTAATAACGTAAATAATTCTCGTCCCATGGTAGTCTTCTGTTTTGTCACCGTTATGAACAATAATAAAGGTACTAGAAATATTAAAGCGATTTAAAATATATGAACCGATCCTTATATTTATAGTAATATTTTTAAAATTCGCTTAGTGGTGGGTGGAGTCCAACTGGGTCCACTCAGCACGGGGGCCACTAATTGACCTATCGTACCCTGCCGCGGGTGATTATGATGTTGGAGAATCTGGTGGAATGAAGATTGGCAGGGAAAACCGAAGTACTCGGAGAAAACCCGCCCCAGCGCCACTTTGTCCACCACAAGTCCCACTTGACCAGACCCGGGATCGAACCCGGGCCGCCGCAGTGGGAAGCCAGCGACTAACCGCTTGAGCTATGGCGCGGCCTATATTTATGGTAACGCAAACAGACGGAAACCCTTGTTTTCTAATTGCCCTATACTCATCGATATTGATTGGTGACTTTCTGGCCAACACGAACACAACTGTGCTTCCTCAGCCACCCTGCTCACCTGACCTTGCTCCGGCAGAATTTTTATTTCCCAAACTGAAATACACTTTGAAAGGACAATTTCAGACGATTCAAGAGATCACGGAAACTTCGCAGTCGGAGCTAGGCATGCCAGGACTGCTTCAAGAAGTGGAAACGGCGTGAGAACGGAGCATCAGAAGGAGAATCCTTGAAGGCGATAAAGCTCACTCAGTCTGAGGCATGTCCGAAAAAATATAATTCCGAAAATTTTGAACAGACCACGTATTCCGCCAACGTAACTGAACGACAGAGGTACTCGCCAATTATTATGGACGCGCTAGAAACGAATTGTGAATACCCTGATTTGCCATGGATTAAATTTATACCGTTCACGTAATATTTGCAGACAGACTTAGCAGCAGTTGGCTGTTGACTTCTCAGTCGCGCTAAATATCAACCGCATGGCAGCAACACAATTACATACCATGCATATAACTCGAAATGTTTCTGCTATTTGTGTAATGACTGTACCAATTAGGAGTTCCTACATCAAAGTCTATTCAAGGAAGAAGGAGCTCTAGCTGCTGTACATAGGCTCCAATTAAACTTTCAAAACTCCTGACCGAAGGCAGCTACGGTCCGATACACAGCTCATTTATGTACTGGAGCTGCAAGTTCTGTTGGTGAAAGGCTGTGTTATGTAAAACTATTTTAAAAAAGGAATAACATTCTGCAAAGCGTGTACCAGCCAATATATTTTCGATTTACTGGTAGATTTCGTGGCGTTTCAAATGAAGTAATTGTCAATACTACAGTCACCATGATGATACAGAAATTTGTAATTAGGAATGTGTACATTTTTGAGAATCGGTCGGTGATTTATTTGAAATGGATTCAACGATTAAACCATACGATTCTAAAATATTTTGCAATAATAATAATTAAATTAAATTCTTTATTATTTATGTGCCGTGTTAACAGCCGCAAGGATAATTACAGACACGGCACAGTGTAGATAAAAGTAGTTGCATAATGGACAAATACAACATAAAGTCAAGGTCTAATTAAAGGTAAAAATTGGTGGAAAAATATTAATGTATATAAGAAAACATAATAATAATAACAACAATTATTTTAGTTTCAAAAATATAAGTTGCTGTTTACAATTGAAAAATATAAAGTATATATATTAAAAATAACAATAATAACAACAGTAATAATTCCAATGGACTACGGCAAGGAGCCTGTAAAACGTAACAGCTCCAAGGACGACATACAAAAAAGAAACTTGGAAATATTAAAGACAGTGATAACGATAGAAGGATGTGAAGAACATGTCTGCAGTTAGAGCACAGAAATACGGTATGGATTCAGTTGAATTCTTTATTTATTTACTTTTTTACTCAACTGCCCGAAGGCCAACTACGTGTATATTAATAATAGTAATAATGTAATGATGTTACAATTATTATTGATTAAATAAGTCTGTAAGAAATAATGCCATGCGAACGTAATGATTGGTTATTTGTGTGTGTGCGTGCCACGAGCAATTGTAGATGAAACTTTAGTAGAATGAATGTGTCTTTATCAGGAACTCAGTAACTTTCTCATATAGCAAAATTGTATGCAAAAATACCTTAACATAGGCGTGTGTAACCGGAAACGAAATTTTCCTTATCGTACCTTTTTAAAATTAAAATTAAATTCGCTTAGTGGGAGGTGGAGTCCAACTGGGTCCACTTGGCAAGGCGGCTACTGAGTGGTCTATTGTAGCCTGCCCCGAGTGATTATGATAATTGGCAGGGGAAACCGAAGTACTCGGTGAAAACCCGCCCCAGCGCCACTTCGTCCACCACAAATCCCACTTGACCAGACCGAGGATCGAACCCGGGCCGCCGCGGTGGGATGCCAGCGACTAACTGCTTGAGCTATGGCGCGGTCCCTATCAGTGCCTTAGTCAGAACTCTATAAAACGTTCAGGCAGGTCTGCGGATGAGAGTTCACGGCGCGATAAAAGCAGTTCACGTTTCAGACAGTAGCAGTAAATTCTATTTTAAATTTATGCTTATGTGAAGGGCTCTATATTCTGGGATATGTCTTCTAGTCCGCTGAAAGTCATCCGACGTTTTTGGGGAACATGTCGCCTCAATCTTCAAGGTAGAAGGGTAAGCCAAACAAGAAAAAAAAAATGAAACACGAGATATGCTGTTCGACCCTAAAGGTAGAGACAAAATATTCCCCCGAAATGTCTGTTTGCATTCAACGGACTATACGGCGTTATATCCCAGAAGATAGGAATCTTCATAACTGGCGCTATAAGAACCTCAAATCCTACACTGTTCTCACATGTTTTCTCATTTGTTGCTACTACTCGTACGAATATACAGGGTGATTCTAAATTATTGTCGGGGTATCCGTGGCCTATAATTTTCAGACCTTATGTGCCACGAAATGGGCGCATGTTGAAGCTGTTTAGCATTCTGCAGTATTCATTCTATAGTTAATAAAACGTTTTGAGTTAGAATTCGTATTTCGTAAGCAGTTTATTTCATTATATTTGATTTGAAAATTATATACCATGAAAACCCCGACAATAATTTAAAATCGCGCTGTAAATCAGCTTGACTGACTAGAAAAAAAAAAACTAATGAAAATTGCTGTAAAAATTTATTTTCTTCTTTTATGATTCAATAATATTAACAGTTACTTGTAAAGTGGGCGATCTAAACTGAACATAAGTCAAAACTGAGGATTAACTGTCTCCAATATCCATCCCTACCCCGGGACCCCGCAGCAGCATATTTTTAATTTCGCCTTTGATGTGTTCATCCGCCTAAATTTGTATCTTTATAACTAATCTAATAATAAATTAACATCGAAAACAACAGAAATTAATGAAAATGAATTCCATGTTTTAAAAGGTAACTGCGACTTGCTCATATTTATGCCTTTCTGCCCGTACACCCGATCTCTGTCCATGCCTTCATTCATGCAATGCAGTATCCTATAGAGACCCATCTTAACCCTGTACATGTCCAATCCTTATTGATCAATGAATTCCGAGTAACTAGCTCGATTTATTAACGTCTTCACTTTGGAAAAGATAATATTGGTGTACATCCGTACCATACCAACTTTTCTAGTACAGCTGTTACGAGTAAAGCATGTTCCCATTACACCTTACATAAAAGGGGAGGTGGGGATTATGTGACGTTCATTCCCACGGACAAAGGCCAAGTTCACTACTAAAAACTTCAAATAGGCGATTACCTTTATTATTCATTGTGACATGAGTGAGAATCATGAAGAACAACTCTGTTCAGATTCTCATATATTTCCGCTCTCCTTGACTATTATTATCCCAGGATTTCCGACACGTTTCTGCAGCGTTTGCACAATTCAGAGATATGATTAATGTAATTTAAACGTTACTGGTAAGTGTGTTTGACAAGTATCAGGATTATAAAACATGCAGATTCTTGTCTTGTCGATGAAATAGGCACCTGTCTCTTCTAATCTTCGTTCTTACATTCGAACACTGTCTTTCCAGCCGTAGGGACAAAGTTCAGATGATGACGCGGATCTTAAGGCATTCATAGACTTGAATGAGTGTGAAGCTGCTGTTACGAAATTTCAGTGGAAGAACTGAGAAATGTTTCGCATTAGTCTTCGTCAGGTGGCCAGACGAGTCGAAGCTGCATCTAATCAATCTTCTCCAATAAATAATTACATGCACGTGCAAAATTCTGCGCGCACGTTCTGTTTCTCCACTTAAAATAAATTGCAGTTTTTTTTTTTGGTGTTAAATTGTGTTAAATAAAGAGTTCTATCTTCTGGGATTTAACGCCATGTCTTTGAATGGACTATACTGCGTTATATCCCAGACATAAACACCTCTGTGAAAACCTCAAATCCTGCGAAATTAAATTTATTTATTATAAATTTGACTTGGTTCATCCTGGTCCGTCACACTAGTAATAATATTAAATATTATTAACGCCGTCCAGTGTGATTGATTTGATTGATATTTCTTTCTTTTTTAATCTTTCATCCTTGACATGTTTCTATCGGAGCGACCATCTTCAGGACATATGCAGAATATGAGGACATACATGCGGAAACTACTCTTACAATGTCATTGACCATTATCAATATGTACAAACACTATTATTACAATGTCGTGAATATAAAATATTAACCTCTGACAATTACAGCAATGTGCATGTATTTATTAAAATATTAATAAATGTTTATAATTAGCCTCTTTACTTGTATGGTTTAAAAACATTTTTGTTAAAATCTTGAACCAATTTGGTTCGTGTCCTTTATAACGCCTCTCTTTGAAGGAAGTTGAGTGTCTACCGTGTCGTGGTTCCGTTGTTTGAAAAACATAATATTAGTGTCTATGTACTGGTACTGACCAATCACATTGTAATAGTACGAAGATGGTCGCTCCGACCGAAACATGTCGAGGACGAAAGATTAGAAAAAGAAAAAAATATTTATGAATCACACTGGACGGCCTTATTACTCTTTTATAATTTATTATATTTTAGGAATGTGTGTTACATGACGATTTCTGATTTGTTTCTCTTAAAACTCAATTATTTAAGTTTACTACGTCTCCTTCCCCGGTAGTTTTAATTATTGCAACCATCAACATCTGTTATTCATGTTTCTCCTTCTCTTCTACTTTTCCTTATAATTCCTATCCTTTTCATTTCTTTCTATAAGCATTTAGCATCTCCCAAATGAACCACAGTTCTTCCAAGGGCTCTCACACCTGTCCACCACGAGCTGTGAAAACCAAATCGTTCTACTGCACAACACGGCGTTCTTCTATTCAAGTCGAAAACTCACTGTTCGTAATGAGCAACTATTAACCGTCATTTTATTTGTTCAAGAAGCTCTGTTTTCTCATGCCACGCTGAGATGCAAGCCACCGGACAGCCGGCCTCTCTCTTCGGCCCGTCTTAAGACGGTTGCATTTTAATTTCATGTCACGAGTCAATACAATATCAAAAGCGTACTATATCACTGCCCCATATTTCAGTATCAGGCTACAGTGACTAACGTAAAAACAGCCCGTGGGTTTGAAATAATTGTGTGATTTTGCAGGTGACCAGTGCTGGAACCAGCAGCTTTATCGTGTTCTGACGAAATAGACACTTACCTTGAACCCAAAACTAAATAACAAATGGGGATAATATTTATGTGTTTCTTTATTCAAACAGATGGTAACAGAAGAATTAAAAAAAACTGTCAATGACACATAGGCTACCTAATGCATTAACGTGTGAGCGTTTCCGATCCAACAGAGGAGTTCTAATTCCTCGTTCGAATCCGGATTTTGCCCCTAATGTTCGAAAATGGCCTTAATTTTGGTAAATTAACTAATTTCATGGAGCCGAGTTCTTCTTCAGAAGGACTACTCAAGATTTTCTCAACACATTACGGAGCCCGAAGTTCCATTACCGTGTTCACAAGAGACCGCCACTGGCCCATATCCTGAGCCAGATCAATCCAGTCCTTACCACCCCATCCCATTTCTCTTAGACATGTTTTAATTATCCTCCTTCCTCCATCTGTGTCTTCATAGTGATTCCTTTCCTCCTGGCTTTCCCACCAAAATCCTGTATTCAGTCGTCTCCTCCACTATTCATGCTACATTCCCTACCCGTCTCACTCTCTTCACTTGATCATTCTATTTGGCAAAAAGTACAAGCTATGAAGCACCTCATTATGCAGTTTTCTCCGCTCTCATATAATTTAATCCCTCTTCGGTGTAAATATTTTCCTCAGCACCCTGTTCTCAAATACTCTATGTCTTTGCTTTAACGTCAGAGACAAAGTTTCGCACCCATGCAAAACTACACTCCGAAAGTTTTAATTGTTATGTTTTAGACCGTAATTCTTGTAGATTCATGAAATATCAATGGCATGCCAGTGTTAATTAGATGATAACATATGTTGTATTGCAAGCAATCTCTTGCGCACGTTTACGTTTATTGTGCTTCCTTTTCAGCAAAAATGAAGCAACTGCTGCCGCTAGTCGTGTGGATGTGGCTAACCACAACAAATGTAAGTATAACTACAGTTAATTCCTTTAGATTAGACAGTAACAACATTTGTCGGTATGTCTGATTACCGGTCATGTTCCGTGTTCTCACTTCCTACAACTGTTTATCACATTATATAATTACATGTTGATGTTTGATAAAGAATGTTAATATCGCTTAAAACTGGACTTGAAATTAGTTCAATCTGATATTTTCTTTCATACTTGAATTCAGGAATTTGGATTACAGTTTTTATTTCTGTTCCCCGAACAAGAAATTACTATAAATTTTACACAAAAGCAATTAACCATCATATCTTACGAAACAAATCAAGCACAGAATTATGCAGTTAGATCAAATCAAGAACGCAAGTAAGCAGTTAATATGAAATCAAGCACATAAGCACGCAGTTAAGATCAAATGAAGCCCACTAGTATGCAGTTAAGAGAAAATGAAGCAAACAAGTACGGATTTAAGATCAAATTAGCATACAAGCATATGACAATTATTTTTAGTTATATGATACTTTGTATGTCAGAATTTTCCTGCGTGGAACGTCAGTAGTTTTCTACAAATTGTTCTGTACAGAAATCAAATTGCTCCATGTATCTCAGACCGCGTATTTTGATAGCTTTCCTCTTCTCAGATGAATAATATCGTACTTTGATGAATGTTCTCTATTTTCAGAGTTTCAAAAGCACATAGTTGTCAGTATTACCTAGTGCTCTCACTTATATATAAATAATTTTCAAATAACAGACCATTCAAAACCAATCTAAAGTTACTTTATTATGTACATCACTTCATGTGTGCGAACGATTTGAATAAATCCTAAACATAAATTTAAATTTCGACGAAAAGCGTGTAGTTACGTATAATACAATATGAAATAAATTTCTAGTCAAGACGGGGCACTACAGTTAAGAACATTATTATGTTAAATGAAATTTATTCTCTTAATGATATAACTGACAGATATCCTTGTAGATTTTCGTGTGCTACTGTATTAAAGACCATTAATGTTGAGTTCTTTTATATGGGCAGTTGCAAGTTTGCTTTTCGTTTAAAGCTCTCTAAACGTAAATAAACAAGTTTTTTTTAAGAAGAAAAACGGTTTGATATATAGTAACAATAAAAAATAACCAATCGAAAGTAATACGAGTATTTTACCGTTTCGATAGATATTTCAAATCGGTTGATATTACGTCCCTTCTAAATATACCATTAAATTATTATGATTAGTTTGGGGGCACGAGGTAGAATAGTTGATTGAAGCATTATTCTACAAGCCAGAAGGTCGCGGGATCGAATCTCGATGAGGGAATTATTTTTTTTTTAATTTACCTAATCCTTCCAGCCGCACTATGGCCCTGGGGTCGACGCAGCCATTAACAGAAATGAGCACCAGAACTCTTTTCGGGGGTAAAGTGCGACCGGCTCATAAGGCTGACCTCACCGCCATCTGTGAGCCGATTGTCAAGAACATATGGAAACCTCAGCATCTCACAACCCTATGGGCCTCCACGGCCTGTTACAGGGATACCTTTACTTTACTTACTTTTATTATGATTAGTTTCCTTCGTGATTCGAATTGTGACAAAAATGTTTTAAATTATTGTATAAATAAAAGGGCAGTAGGATATGAGCGGCATTGCTCTTACGGGGTGGATAAAATACAGTACTTTTAAAATATGAAAATCATGGGGGGGTCTTTCTTAGGATATGAATGTGGAGACAAAAATCGCGACGCCCTAGTAACTTCCCTTATTTTCAGATACGCGTTTTCTATCATTAACTAGTGAAATGGTAAAAATGTTCTTGACAGGGCCCTGCTTTAATTTCCATGGCTATCACATGACACACTTTACTTCTACATTATTCAGCTCAAAGTGACAATGCACAACATTTACACTGAAAGCAATACGTTAATTCATTTTAACGTAGCAACGCACGCCGACAATGAAAATGAGATGGAATTGAAAACCCGTTATATGATCGGGGATTTCCCCTTCTAACGAGTCGTCGAGAAGGCAATACTCGCTCGACAGGTGGCGTAATTCCCGCTTCTGTGAGCCCTAAGGTTCATCGCCGTGTTCGCAAGGTTCCGCCCTATATCATGGCCCAAATGAACCGAGCAGACAACTAGATAGCCTATTTCTTTCAATTACATTTTAATAATATTATTCCATCTACGGCAAGGTTTCCCATATGATTTCTTCTCTTTAGGTTTTCCGTCTAACACTTGTACGCATTTATCATCTCCCCGTCTAACCTATATGTCCCTCAAATCTCGACCAAATTCAGGTGATCACCCTAATAATACATGGTGATTAGTACAAATTATGAAATTCTTCATTATCTAATATTCTGAAGCTTCCTCTTCCTATATCGAAATATTCGTCACAGCAATTATATGATTGCCCTTAAATACGTTATACAGATAAATAAGAAGAAATATATTAGCTGCAATAATAATCTTAAATATCTTCAGTAAAATGTTTCCTTATGCTTAACTAATTAAGCACTATGCCATGAAGACGTAGAGGGGAGTGGATGTGTAGATCCACATTTTCTTGACCTCGGCACTAGTTGGAGGTGAGTGGTAAACTTCACGCCCCGGCCGCTTTACCCCCGGGGAAAGAGTCCCCGTTACCCATTGAATAGATGGCTGGGTGGGCCCCAGAGCCGGTCTGCACGACATGGAGAAATGAAAATTCTTGTCGCCACCGGGACTCGAACTCCGACCTCTCGATCGTCCAGCCCGAAGCGAATAGCTATACCGTCTACTCTATCCTGGCCCAACAAATATCTTCAGTACGTTTTCAAAATAGATAGAACTCTGTATAACAAAATATTAGCAGTAGATGTGAAACGTGCCGTTGCAGTTGCCATGAGATTGACTGTACCAATCTTGGATACTGGTTGCTATGCTGAATTCGCTGGAAACTGGGTCATACTTTAAAGTCAGATGAAGAGAACTGGTTCTTACATCCGATTGTGCTGTCTCGTTTCTGCTGGGTGTGGCTGTGGCCCCCAAACAACAGTACTGCAATGGTACCGTGGTCGAGGGCTCGGCCCACTTTATTCAAACCCTGCCCCGTTACTGCAAGTAGCAGCATTGCCATAAGCGAATGTATGCAGGGGCGTTAGCAGACTAATATACGCATGCGTAAGAAAGTGAAGCCGATTAAATCCGAAAATGGTAACTCTCAAGTTCGCCGATCTGCATTATGTAGAGCGCAGATTGGAGCTTTTATCTTGTTCTTCTCTACCACTTATCCTGGAGAAAAATGACACAATTTTAGTGCTGTTAATATTAAAATGTGCTGGAATACAGGGTTGCTGCTTGAGCTTTCTGGGCTAATGTCTGCAGCGGGATAGGATAAGCTTCCAGATTTCGTCTCAAGTTGAGGCTGTAAAAAAAGTTTGAAGCCAAACTGTAGGAATATTTATTGACGATTATGATGATGTCCTAAAATTGAAGTGTTTCATAACACATAACAAAAAATAACTCTCTTAAAGGGCAATTAGCACTCACTGGACAAAAGCGGAATGCATATAGGATTTTGTTGACAAATCCAGATGGAAAAAGACTACTAGGAAGACCTAGACGTAGGTGGGATGATAATATTTAAATTGATTTTAGAGAGACAGGGTGGTTCAGTATCGGCTAGATTGGCTAAGGATAGGGACCGGTGGAGGACTCTTGTGAACACAGTAATGAAACTTCGGGTTCCATAAAATGTTGGGAAGTTTTTGAGTAGCCGAGTGACTAACTGCTTCTCAAGATGGGCTCAGTTTCAAGGAGTTAGCTAATTATCTTTCTCTCTTAAAAATGAACATGATGCAGAGCGTGAAATTGACTAATCGTCTCAGTCTAATTTGTATGTAAACAATGACATCTACATACTCCTAAGCCATAATGTCATAAACGTCACAAATGTCATAAATGTCCCAAGCCTAGGCTTGTCGTTTATGTACAGCGATTCATTCATCTTGAGAATGTACTAACTGTATAAATTGTATTGTGGCATGTCTACTGAAATCAGAACTGTGAAGCTAGTATAGACAGAAGTCGCTAGTGAACGGCTTCGTAAACGCGCTCATTGCTAGGCAATGGCTCAGTAGCCGTCACGTGTTAACTCAACAGACAAGCACGCAGCAATAGAAGAGATGTTGGAAGCGGCATTTTCTATGTGGTCCGTCCCGAGGCTATATATGTAACGAGGACCAGCTGCCGTACTAGTGTAGTCACGAGTTGCTTAAGATTCTGTAGCAGTTGTTATTGAACTGTTCGTAATATAAACAGATGGTTTACGGAAATCTGAGAACTATCTGAGAACTCGTATGACTGAGTTTTGCAACATGTGACATCAAACCCTGATGATGGGGAAATATGATTCCTGAAATTAACACGGTAGATAGTGCGTGAAGATTCTATTAAGTTCAGCCATCATGAAAGCTTCAGATCTTAAATAACATAGCTGCAAAACCCCGAAACTGAAATATCGCCCCAAAGTCTCTAGGAGTTGTAAGTTGGGTGTATTATAGAAATTGCGTCATCGCAGCAGAAATGAGACAAGTCAAGCACAGGTTTCTGTTGTACAAAGCCTTCAGTGCACGTGTCTGAGTAGTGTCCTTCACAAAAATCTTTCAGACAGTTATCTGAGACTTGTTGAAGTACACTTATGTAACAGTGTAGTTAATATTTCTGTTTAAGGAGCATATATTTTGCTTCTCTTCGGGTATACTCCCACTCAAATCATGGAGCACATGCCTCTCTAAGGCTCTTACGTCATTGAGCTCAGTCGCATTTCCAGTTAACTTATCACAGTATATTCAACAAAAACAGAACGAGTGTAATTAACCTTTGAGATAAATACAGTCTCTGAATCCGCCCTTTCATTTCCTCCTCGAAAACGTCAAGCAGCTAAGGAAGTCCGGCTTCTTTCATAGAAGAATAATTATAGACACAGCAGCTAACATAATTCATTATACATAGGAAACAATGAGTAATTGGTATATATAGCAAAACCATGCCCAGATTTGAAGATCTTCGTGCCACACTTTGATTCTTTTTAACAGAATGAAAAGACATGAATTCTATATTATATTTAACTAGCGAATCAAAGCGGGATTCTCACTGTCAGCTACAGGTTGGATGGATGGTTGGTTAATTCATATTTATGTACGTGGAGTTATATTTATTTCAGGGGTTATGCAGCGTTGAATAACTTGGAAATACCATTATGCTTATGATGGCAAACTGGGAGTGACATACGAGGTTTGACAATAAAGTTCGCGAACTCGCCACCATGTACTTGCCGTGGCAAGTTCACTTCTGTAAACAGAAACCTCAGTACGGTTTGATGACGCTGACATATCAGCGTTTCACAGCTGTGTTGTTGTTCATCTACGGCAGTCTCTTTCTGAGTGGCGTCTGTTATTGTCTGAGTGTTTTGGTGTGCCGTCGCCAGAATGTTGGAGCTTGGATCAGGGCACTGTCTTTGAGGGAGTTTTCAACTAGTAAGCAAATAACTGTGCTGGAACATCCTCTCTGTTCACCGGGTCTAGCACCCAATGACTTTTCTGTTACTGAAGATAAATGAAATATTGAAAGGCAGGCATTTTGATGATATTGATGATATCAGGAGTAATACGACGGAAGCTATGAAGGCCATTCCTCAAAATCAGTTCGAAAATTGTTTCTGAGGGTGGACTAGGCGCTGGTATCGGTACATACACACAGCTTCCCAAGGGGAGTGTCTTCAAGGCGAACACAGTGATATTCAGCAATATAGCACTTTTTTCGCAATGATTTTGCGAACTTTATATTCAAGTTTCAACTCCAGGACAATGTGGTTTACTAACCTATAATTTAGTTAAAATTATATGGATTTTATGAATTATTAACAATAAATTAAATTAGAGACTTAGTAGATAGGTTACTATGAACCGGAAACTATAGAAAGGGAATAATTTGAAAATGAAATTCAGAAGCAAATTTCCTTCGAAAAGAAATAATATTCTTATGTTTATCTTAAAAATGTGCAAAAGGTCACATTTGTTCGTATCAGTGTTATTCTAGAGAGTAAATTTTCAGAACAGAAGTTGATCAATTTATTTTATCGCAGAAGGTAATACACATACACATAAAAATTCTGTGTTTTGTTGAATCCAAGACACCCAACGATTCACGGTCCGAAAAGTAAAACAGTACGAAAATTTTCTATATTAAATATCTCCCGTATAACTTTCTTTTTAACAATGGCTTTTCCAGCCAATTCAGGGCCCAGGCTTCTTATTCAGTTCCCTAATCATTTTTTCATAGACGCAGGACTCCTTGGATGACTGATCACCCGATCGCAAGGATTCTACCTAAACACAGGACAACACAAAAACAGAATAAAGGCATACACACACCAAACATCCATGCCCTGAGTGGGATTCGAACCCACGATCGAACGTTCGAGCGAGCGAAGACAGTTCATGCCTTAGACTACGCGGGTGCTCTAATCTGAATCTCCCCTACAGTTACTAGTAATATAACGTTAATAAATTACAGTATAGTAGTAATAAAGTAAAATATGTTAACAAGCTACTGGCAAATATGCGCAGGCTCATACACTGTCATATGTACTGTATCTCATGGAATGTGTATTTTTTCTGCATCCTGTTGTGAATCAAGTACTGCAGGTATACTTAAGGGGCCATTAACATAACAGTTGATTATAAACTGATATTAAAATGTTTAACATTCAGGTCATTTTTTGTTCAGCCCACAAATACGAGTATTTCGATCTACAAAGATCATTATCAAGTGGCTTTTATGACCACATATGTCGTTACTGAATTATCAAAACGGATCCTTATTTTTAGAGTTAGTAATAATATTATAATCTAAGTTTTAATTTTAAGCCTTTGTGTGGGACATGTCTCGAATAATATGTGATATTAAATGTGTTAAAAGTTAAAATCTAGTAAAAAGGTAAAGTTGTCCTTGTGCTTAACTAATTAAGCACTACGCCATGAAGACGTATGGGGGAGTGGATGTATAGACCCATGTTTTCTTGACCTCAGCATTACTTGGAGGTGAGTGTCAGTTTCAAGCCCCGGCCGCTTTACGCCAGGGCAAAGAACCCCCGGTACTCATTGGATTGGAGGCTCGGTGGGCCCCAGAGCCGGTGTGGACGACATGGACAAATGAAAATTCTTGCCCCCACTGGGACTGGAACTCCGACCCCTTGGCCGTCCAGCCTTTAGCCAATCGCTATACCGACTGCATTATTCCGACTCTGGTCAAAATGTCTTCTTTTAATGGCTCTGGGATTCTCTCAGAGGGTAACTGCGAATGTTAAGTAATTGGTTGCAGAAAACCGAAGGAATGCTCACTGGCTTGGAGAGGAGGAGAGGAAGACCAGCACGGTACACACTGCTGCACAGAACCTCGCACTGGAACGGTTACGTTAGCATGCGTAGGACAGATGATAAATGGACAAAGTATTTGGATGGAAAAGCTGAAGGCTCCAATTTACAAAATGTTATCAATCGTTCAAAATTGTTCAAGTGTGTCTGCCGAGAATATCATGCGTCATCCAGCTAACATTAATATGTGACCTCTTGCGAAGATATTGAAGTTTACAGACATGTCCATGCAACCAAAATTAAATTTAAGTGACATCAAATCTGAGTCTAAGGGCAAATCCATCCCTGCACAACGTCATAGTCACGTTAAGAAAAATTATTTTTGTACAATAAGCACTCGTATTGGCAAGACTCTACTGCCACGATTTTGAGTGACTATAGACGGTGTTTGGATTGACCACTTACAGGTCATAGCTAAAATAACTACAACACTGTTGCTGATTTCCACACTATCAATCACTGCCAGTCTTCTCAATTTGCTCTCACTAATCGTTGTTTGGTAACAGCTCTCAACAGTAGCTGTTTCTCTGCAATATTTTTACTAGACGTTTCCTTATAACGAATCTTAACAATAGAGATTCTTCAGCTTCCGTGGTCACACCGTTGCTCGCTGGTTGAGTCCACATCTGAACTCTCAACTGAAGTCAAGAACTGAACTGTCAAGATAACTCCACAGCACGGACCGCGCACCAAATAGCCCGTCTAATGTTGTAGAGGGGTGTTTACCGCGCCGTTGGATAGCAAAGGTCGAGGCGCGGACCACATAGAAAACACAATTTTCAATTGTTGCATGCGTGTATGTTGCGGACGTTACCAAGCAACAGCCGCTGTTTACTGAGTTACTGTCTAGCAAAGGGTCTATACGCCACAATACGTACACTGCACAATAGGATAGGAACGTGTTTCACTGTGAGTGTCTATGTGTTGTTAATGAAGATAGATGAATGACAGCAAGCGGCTTAAAAACTGGACAAAAGACGGTAACGACTGATGGCAGTCGGCGGTTACCTGAGCTTTATTCGATTTTGAACTCTTGGTCATTGCAGGAAAAATATTACATGGAATACATGTTCAATGAAATCCTGGTTTCAAATTATCTCTGAAGAAATATAACATACAAAAGTGAATCAACAGAATGAATTTCTGTCTAAACCTTACATGGCAACGCCGCATTCCTCCCTCTTTACCGTATTTCATTAATGATTTGTAAATTAAAAACCCTTTCCCCCCCCCCCTTGGCACTACAGCCCCAGTGGGCCTAGGCCTACCTCCACGAACTTCTCCGTTCACTTCGGTTTTTCTAGATCTTACACATTCAGCAGGACTCCTTGGGCGGGTGATCAGCTCGTCGCAAGGTCTCTACCTGTTCACAAACACAGAAAACGCACACACACAAACTAAACATCCATGCCCTGAGTAGGATTCGAACCCACGATCCAGGTTTCCAAGCGAGCGA
Source organism: Cryptotermes secundus (assembly GCF_002891405.2). Lineage (NCBI taxonomy): Eukaryota > Metazoa > Arthropoda > Insecta > Blattodea > Kalotermitidae > Cryptotermes > Cryptotermes secundus. Next base: position 304,664 of record NW_019740669.1, read on the forward strand.
AGACAGTACATGCCTTAGACCGCTCGGCAACAGTGACCGGCTAAAAACCCTTTTACCTGTACAAAAATATTTCTCGTGATCATACAAATTGGAATTGCAAGGTTTCATTGAACAGATATGTTTTATTCAGCCCTGAATCGTTTTATTTTTATGCTATTCCTTCTATTACCTAAACTATTTATCATATTTTTTCTTCATATTCGGTAATTATAAATGCCTTCGAATTACATATATTGCTTTCGAACATCCAGCTAATAATCTGATACATAAGGGCGCTCTCAACTTTGATATAAGGAGAACACTGAAATGTTCCTCAAATGAAGGGATGTATGAGGGGTAGGCCTCATCGGCCCTTGCACCGTGACCTCAGTGGTCTATTGTGCTTTTCCTCAAATTAACTCCAATAATTGTTATTAAATATTTCTTAAGATTGAGTCTTCTGGGATATGACGCCATGTAGCCTCGTTGATAAGTGCTGACGTTTCGGTGGAATCTGCTGCCTTCATCTTCAGAGTCATTTCTTATACTCACAAGTTTGAGGTGCCATATTCCTCCCAAAACTCTGGTACTCGTCCACTGCATTACATGGCGTCAAATTCCAGAAGAAGGTAGTATTAATATTCAAAGCTCTAAGAATCTAAATCCTCATATATACCTCTTGTGCATTGTGAGAAATGTCCCAAATGCCATTGCATAAATAAACTATCCTAACACGTACTAGAGCACACACTCAGGAGCCCTACATTTTCTGGAAATGCTAAACTTACTTACCCATGGAGCTGAGCCCTTCTTTAGGAGCCGCCAATTCTGCAGCTACTCAAGAATTTCTCAGCATTTTATGGAAACCGAAGGTTCATTACCATGTTCACAAGAACCCACCAATGGTCCCCATCCTGAGCCAGATCTATCCAATCCATACCATCCTATCCTATTTCTCTCAGATCAATTTTAACATTGTTCACCCACCTACGCCTTGGTCTTCCCAGTGGTCTCTTTTCTTCTGGCTTTCACACCAATATCCTATATGCATTCATCTTCTCCCTCATTCGTGCTACATGCCCTGCCCAGCTCATCCTCCTTGACTTCATCATTCTAATTATATTTGGAGAAGAGTACAAGTTATGAAGCTCCTCATTATGCAGGTTTCTCCAACTTTCTGTGTCACTTCCTCTCTCTTCGGTCCAAATATTCTCCTCAACACCCTCGGTCTATGTTCCTTCCTTAACGTCAGAGACCAAGTTTCATACCCATATGGAACCACAGGCAAAATTATAATTCTGTATATTCTAATTCGTTCCCAAATATCTGAACAGTGCCACATTTTCAAGGAAATGTTCAGCGAATATGAGAAAATGTTATCAGTAAATTTTGCATCGATTAACAGCTGTTACCAGCTAGACCTAAGTGAATTTCCTTGAGAGTGTCGTAAACGTAAAACACATTGAAACTAAACATTTTATTGAGATAATTACTAGGGGCGTCTTAAGTGAAATAAGCCATGTCGTACACTTGAATATTTCCGTTATTCTTCCCCTACAATTTATCTTCACCGTTGCCTGAAATCGTTATTCTAAAATGAAACAGTAGCAAGGCAGTGTTCCTTTATCCAGTAGAGAAGTCGCAATCACCGTTGCTTTGTTCATGTCTGTCTGCAGCAACGTTCGCATTGTGTTGTCAACTTCCCACCTTGCCCATCGCAGAGTTCATCCAACTCTTCTCTTGTTACCTTGATATTATCGCGTTATTCTGTCATTCTGCTTGAATTCCCGTTTTCATCATGTGTACATATTGCCTAGTTTTCAGCTCGTCATGCCATCAGGTTCCTGAAACATTCTTCGTGTTTATTTGCACTCAATCACTGAAATCGCACAAGGTCACTAAAGCAAGCAGCACAGCAATCAACATTTCCAGTTTCCGTGTTCGAATATTTACATATATGCATTATCTTCACGTGCTGTACCAAGAATACTGAAGGTCCAGCCACCGTGAAAATGCAAAGTTCGAATAACAGTGCTTCCTCTGCAAGCCTTCGTGAAAGTGAGGAGTCCGTAGAAATATTCCCGTGAGACAAGCACCCAAATTGAAGAAGCTGTTAGGAGTTTTAACATGAAAGCTAACAGAGCGTAACTTTTTGAGAACTTCCTATACTTTTTGTTATAGGAAATGCGTTTAGATTTAAAGAGGGCCAACAAACAAACTCCGTCGCTTTTGTCCGCAAACGATCTTTACCGACCGAGCGACTGCCTCTTGTCGGCGAAGTTAGTGCCAACTTTCGCGGATAGAGGGTGTCGCGTGGTCGGCGCAACGAATCCCCACGGCCTTCAATTTCGGTTTTCTAGACCGGAGCCGTTACTTTTCCATTCAAGTAGCTCCCCAGTTATCCTTACGAGGTGGAGTGAATCATGTTCCAGACCCAACACTTTTCAGAAAATCTGGTAGCGCCGGGAATCGAACCAAGGACCTCTGAATCTGTAGCCAGGAACTCTGACCACTAGACCACAGAGGCTAAATATGTCTAGTCAGTATGGTTATGAGTTATACGACTCCTGTTCCATTCTTGGCAGGGGTATGAAATTTCGTCACTACCTTCATACCGTCTGGAATACACTCAGACTCCTTGCCAAGATACTGGTGGTTCTTTCCCAGGGTGAATTTGGTGAAGCGTGAAGTAGTTCACGCGCTTCCACATTTTACCAAGGTCTAGATGGACGGAGCCTTCCGATTATCTCCTACAGCGGTTGTGACATAGTACGATATAGGTACAAGAGCAAATTTAACCGTTCCTTCCGATCTGGTTATTTTAAATGGTCTGAAATGCTGGAATCGAGACAAAATAGTTTAAGGTGTTAGTGATTAGACAAGGCATTTCGACTGATAACTGCATTTATTGAAGGCTTATGACTCGTAGCCACAAATAGTTATAGCGCTACCGCTGATGTACACACTTAAAGTGAAGTAATGTGAAGTGTCCTTGTTCGAGTGCAATGAAACGAACACAAGCACGTGCCCTTTTATGACTTTATACGTATGTTGGATTTGCACTATGTGTACCTTGCATATTGTATGTGCTTTGTTTTATATTGTTCCCTTTGTGTTATAGACTTTCCTTGTCTGTATCAGTGTAAGATCTACTGACACTGGGTGAATACCCAATTGCAGTAAAATAATAATAATAATTACCAAACCACTATAGCAAATGCTGTGTCCGTCTGTTATAGTCTTCACTGGTCGTTGCTCGATCACGGTTCTCAACAATGCAGATTTCTCTTCTCTCGTTTTTATGTCGTTACCGGCTGGCTCCTATCTCACAAACTCACAACTGACTCATGATTACAACTAACTTAGTTCAAAGTCAAAGTCGTAATTACTTTACGACTGGCGGTTTACCGCCAATCAGTTCGTCTTGGCGCCAAGCCCCTTAAGACTCACGAGCAGAGCACCCTTACGGTGAGTCGTTATATAACGTCCTCTCTGACGAGACTATGGGTTTTCCTCTTATGAATATGCTTGGCCTTTCTTCGAATCATTGAAATTCTTCCTTTTGCACGATATACAAGTTCTCTATCAGTTCAAATTTTGGAAAGCAGATCATGCTTAACATATGTACCTTATGGTACAATGGCAGCTTAGTCACTTGAACGGCCGTAAGATTGACCACCGCCAAGTTTAAGCCTTTTATATTTTCTGTGTCTGGCTTCGCCGTGTCCCGTACTGCGAACATGTTCATTTTGATGATTTTGCACGATTTCTACTGTTGTCTGCATAATTCTGTTATATAACCGTATACATATGGAAAGCCAAAAGCCGTGTGCAAATCGCGGACCGGTGTGCACCTTGGAAAATTCCCAATGGTACGGAGAACTTTGTTTCGTAGGCGAAGCAATTTTAAGAGGTAGGTGTCTGACACTAATTCCCAGGCTGGGCAAGCATTCGTGTCAAAGTCAAAGTCACATTGCGACTGATGGTCACTCAGTCAGTAAGTCTTGGTGTCGAGCTCCATCTGGGCTAATGACCAGATATTTATTACTGTTTGGCAATTACGGTCTTGTTTTTGTGGGGCGCCCTCTCTGACGAGTGGACAGGTTTGTTTTTCAAGCATAAGCGTCTAATCAGTGCCTCGCTATATAGCCTCGGGTCGAACCGCACAGGGAACAGCTCCTCTATTGCTGTGTGATATGTCAGCAAGATTAGCGGCGGTTCGTTTGCTGATTGGGCAGTTGCCACGCAACGGACAATGTTTAAATAATCATGTCACATAATTTCTTAAAGTTTCTGGTGGTATATTAATAATATTATTGTGTCTCTGGACATAATCTATCGTTCTATTTTCATTTAAAGCATACAGCGTTTTGGAGACTGGAATCTGTTTCCGTCTTCAGGTGGAACCTATTCAGTTGAGCCCAAATGATAGAGCCAATCCCTCAGTCCGGACATCATCACCAACACAAGATAGGATATATAAAACAAACACAACACAAACCAGTGTAGATTATGTTTGAAAATTGTGTTTCTATGTTGGCACCACACAGAGAATATCTCTTTAGTGATGACTTCTATCGTGATAGTACTATGATTTTAACAATAGCCGTGAAATAGTGCATGGACATACGTTCTAGACCTCATGTATGTGGAACTTTTTAATGTTGATCTTAACTCTCGAAGATGGTTCGTGCTGTGCTTGGTTTGTATATCGTATCTTGTGTTGATACTGATAACCTGAGATAGGGACTAGCTCTATCGATTGGCCCCAACTGAGTAGGTTCCAGCTGAAGGAGGCAGAAAAAACTTCGTGACTTTTACCGCAAGCGAACTATACCGACTGAGCGACCGCCGCTTGACGGCGAAGTTAGAGCCAACAAGACCACAGAGGCGGCCGAAAGAGACAGAATCCAGTCTCAAAAACGGTGTGTGTTTCAAATAAAAACAGGACGATGGATAATGTCCAGAAACACGAAAATTGAATCGTGTCACATATTTACAATTGGTAAATCTGAGAGAAGCGTCCTCTGTAAGTTTCCTACGCAGACTCGTGGCAAAACGGCAAAACAAAAATATGATCTTACGTTATCTCTTTCTCAGGAGAGTTGGGTTCAACATTTTAGACAGTCTACATATGACAATTGCCATAAAACACAATATCAGCTTAGATTAATGTTACATTGCATTTGCGCTGCTTTCCACGATCAATCTGAAGGTCCAATCCGAACTGTAGTCATGCAACACTAATGAATATTTTCTTTAAGTGATGAAATTGACTCCAGTAACAGATGTCTTAATTTTTATTAAATTTTACCAGGTTCTTTAAAATATCGAAGTAAAATCCGATTTGAAAACTGAGGTAAAACAAATAACACCTTCACTTTTCATTAGTCCCCTCTTTTATATTAGAATAAGTGTAAAAAAGGTAAAGCTGTACCTGTGCTTAACTAATTAAGCTCTACGACATGAAAGCGTATAGGGGAGTGGATGCATAGATCCACATTTTCTTGACCTCTACACTATTTGGAGGTGAGTGGTCAGTTTCACGTCCCGTCCGCTTTAATCCCGTGCAAAGAGCCCTTGGTACCAATTGGATAGAAGGTTGGATGGACCCTACAGCCAGTCTGGACGACGTGGAAAAGTGAAAATATTTGCCCCCACCGGGACTGGAACTCCGAACCCTCTGTCGTCTAGCTCGTATCCAGTCGCTATACCGACTGAGCTATCTCGGCTCTTATTAGCAAAAGCGTAAGGTTAAATAAAATAGTTTAGTGGATGACGGGTGTATATCTTGTCAGCAGTCACTCCAGTTTACGTGACTGGTAACTCTGGATTAATTTACTTTCCGTCAGTGATGTGTATGTACAATTGCAGTGCGGGATGCTCGCGAGCACTAAATAAGGCGCTGAAGCCAGGAGTCTGAATTCGCTGTGAACTATTTAACCTTCAGATTCCTGCGCGCAGTACGTAGCGCTCTTATGAAACTGTAAGCTGAGCTTATTATAATAATGACGTAGGTGGAACCTGTATTGTAACTGTAGCCTCTTTTGAAATTAGGACTTGAAACTCTCAGGGCACGTCTCTCATGAATGGTGGGATGGTATTCTCGGGTTTCCCATGCCCCATACATAGGCCTAGTCACAGAAACGACGATGTACTGCACTTCTTCATATTCATTGCGTGTGACATTACAGCAGCTGCAAATGTATAGAACTTACTCGTTAATTTATGAAATGCAGTTTAAGTCTTCCCTCGACCCTTCTCGTTTCCTCTTCTGTTACATTTCATATGCCAGATGCATCCAAATATGTAAAATTTCACAGTGCTGTGTCGTTACTGCATTCGGTTCTTACGGCAACTCAGGCTCACATCCCGATCTAGCAACGCAATGTAAAGGTAAACTTGGTCTTGTGCTTAACTAATTAAGCACTACACCATGAAGACATGTGGGAGTGGATGTATCCATGTATTCCTGACCTCGGCACTAGTTGAAGAGTGGTCAGCTTCACGCCCTGGGGTAAGAGCCCCTGGTACACATTGAACAGGAGGGTGAGAAAGGCTGCAGAGCCGATCTGGACAACGTGAAGAAGAGAAAATTCTTGACCCACCGAGACTAGAATTCAGACCCCTCGGTCCTCCAGCCCGTAGCCAGTCGCTATATCGACTGAGCTACCCCGGCTCCTAACAGTGCAATGTGCACGAAGTAATAGAATAACAGATTTGAAGCTTATGGAATGGTAATATATATAATTGAAATGTTAGTTTTGTGCTATTTTTCAAACAGTAGAAACATGACGATATAGGAAATGTTTTAAGAAGTGTTCAGAGTTCAGACCTACATTATTAACATAATATCATTTTTTTCCTTGGCACTACAGCCCCATTGGGCCTAGGCCTACCTCCATGAACTTCTCCGTTCACTTCGGTTTTTCTAGATCTTACACATTCGGTTGGACTCCTTGGGCGGGTGATCAGCTCGTCGCAAGGACTCTACCTGTACACAAACACAGAAAAATGCACACACTCAAACTAAACATCCATGCCCTGAGTGGGATTCGAACCCACGATCCCGGTTTCCAAGCGAGCGAAGACAGTACATGCCTTAAACCGCTCGGCTACCGTGACCGGCGGAAGCGACATTTAGAGTCATGGAAATTGTGAAATTATATGTGGTAATAGTCACTTCCAAATTAAGCGTCATTGTTAAACTGAAAGGTAAAGTTGTTCCTATGCTTAACTAATTAAGCACTACGCAATGAAAGCGCATGTGGAAGTTGATGTATAGATAGACATTTTCTTGACCTCGGCACTAGCTGGAGGTGAGTGGCCAGCTTCACTCCCCTGCCGCTTCACTCACAGGGAAAGAGCCTCTGGTACCCATTGGATAGCAGGTCGGGTGGTCTCCAGAGGTGGTCTAGACGGCATGGAGAAGAGAAAATTCTTGACCCTACTGGGACTCGAAGTCTGACACCTCGGTCGTCCAGCCCATAGCTAGTTGCTATATCGACTACGTTATCCAGGCTACCGTATTATTATGGTAGCTTTTCCTATTACGTAAAAGAATTTGGCTGTGTTCTGGGAAGTGACGTCCTGCAGTCTGGTGCCTCGTTATGGACGCGTCGGTCTAACGTACTGACTGCATCTCTAGAACAGGGAGACAGTACAGTGCAAAGTATTAAAATAGTTCCTTCTTCATGTTCTAAACTGACACCAAAGGGCAGTTTCAGAAACCGCTGTCAGTAACAGTGTTCCTGATATTCACTTCCCACTCACTGCTTCTTGCTGACTTCTACGTTTCTGTTAGTTACAAGGTTAAATGCGTCTGATTTTGGTTGAATGGGTTCTAGATATTTTTACATCGTCTATATACGAGGCATTACACCGGTGCGGATGTTCTGATGCTGCACAAGTCTCGAGACATTTGTTTCCTACATTAACTCAGCCATCCGCAAATTTCAGCGTCTCTCCCATATTTTCGCTTCGAGACAAAGGCCTTGTGGTCAGTCTGACACTACTGAGGACCCAATAAAGGCGTAACATAACGGAAATTATGTGTGAGAGTTACAGATAGTTGCTTCTTCAAACGATGCAGACTTACGGACCTTCACGACACGGTGCGCTGGCACAAACATGCGTAAACTCACGCAACCCAGAACTGTGGCCGCGGAAGTATATAGGAAGAAATATCATGGCACGTAAGAGTGTTCTAGAATGTCAGTGACCCCTCCCACTTCAACTCATCTACATCCTTAAGCCTCCTATGAGAATTATGGCCGTCAGATTTCGATGACACGAAGTACTCCGAATATTCTCTTTCTTAACAGCGATGTAACGTCATAATTAACACATTTTACAACGAACGCTGACGTAGAATACAGGAAAACGTAATCACTGGCTTGTGTGTTGCAGTCCTTTGCTGTTCAGGAAATCAAAATATTATTTGAAGAATGCCGTCTTCTGGTATGTGGCTGCAGCCACCTGGTCACGCTGGTTCCTCGCTCGCGGATATTTACACCTTGAAGATGGAGGCGATACGCTCCTCCGAAACGTCGGTTAACACAATATCTACACGGCGCCACGTCCCAGAAGACGGCATTCTTCATAGTCACCGCCGTGAAAACCTCAAATCTTACAAAACGTTATTTTTTCTTCTTATCGCTATAGACTAATTCAAGCTTTCGCCTCCAGTAATAATTGAATTGTTATAAATCCTAAACGGAATAAATTCTTTAGGCTGGGGATCAGATCACTGTGTGAGTGCCACATAAATACGCTGGCGAACATATGTGATCTGCGCAGAATTAGAATCCAGGAGCTCGGTGCGTTGGCGGCGGTCCTCACTGCTAGCAATCACAGTACTTACACATTTCTATAGAATATTAGCAGTGGCTGCAGGACTATTTTCTCACTTACAGGCCGCAAAGAACTTCGGAATATGTTTTCTTTTAATGGAAGCCGACGTGGTTGTTAATTGCGAAGTGCAACGCTGGCATCGAGTTTCGTGCAAAGCCGCAGGAAGTGGTCCGCGACGCGAGGTTGGTTCCATCTGACAGCTCCGCCTAGTCTACACCGTTCTCCTTATTGTAGCTTGTAGAAGAGGACGAGAATCGACAGCTTTTTTACATTCATCTTCTCTAACACTTTGCTATGGCAAAAATAATGTAGTTACTGACTCGTACCAGGAAACTTTCGCTGCCGCAAGCTCTACTTCTGTTGCTGCTGTTGGAATTTCGGTCGTTTTACGTCACTGATTTAGTTAATGGATTATATCGGGGGAATTTATTCACGAAACCAAATGCATATTGACAGCCGGAAGGAATCTATTTCGTTTTGAAAGGATGTATCAAGAACTATCGTCCGATGCTTTTTATTCTTTGTACTCACAGACTGGCTAATTCTTAGTCTAGTGTGCCTACTTTGTGTCCAAAGCAGTTAATAATAATAATTTTCACTGGCTCTACAGCCCCCTTGGGCCCTGGCCTCTGATTATCAGTTTAATGGTCATTTAACAGACGGTAGGATTCCTTGGACGAGTGATGAGCTCGTCGCAAGACCTCTGCCTAAACACAGGACAACACAAACACAGAATAAACATATACACATACCAAACATCCATGCCTCGTGTGGGATTCGAACCCACGATCCACAGTTCATGCCTTAGATCGCTCGGCTACGTTTACCGGCTAATAATAATAATAATAATAATAATAATAATAATAGCAATATTATACTGTTAAAATTTCAATACCTATTAATATATTATTATTGTTATAATTATTATTGCTAGTGTTATTTAATGTGTTTTCCTCCAGTGCTTACCTGCAATTTGTTTTTGACTTTATGTTGTGTGTGTCCATAATGTAATTACTTGTATCTACACTGTGCTGTGCCTGTAATTGGCCTTGTGGCTGTTGACTCGGCACATAAATAATAAAGAATTGAATTATTAAATAGAAAATTGTGGTTATAGGATGTTGCCTACAAAGAATGACACCGGCAAAATACAAGTATATTATAATATTTTGGATTTGAAGACCTCACAACGGTGATTATGAAGAAATATAACGCTGTGTAGTTTGCTAAAAGTCAACCGAGGTTTCACAGAAACGTATCTTCTCCATCATCAGGGTCAAAGAGTAAGCGAAAAAAAAAAAAGAATCCAGCATCAAGCAGACAGCAAGCAAAACTGGTTTCTTGCTCAGCTTACTTTTAAACCATGAAGATGGAGGTGACATATTCCTCGGAAACGTCAGTTGTCTTTCAACGGACTGCATAGCGTTATGTCTAAGGTGACAGAACTCTTTATATTTTAAGTATGTACACCGAAGGAAACATGTTCATCTTACCGCTATTCTGCTTCATTGTACTGTTTCTTCGGGGAGCCGGTATAGCGACTGGCTACAGGCTGGACGACCCAGAGGTCGGAGTTCGAGTCCCAGTAGGGACAAGAATTTTCTCTTCTCCAAGTCGTCCACACCGGCTCTGGGACCCACCCAACCTCCTAACCATTGGGTACCGTGGAGCTCATTCTCCAGGGGTAAATCGTCCGGGGCATGAAGCTGATCACTCACCTTCAACTAGTGTCGAGGCCAATAAATGTGGGCCTATACATCCACTCCCCCTTATGCCTTTATGGTGTAGTGCTCAATTAGTTCAGCACAGGGATAAATTTACCTTTGCTGTTTCTTTAGGTTTACCTCGTAATTTAGGTTAATATGGCTTTATGATTGCATAAATTTAGTGCCCAGTATCATAAGTTTCGTTCATATTTTTTTTTCATGTTCTGACCGATTTTCAAATTGCTTCAAACGTATAGTGCTTTCATGATGTAACAGAAGGAACTCCAATTAGCTTTCAAGAGACTGCTTGCAATAAAAGAATATAGTAGCTAATTGGCTCCACCAATATCACGCTAAGTATAGATTTTTCGTGAGTCCTTCAGAGAGCACTGAATGAATAATCTTTCCTTCAGTTTTTGATAGACACGCAAATTCTATTTATACATTTCGGTTTTTTATTCTTCTCTTTGTGTACGAAGCCATTTCCACTTCTCCTAAGGATGCTTTGTATGTCAGTCCTTGACATTTAGTCACCTCGATCATGCATTTAGCAAACAACATACGTAAAAGGAGACATGGTGCGTAACGCGTAAGAAATGAGGATTTCTTACGTATGATGGTGAAGGAACGGTCAAGGTTGCATACCTTCATCAATATTGTCAACCGTATTTCCAGTATTGATAAGCAGGGATTTTGCCAGCGTCTTTTGTTGAGTGTCACTTGGCTCTTACTTATCATTCTGTATTCTAAATTTCTTTTCCTTCTTTCTTGACGGTTCTAGTTCCAAATTTCAGTACTTTTCAAGTTGAAAATACGTTTATTTCTTCAGGGCATAAGGGCTGTAAATCCATAATTTCATTCAGTCATTCATCAATGGCACTACAGCCCTTTGTTGGGCCCTGGCCTCTTCTTCAGTTTCGTAATCATATTTACACAGACGGTAGGAATCCTTGGACGGGGGATCAGCCCGTCGCAAAACCGCTACCTACACACAGGACAACACAAAACAGAAAAAACGCATATAAAGACGTCCATGCCATGAGTGGGATTCGAACCCACGGTCCCAGCTTTCGAGCGAGCGCAGACAGTTCAGACCGGGTGGCCATTGTAATCTGCGCATCCATGCTTATACCGAGTAAAATCACAATAAATGTTAGAAAAATACATTTTTTTCTGTAACATTATTTCAAACTTGCATTCCTTGTTTCCTCCATTCTACAGAACCATTAGAAACTAAGGTGCTGATCTGTTATGCATGTCTTCGACTGGGTTACCGTTAAGGATATCATGTTACGAGATTTTGCGTGAAGCACGTCGAACAGGGCACCGTTCTTCCATGGTGGTATGAATGAAAATGTTTCTCTCTCAACCTTTTTATCTCCTGAGTTCAGGGGTAATTTCTGGCCGTTATCATCGCTGAATTGAAGTTTGTTTTGAATTACAGGTCCACGTTGATATGCTATTTTCATTATTTTAATGCATTAATATTCGTGCAAATAGGCACGTACCGTACTTATATAGTAAGCCGTTCCATTTCATTACAACATTTGTGATAAACCAAAATAATGGTGTAATAAGAAAATCTCAATATCTCGAAAGGCTACATTTGTGAAGAAGAAAGGCCAGAATAACTCAGGATAGGGACAAGCAACCGGTCTGAACAGGGTGATGAGCCTTCGTGTACTGTCTGTCTATAAATTTGGATAATTTTTGAGCAACTGAGGGACTAGGTGTTCTTCAACATGGAGGCTACTACTCCATGGACTTAGTTTTAGACAAGCAAAGGATGACAGCCGATTACAGCGGCCACGCGGTATGAGGCATGGGCTGTCTTCTCCCGCTCAAACACTGGTACCGTGAATTCGAATCCCACCCGAGGCATGCATGTCTGTGTGCGATTATTCAATGTTTTTACTGACTTGTGTGTAGGTAAAGGCCTTGCTACGGGCTAATCCCCCATCCAAGGAGTCACACGGCTGTATATAGGATTAAAAGTTAAAAAAAAAAGTTGTCCCTGTGTTTAACTAATTAAGCACTATACCATGAAGGCGTATGGGGAAGTGGATATATAGAGTCACTTCTTCTTGATCTCGGCACTAGTTAGAAGTAAATGGTTAGCTTCACGCTCTGACCGCTCTACCTCAGGGGAAAGAAACCTCGGTACCCTTTGTATAGGGAGCTGAGTGGGCTCAAGAGCCGGTCTGGAAGACGTAGACTCGAACTCCGACCCCTCGGTCGTCCATCCCGTAGCCAGTTGCTATGCCGACTACGCTAGGATTACGAAACTGAAAAGGCGGTCGGGGCCAAACAAAGGGCTGTAGAGCCATTCATGCATGAATGAATGGAAAGGATGAATGATGCTGATTAACGCCTTTCAGTGCACATACAACGAACAGGTTGGTCGGCTCAATCACTGATTGAGATTAGCTCTTTCTAAGGGGCCCAATTGAGTAGGTGTCTTCTCCCCCTTCACCTGGGGACGAAACAGATCCAGTTTCCGAAACATCGTGTTTTCTATTCTTCAGAGTACCGGGCGATGGAAAAAGTCCAAAAACCCAGTACGTATTTCTATGTGTTACACACCATCGTCAGAGCCCTTTAAAATCGACTCCTGGAAGGATGCTGTCTTGCTAAACACTCATGATTTGGTGCACATAGATCTGTGTAACAAGGGGCTTCTTAAAGCGAAAAAAAAACAACCTGTTTTTTCTTACTTTTAAAATAAACCGTTCCATTTTTTTTAAGAACTGCGGAATAATTTTGCACTGAGGAATTTGAGTGACATCAGGAATTTCAGTCGCATTCAACATTTCTCTTCGTACTGGGTTCGAGAAGCATGCAGTAGTACCACTAGGAAGTACATGAGCATCAGATGTCAACAAGCTTGTTTAGCCTGTACGACGAGGTTTCGAAACATGTGAGGGTTATGGATTCCGTATAAAAATGCGTTCCGGTGCAGGTGCACTTCTTCATACTAAAGAATGGTAGCTTTCAGAATTGCGCCCAGTGTTTTAGCTGTCAACTACCGTTTACTGGGGTTCAACAGCATGTGATGAGTCTTCGAGTAAGTAAATTGTCTGCATTTCTTCGAACACAGTTCAGGACCTAAACTTCGACCTACCTTTTCTGTTGCGATGGTTACCGATTATTCTATATGCTGTTTGCTTATCTCAAGGTTTCTCTTTCGACATTTCTCTCTCTTATGTCCCATCATTGCTTTCTGTAAACTGCTTTTTTGTTATATTCTTATTACAACATAATGGCTGAAGTATTCATGAGTCAATTAAAAATATTAGATGTTGAAATCTCGGAAATACGTACCTGTAACCACCTCATGATAATGAAGTGTTCATATACTAGTGATATTTCTTATGAACCTCTACTTTGAAATAAAATTATAAAGTAACTTTACATAAAGCTCCTGTCAGTGATGAGGTCAAGGATGATAAATCTATACCTCCACTTCGCCATACGCCTTCGTGTCGTCGTGCCTAATTATTTCAGCACAGGCACTATGGAGTTTACGCAAACTGAAGTTGACGGTAAACTGAGGCTATAAGTAGAACAATTTTATTTGTTACAGATTATCTACTTCCAGAGAAAGCAATTCCTTACGAGAAACAAAATCCTACTCGTTCATTCGTGACTTACTAAGTAACTCACTTCACGGAACATTCCAAAATTTACTGCTGGCACTAACTTCGCCGGCAAGCGGCAGTCGCTCGGTCGGTATAGTTCGCTTGATGATTAAAACCATGGAGTTTATGGTAACCCAAAGAGCGTAGTTTTAGATCTGTGGCTCACTGTCACAAACATTTTTTATATGTCGATGAAGAGATGATTGAACATTGTATTTGAAACAACAATTATACAGTGTAAGAAAAAATTGTTTTAAAATTATTTACATTAGTAAATTAAAACTCCATAAAAGTTCATAATAAATTGCTTCAGTGTTGTGCACATAAACACGGGCAAATTTGTTAATGTTTCAGTGGTTCCTTGATCAGCCAAGGTGGATTACACTGGTCACACTTGAGATTAAAACTCGGTTTTGCCTAACTCCCTCACTAAATCTGGTATTGTGCTTCGCCATTAAGCCAGATACAAGCACAATATTATGCACTGACAAAATTAACAATTTTTGCACAAAGTCTCCTCATTGAAATGAACATTTCATGCAAAATTAAATTCCTTTGTTAGCGGAACGTTGTCTTTCGTGTCACTTATGCTCTCAGATGTGAAACGTATAAGGAGAGGAAGAGAGGACGGTTTCAGTACAGAAAGACGACCGGATGTAACGGCAGGAACGCCACGGTCCGCTTCGTTCCGACTTCCTGGTGTTTCAAGACGATGATGGATGGTCATGACAGTCACCTGACGGCCTAAAAATGTGGCGTTTTCAGGGTCCGTAAATTTGTTTGGCCAACTCATGTGTCTGATATGTAGACAATCGTGGAACTAAAAATAAAAATAAAAATAAAAGTATTTTTTTTTTATTGCTAGTGGGGTGGGACTAAATCCCTTGCACTGCGGCCACTTCTGGCCTATTGTACCAGCCCCAGATGATAAGTGAGGGTGATTGTGGAGCAATTGGTGGAATGAAGATTGGCAGGGGAAACCGAAGTACTCGGAGAAAATCTACCCAAATCCCACTTGACTAGACCCGGGATCGAACCCGGGCCGCCGCGGTGGGAAGCTAGCGATTAACCGCTTGAGCTATGGCGTGGCCAAAATAGAAGTAAAGATGATCATTAAAGGAACAACTGCAATAAAATTGCTTAAACCTTTCAATCTGTATGAATATAAAATAACAATTGTGTTCCACTTGAGATGATTCTTCTGTTGTTGTTACTTCTCTTCAATAGCAGAATGCAGGCCAGTAAGTGATCTCTTAACATTTTAACCTAGGCAAAATAAACAGTCTTGACTATCTTAAATGCAAAACTTGCCGTACAGACTTCGCCAGAAATGCATCAGCTACCTTACTAAGAAGAAGACAAAACCTGAGAATTTTCGTTGGGGACGCAACGCGTTTCCATATTCATAACTTCATGCTTTGTGGATGATAATGTTGATGATAACATACACCATAAACTGCAAGCCCTTAGAACACAATTTATATTTTATTTTATTGCATAGTTTCGCAATTAGCCTCATTATGATCATACATTCTTTTCAGGAGTTTGTATTTACGATCGCGAGAAATCGATAAATGGCGTTCGTTTATGAGATGGAATGAACTCTTTCCTCATTATGACCTGATTAAGCCTGATATGATGGACAGAACGTGTTTTAGGAATCAAAAGGAAGTTCTGCTTCTGTGGAAACGTTTCTAAACCGAGGGATCTTAACTACAGTGGGACCGCCAAGAGGTCACTTATACTTCTGACGTAGATAACTGAAACAAAGCAATAAGAATATTTTCCTTCGTATGTATGTTTATGTAATATTGAAATATTTTAAGTTCTGAAATACATTATTTTAGACGACAGTACTATCTGAATAAAGCATGACGTGATGTATTATTAAAGAAAGTACTTGAAGCAGGGGTGGATGCTAGTATGGGTCTCGCAGAGGAGCACTGATGCCAATAGGTGCTCCTTATTAACTTGTGAGAAATTCCTTCCTGAGAGGCAGGCTCTGCCAGCAAGTCTGAACTCCCCACCTCCAAGCGGTGGCCCTGGGTGCGTTCCATAGTGAGAGCATGGAGCGTAGCAGATAGGAGTAAGGTGATGGGCGAGTGTCTGGAGCCCTAAAACGGAGCTATTTGGCTAACGGAGTAAAACCTTACAGAAAATCTGTGGTCCTCCAGGAAGTTGGCGGGTTTGCCTTGAGGCAGACATGCTCATCCACTAAACATTTTCCATCATTATAATCTATACAAAACATGTATTTGAGCGGCCGGGCACAAAGTGGGTTGTAGAGCCATTAGTAGTAGTAGTAGTAGTAGTAGTAGTAGTAGTAGTAGTAGTAGTAGTGGACTTGAAGCAGTACAATAACATTTGTTGGAATATCATGTTGGGTAGATTGTCCATTCATTATTATACGTCAGCAACAATACCAGAGAGGACTATATGATTTTCGGTGTGTCTTGCTTTATGTTTTTCAGAATCGAACCAGGATATGCATTTATAGGTGGCAGGAAGTTTACGAATCCTTGCTGTATGCATATCACTTTGAAACAAAAGAGTGTGAACAGGTCAATCACTTTCTGTACTCAGCGAACTCAGTGCCTGATTACAAACAACTTGCTTAATTAAGACAAACCGCAGTACGTAGGGCTTTTTCATTGCCACATTGGGTAAGCGCATTCTCATTACGGACTCTCCCAAGCCTGACTATGAATGTTAATTAGATCGAGTATTATGGCGCTTAATATTCTTCGATAGTTGAATGAAAATGTGGAAATTAAATACAGTGACTAAAGTACACATACTTCTCGGCACGCCGACATGAATTCTTAGCAATGACGATGCCGAAGACCTGAAGACAGAAGCAGGAGCACTCTCCTCTAGCATGATTTATGCGTAAAACTCTCAGTTAACTGTAATGGAAGATTGTAATGTGCAGTAGGTAAGGCCACCTGATATACATAATCGTATTTTAAGTATGAAGTTTACAGATATTTCCCCCAGTGTGTAATAGCAGACTTAAAAAAGAAACATTTATAAGGCTATATGGCTTTGAGGTGAAATTTGAAGTACCATCAGGGAAGCATTATCTTA
The DNA here is from genome assembly GCF_002891405.2 of Cryptotermes secundus. Classification (NCBI taxonomy): domain Eukaryota; kingdom Metazoa; phylum Arthropoda; class Insecta; order Blattodea; family Kalotermitidae; genus Cryptotermes; species Cryptotermes secundus. Next base: position 321,927 of record NW_019740669.1, read on the forward strand.
TTACTAATGAGACCGTTTAATTATAAAAGGTTATGAATTCCGTCAACATAACAACACAGGGCGGCCAGAACATCAGGACGACACTTTTTTTTTCTTTTTCCTTGGCACTACAGCCCCAGTGGGCCTAGGCCTACCTCCATGAACTTCTCCGTTCACTTCGGTTTTTCTAGATCTTACACATTCGGTAGGACTCCTTGGGCGGGTGATCAGCTCGTCGCAAGGCCTCTACCTGTANTACACAAACACAGAAAAACGCACACACACACAAACTAAACATCCATGCCCTGAGTGGGATTCGAACCCACGATCCCGGCTTCCGTGCGGGCGAAGACAGTACATGCCTTAGACGGCTCGGCTACCGTGACCGGCCTGGACGACACTAAAGAGTCCTGTTCGTCAAAGAACGGAAGAACGACGCGGTAGACACTCATCTTACTTTAAAGAAAGCGGTATAAAGGCACGAAACAAATTGGTTCTAGATTTAAAATGATTTTAAACCACACTTGTAAACAAATTAATTATAATAATTTATAAATAGATTAATATATTCACGCACATAGATGTAATTGTTAAAGGTTCAGAGCTTATATTCATGACATTGTGATGATATTGTATGTATGTACTGATATTGACCAAAAACATTGATATGTATTGATGTATTGATATGTCCTTCTGAAGACGGACTCTCAGACCGAAACAGGTCAAGGATAAAAGATTAAAAAAAAAGAAAGAAAAATATTTTCTTAGTCACACTGGAAGGAGTTCATAACTTTTTATAATATTGCTGACCGTTTAATATTATCGAAATTTCTTCCATAGAAGATAGTTTTCACAATTGTTCATAATTTGAGATTCAGTATGAAATTTTATGAAATATCACAACAGAATATTTGGACGTGTAACCTGTACCTTCATTGCTAACATAATGAAACGTCGCACATAATGTGAGTATCACTGAACTACGAAGATCCAGTGTGGTGGTATGTAACAATGTCGTGTTCGGCGAGTTATTTAAATTAAATAAGATTTTGCAGAATCTGACGGAAGGAAGTGTCACGCATTTAGAATTTTCTTCACTGGATTTCATTACGTAGGAAGAATCGCCTCTCCCATTTACACACGAAACATTTCGTACATCTATCACAAATTCAATAGGTGGCTGGAAGAATAAAGAAAGAAAATTCACCAGCCTGTGGACTAAACTTCGGTCTCAAGTCATGTCACTGAGTAACCACAACATTGGCACCACTGGACTCTTTGTTCACATGCATTCCGTATTTAGCTCGTGCATCTCTACGTAAACTTCTTGTTTCTAGCCGAAATGGTACCTCATTGGCAAAGGTAAGGTTTGCATGTTTTGGAACGTTCAGTGATAGAAATATAAAAATTTTCAGTTGTAATATATTGTATTTAACGATTAGATTTATCTAATGAAATTATTTTTGTTTTTTGCATCCTGTCGTGTATAACGCAATCAAGTCTCTTTGTGAGAATCCACAAAACAATTGACGATAAAACTCGTCATTAACACGTATTAAGGAGCTCCAATATTATTGTTAATTCTTGTGTTCAGGGTCATAAAGTATTTTGATTACGTAATTAAAAATTGAAAATTATTTTTACTGCTTTATTGATTATCTTTTGCCACCATGAATTTCGTTTCTTATTAAAGTCATAGATAGTATCCTTAGTGTGGTAATGAAATGATATACTGAAAATTGTTGTGACTACTGACACACAAACCAGTCTGGTACAGACTGAAGGAGATTTTTTGCAAGCATACCATCTGCTTCAGTATGGATATTCCTATTAAATTTAAAGCACCAATTTATACTGAATTGTAGTAACAATACGAGTATGTCGCAACGTTTCCTTGAGTAATATACAAAAATTTCCTGGGATAAAAATGTGATAGAACTGTTTACAGGGCACTTCAAGCTTTCACTAGCATTCCAAGGAACTTACTCGTACGGTCGATATATTTCTCTCTCTCTCTCACTCCGATTTTAGCACCGTTGACGGAGCTGAGTTGTGTGGAATATTACGTACGATAAATTTATACCTATAAAAAAGTAAAGTGTTCCCTGTACTTAACTAATTAAGCACTACGCCATGAAGACGTATGGGGGAGTGGATGTATAGATCCATATTTTCTTGACCTCGCCACTAGTAGGACGTGAGTGGTCAGCTTCACGCCTCGGCCGATTTACCCACAGGGAAAATGCCCCTGGTACCCATTGGATAGGAGGTTGGGTGGACCCCAGAGCCGGTCTGGACAACATGGAGAAAAAGAAAATTCTTGACCCTGCCGCGACTCGAACTCTGACCCCTCGGTCGTCCAGCCAGTAGCCAGTCACTATACAGACTACACTATCCTGGCTCTTAAATTTATACCTATAACAGTTTTAAATTTGAGCGTTTAATATTTTATTTACACAGTTCTAGTGTGTTCATTTGACAATACTGTGGAATGCAGACTCGTTGCTAGGCAATGACTGCGAAACAAACAACTAGACAACGGTCATTACTACGTAACGACCCATAAACAACAGAGGAACGGTGTTTTCTGTGAGGTCCGTGTCGAGATGTTGCAAACAGGGCGAGTTAGTGGACAGAGTTAGTTCAGTAGAGTGGGTTGGTTGGTTAGTGAGTCAGTTAGGGCACTGCTGCAGTTCAGCCCCTGTGAGCTGTTGCTGTGAGAAGCTGCTGGCTGAGGCACGGGGACAGTTCGGAAACGCAGAGGAAGGGGAACGTCCGCCGTTCGAAGCCGCTACCGAGCAGTGGTTAGTGGGTACACAGCAGAGACTTAATAAGTACTCTAGTGAACTGTAGTGTGTGTGAATTAGCGATAGCGCTATAGTTACTTGTAGGTACGATCGTTAAGCGTTAAATAAATCCAATTACCAATCCAAACCCCGTCTATAGTCACACTCACAGACATGACAGTATCAGCCATCTCGTAACAAAGGAAGTCATAAATTTTCCAGTCTCAGACGCGACAAAATAGAAAAGGATAACATAGGAACGTCGCATTGCAGTGATGTTTCCAGTATCTGATTATTGCATGACAGCATGGCTATATGAATATTAAGACAGTTCCTTTTATATGGTACCTTGAGAGTCATAGGCGAAGGTAAATATTGTTTTAGTTCTAATATTCGGTTGTCAAGCATATTCATACTCAAAATAGTGTGGGTGTAGACACAGGCAGTTGTTATTTTTTTTATCGTTTCAAGGGATTGGTACTTGAAGTTTTTAGATTTCTTTGCTAACTTCAGGTTAAGTACCTTCTATGCTGTTGACCTGGTTTTCTTTGAAAGAAAAAAATACAAGATTATGTTTGACAAGAGGACAAAATAAATTTGCTTTGAGCAAACCTTACATATTTTCCATTTTACGTAACCTTCTATCCAAGTAGAATTATCTTTGTGCGACCTTTGCAAACACTGATTGACAGCTTACTCTGAGGAGAGGTGTATCTTTAACAAACAGCCATACATTGAGAGAAAAGTGCACGTACTTTCACTCAGACGTAATCTCTATTCACCTGTCGTCGACTTATTGATATTATACGAGTAAGTAGGAGATGGAGGTTGAGTTTTGTTTGCACTTAAGGCATTCTCAAATGTATTCCTAATGCTTTACAGTGAACTCCATAACACCGCGTTATAAATATCAATACTTGAATGACTATTGTCCAGTTGTAGAGCTGTTCCGCTAGGATTCATACTCGTCAGGTCTATTTATAGACATCTATTAACGTTATGCTTATTGAATACCGTCATCGTCCCCGAATGTAAGGTTTTAAATACAGTGCAAACCCGATAATTCGAACTAATTAAAAGCACTGATGTCTTGAGCCTGCTGAATTGTTGGACGCAAATCATGGTGGCGGCGCGGTCAAAGGCATATGAACCGCCTTCGCCCTCTCGATCACTGGGATCGTGGGTTCGATTCCCATTCAAGACACGATGTATTTGTGCGCTTATTATGTGTTTGTGTTATTCTGTGTGTAGGTAGCGGCCTTGAGACGGGCTGATCTCCCGTTCAAGGAACTTTATCGATCGTGTATGGATTAAGGAAATGAAAAAGCGGCCATGGTCCAAAGGGCTGTAGAGCCAGAGACAAAAAGAATCGTTTAATTTCTGGATTTCGAATTAAGAATTACATTTTTTAATAAAAATTATCTAATCAAAAGATATATAGGTACATTTTGCACATTAATGACTGGAACTAACGGACGTTAGACTACAAGCAGGGCTAGGGGCAAGCGGTTGCCGGATTACATCATTCACTGCCCAGAGGGGTGGGTACATTGACACACAGTACCATGTTTCGCAAGAATTCATTTTTACTGCAAGGAAGAAAAGTAATTTGATTAAATTTGTAATTTTTAAGGTACCGATGTTATGTTTTGTGGTGCTGTAAGTCAGTTCGGATTACTGGCAGTAAGGATTATCGTACATTCGGATTATAAAGGTTCCGTTGTAGGCAATCCACCTTATCGTAAAACTTTACTGTACCTCGAACATGACTGGACTTGGAGCAGATATCTTCGTGTAGTAGTGAACTGCATTATTCATTCACCATTCACATAACACTTTCCTTCATTCATAAAGCAAACCGGGAACCTGTTCGATCGCGTTTGACAATTTTCAGACATCAGCAGTCTTGAATGAAGGAAATGTCACTGAGCCGTATAACGTTTAATTTGTAACGTTGGCGATGCTCTCCTTCATATGGCTTCTCTTGTAATCAGCAAAGTGACACTGTGTAAGAAAGACTCATACTGCAATTCAAGTGTAATGAAATTACTAGTTTGAGCAGTTATTTCCAAATGTATTCAATTTTTCAGCCATTGTCGACATATAATAAAGCTAAAGGATTTCAGGGCCGGTCACGGTAGCCGAGCGGTCTAAGGCATGTACTCTCTTCGCTCGCTTGGAAACCGGGATCGTGGGTTCGAATCCCAATCAGGGAATGGATGTTTAGTTTGTGTGTGTGCGTTTTTCTGTGTTTGTGTATAGGTAGAGGCCTTGCGACGAGCTGATCACCCGCCCAAGGAGTCCTACCGGATGTGTAAGATATAGAAAAACCGAAGTGAACGGAGTTCATGGAGGTAGGCCTAGGCCCACTGGGGCTGCAGTGCCAAGGAAAAAAAGGATTTCAGGATTTCATTAGTTTGTTTTGTGTAATTATTACGCCACTATCAGTTCATATGGTTGCGGTGCAAGGGCCAAGAAGGCCCACCCCTTATACATTCATTCATTAATCAGTTCATATGCATTCCGAAGTGTAATATTTTTTTAATTCTTCCCCTTGACTGGAAAATTATAAAATTTTCCAATTGTGTATCTAGAGGGGAAATTAAATAAAATATTGTTACTGTCTTGATCAGCGGCAGATGAACATATGTAATGGTCTCATATATGGATTTGCTTCCAACATTTCACACAAATATAGGAAATCCTATTAATATTAATGTTCTGACTTTTAATTTCTTTTTCGTCTTGATGTTACCGGCGTACTATAGCATTTCAAACACTTTACGTTCAAAACAGTGACGTCAGGATGACTGAGACAGGAGATATTCTGCTTCTACCCAATGAATTTATAATTTACTTTCAACACAAAATGATGTAATCCCATTCCTATTTATCATAAAGGCTATTTTGTGGCTTGATAATTGCAAATCTATGTACTGTGCGATAAATGTCAATGAAGTCTGATAAACTTGTGATTCTCGTCATGGGTTCAGTCGGTCAACGATGCGTGAATATAGAATGCAAAGTGTCTGAAAAGTTCCTTTCGTGTCAAGGTATAAAAAGGCCAGTTCCGACAAACATGGAAGAGAAACTAAGCTTATACAGTACATGTGCTGTTATCTATTGTCATGACGCACGTTTCATCAGCTTGAAAACCTTCCAAGAAAATGAGTACTTATGGATATCTCCAAGAGATCCGAATCTGAAAATATGGTAATAGCTAAATATGTTCAGATCCCTGACGGGAATTTAAATTAATTAAAATCATAAATATTCACATTCTAAACATAACTGTTACTCGAGAAATATAATTTTACAAATATGAGAGAAAACATTAAATTTTCTTTCGCGCTTAATTATTCGGTGAAATTCTGAACTACAGATTTGCTGTACATGAAATCGATTAGAATTCAGTTACTTCAAATGTCACTAAACTTACTAAGTGTGACAATATGAAGGAGAAAACTGACAATTTATAACACCCTGTGGTTCAAGAAACATTTACAGGTGAAATCGTATTGGTATGTGGAGTTCAAAGTTCGGAAAGGTAATAATAACTATAAATTTCAAATAAGTAAAACCTAATTTTTGCATAAAATTTACTTGCTCTGTATTGACTGATACAATCATAACCCTTTAATTCTGTCGTTGTTCTAGACCACACACATGATTACAATTATGGTAGGATATTTCAGTTTAAATGATATAGCAAAGACAATGAGTTTGGGCTTGCAAATAACCTCTCTCAACATACAACAAAAATATAATTTGTTCAGTGATATTCTAAATATCGTAAAAGCGTCAAGCGCAAATTATTTTATATGGAAATACAGAAATTAGTCTAGAAGTAGTTAGAAATAACACTAAATGTATATTATGAAATCGAATGCTGTGACAAATTCATAATATAAATACAGGCAAGAAATAGCCTGAAGGTATTAAAGTGTACATAGCTAACCGGGAGCTCCGTTAACGAGTAAGGATAGAAACGGTGTAAGTAAGAGCGGAATAAAGGCACAATAGATCCCTGTGGTCGCGGTGCAAGGGCCAAGAAGGCCCACCCCTTATACACGTACATTCATTCAAGAGCAGGATAAACTCAGAAAATGCTTATTCTTGTTCAGGTGAGAACAGTGACAATCTCTTCTGCTTCGTAGAACTGTAAGTGTGGAAACAGTAAAATAAACACAAAAATAGTCTTTTGATTATTTTGTATAGTTGTGAATATAGTCCTGGCTTTGAGAAGGGATCACGGATTGTATTTTCTGGAAGTTAAGTGATAAGGAGAATATTTGGATACAGGAGAAATTGTCTCAGCCAGTATTGTTGGGTTGGTGAGTTGTACAGAATAGCTCTACATATAGCTGAGATAGGGAGGCAAGACATGCAAACAGAATTTTATTGACCAAGCCCGTTGTAAAGCTTCTTCTTGGAAGACCGAAAAGGAAAATGGATCATATGAAGATAATTCTGAAGATGGCATATAGATGGCACTTGTCCAGACTCAGAATCTTGTTCACTGCTTTGATATTAGAGGCGTTGAAACTTCTGCTACAATTTAATTAGTCAGGATAGATTAACAAAATGCAAACTATGATGACAATCGAATTAATTATATTGTATCGTGGATGGCCAGAGCGTTCCTACGCAATTACTTGTAACCTTCAGTCGCGTAAGCGCACTCATCAATAGGATGAATGTTTATAGTTCGTTGCTAGGCAACAGTCAGCGCGCCAAGGGGCTGGCGAGATGCTATCAAGTGACTGGCTTTCTATGGAGTCCGTGCTGTGACCGTTGCTATGCAACGTCGCGGTAAACACTCCTCTTCAAAAATAGAGGCTGTTTCCTGTGTGGTCGGTGCGGAAGCTATATAACGACAGTTCCAGACAGAACAGTTTTCAATTTTTAAATGACAGTGACAGAATGCAGTTGAGTACCAGAGTGATTGAACAAGAAATGTCAAGAGGACTTCATAGTGTTCTGAAGTGCTAGTTTCTGTGTTGAGATCCGTTGCCAGGAGACGACTAGTGAAGATGGATAATCCTAGTGCATGTGCAACGGTGAAATGGAAAGTGTGTACATCAGCGATAGCGCCGTATTGCCTGTATTTGAACGTGATTAAGAGAGGTTGTAGTTAGTTAGTTAGTTAGTTATTAGAGAGGGTGGGTTTCCCCATGCACTTAGACCTGTAGTGGTCCATTGTGCTTCCCTCTATGATTTCTACCAGCCTCCATATCCTACCGGTACTGGTGCTTACCATCAGTCCCACCCAGCCAGCGAGACCCGCTCTCTACTAGCTGAGAGGTATCTATAATGCTTCCCCCATCTACGGGAGGTATTAGTGACTGCTGTTGGGCGGCAAACGTCCGCAGTTTTGCTCAGTGACCTCCTTTGGAGGTATGAGGTTCTTTTACGTGCCGTCAAGCTACGACACGGGACCCACGGCTTAAAGTCCCTCCCGGAGGACTTGTTCCCTGAATTTTTCCGCCCTTAAAAATTCGACGACCTCCGCCGGGTATTTGAACCCGCGTACTACGAGTCATGAGGTGGGAACGTTACCTCTAGTCTACGGAGGCCGCTTAAGAGAGGTTGTAACCAAGGTACCAATAAATTCATTCATCCGAACTAGAACCCGTCATTTCCGCCGCGCGTACCACCCTACACGTGCAATATCAATAGAATTAATACGACGGAGTGATATTAAGTTTGTTATTATATCATCTCGCATATAGAATGTGGAAGTTATTTGTTCTATTTCCTTAATTCCCATGTCTTCCCCCCACATGAGAAACGTTAAGTGGTGGGCTTGTAATTGCCATACTAGAATTTGCACCTGGATGCTACATTCGTAATTGAACTACGTGATGCAGCATTTTAGTAGCGTTCTTTTTTAACCGTGAATGTTGCCAACAAGGGGATTAAGATATTCTAAAATGTATTACGGCGTAACAACAACATCAGGTAGGGTCATTACATGTTACAAAGCACTGACAGATGCAAATAGCCAGTTAGTTTCCTTCACTATTAACTATCAGTTGGTTACAAATTGTGGGAAATGTCATGGGTATTCTTCTTATGTCACCCTTCAATTTCTGGTTAGTGGGGCACGTATAACACACAGGAGGTTGGAAACCAACTCCGAAATTTGAATTAATATTAAGATACGGTATAATGTATAGCAGTACTCTTCGTAAATAGGATGCTTGACTTCACTGTTGTGTTTATTTTGACAGAAGAATAATGCCGGTCGCTCTTTCTCGTATTCCTTAAAATACTGCTTACAACTTGGGGCTGATCATAGAAGTCTAAGGCATGCACTGTTTTCGCTCGCTCCGAAGCCGGGATCGTGGGTTCGAATCCCACAGAAGTCATGGATGTTTGGTGTGTGCATGCGTTTATTCTGTTTTCATGTTGTCCTGTGTCTAGGTAGACGCCTTGCGATGAGCTGATCACCCGTCCAAGGAGTCTTACCGTCTGTAAAAATAATGATCATGAAACTGAGAAATCAGCCCCATGCCCCAAATTGCGAGCAAGAGGAGAGAAAGAGAAACTTGGCATGCTTGGTCTTTTATAATTTTACTTTGACTTTCTTCATTTCATTGCTGCTTAAATCGTTTCTGTGGCTTCCGTAAAATCACACGTTATGGACGTCTCATAAAATATTTATAGTTTCATCTGAGAAAGGCAAAGCAAGTTACAGGGATTCCCTGAGTCTTGGTCTGTCCACGTGTTAGTTCCTCTCTCACAGTTTATTAAAAAAATGGGCGCTCCTCATGTAATCGGGTAGCAAGGTCACTCGAGTATTTCGATGTTGCGAATTTTAAATCCTTGCCTTCGGGAATACAAACATGGTGGATTGTCAAAGACGACTTCTGACTAACAATAATTTAGTTCTGTTCCATTCTTTATTTTAAGAGCATACTGACAAGCTGTAGAAACCAATTACAGAGTTGGCAGAGAACAAACAAATAGAATATCGAAGAAAAATACAGATATTAAGACAAACACACATACACACACATATAGTATGTATATATATATATATATATATATATATACATATATATATATNTATTCTATATTGCATACACAAATACACTCTGTGGGCAGAATGTGTTACGAGATATTAAAGCTATCCATGTAACAGGCTGTGAAGGCTCATAGGGTTGTGATACGTCGAGGCTCCCACATTTTCTAGGCAATCGGCTCATAGATGACGTTGAGGTTGTGAGCCTTATGCGCCGGCCGCCCTTTACCCGCAGGAAGATTCCTGGTACTCATTTCTGTTAGAGGCTGAGTCGACCGCAAGGACAGAGTGCGGCTGGAAGGATTAAGTAAACTGAAATTATCAAATTACATTATCGGGACTCGAACCCGCGACCTCGAGGCTTGTAGCATAGTGCCTGAACCAATTACGTTAACGCTTGTCCCATTAATTTATGTTCGCGTTCCAAATTTTTTGCAGCCATCCGTATTTCTAAATTGTCTGTTGCATGCATGCTTTCAAACGCAACCATACAAATATTTGGATTTAAAAACCTTGTGAATGATTGTATTACAAACTGCCTACAGGTTTCTGTTGACAAAATATTTAAAAAATCCCAGTTGGGAACCGCTCCTTGGTATCCTTCGTCCCTGCCCATTTTATTTACTTCTTGGCGTCGCGTTCCCACTCTCACTGTCATTCAGGTACACGAATTAAAAAGCAGATTACCTTGGTGTTAACAACAGATTGATACCTAATTGCGAGCAGCTTATCCTGATTAACTTTTTTGATGTTTTAGTCACGATTCCGCCTTGATACTTCGGAACTGTAATGATCCACCAATTACATCCCTCCTGCTATCGTAACACCCGAGAAAAACAACCTGCGACGTATTTCAACATGAAACTGACCACAAAGATTCGAGTCCATCCAACATGCTTTAGGGTGCGGTCCCTCCATTAGTACAGACGGTCGGAAAATGAAGTTAACTAGAGACGATAACAGTCTTTTGGGATGTGAAGCCGTGTAGTCTGACAGAAATTTGTCGATGTTTCGAAAGAACACGCTGCCTTCACTTGAAAATAGAGGCAGCACATTTCTCTAGAACGTCAATAAACTTGAATGAGAAGACACAGCCTCACACGTCAGAACTGAGGCACTATGCTACAAACCGGAAAGCTGCGAGTTCGATTCCCGACGAGGACACTGAATTTCTTCATATCACTTAAATGTTCCAGCCGTATTATGACCCTGGGGTCGACTCAGCCTCTAACAGAAATGAGTACCAGGAATCTTCCTGGGGGTTAAAGACGGCCGGCGCTTAAGGCTGGCGACCTTTCTGTCTAGAAGATGTGGGAGCCTCGACGTCTCACAAACCTATGGGCCTCCACGGCCTGTTATAGGGATAGCGTTACGTTTACCCTTTACGGCGCGATGAGCATGAGAAGCATATCGACAACGAAAATACCCGAAATGATCGGGAGGCCCTGTTGTATCGCAGCGGTGAAGCGGTGCAACATCAGTCTGTTCCCCCACGGCCTCCGCCTCTTGTTTCAGCGGTTAGTGAGAATTTTTTGATCGTGGCAAAGAGCAGTTTAGAAAGCGGATATTTGACGGCGATGTCGTAGCCTGTATACCGCTACGGGGCGGCGTGGAGGCGAATAACTTGACACGAGCAAACCGAACCCGTTGTCGTAGCCTAATATGGAGGGACGATGGACAAAGGCCAGCAGCAGTGCGCTTCCTACACACAGCTTGGCGCTCACTCCTTCCTCCACTCAGCTGTCTTTATCTCTGCGTGTAATAGTTTTACCTACCAGGAGCTCTCTGTACTAGTCCTCTCAACTCCTACAGAGAATTTATATATTTGAAATGAGTCGAGTACCTTCTAACATGTTCGAAATTCTTGTTAGTTATGCCTTTGTTAGGGGCAGGTGGTAGCGTAGTTGGTTGAGGCACTATACTACTAGCCGGAAGGTGGCGGGTTCGAGTCCCAATGAGGTGGATTTCTTTTTCAGTTGACCTAATCCTTCCAGCCTCACTACGGCCCTGGGGTCGACTCAGCCTCTAACAGAAATGAGTATCAGGAATCTTCTTGATGAGTAAAGGGCGCCGGCACGTAAGGCTGACAACCTTACCGCCATCTGTAAGCCGACTGTCTAGATTATCGTTTCCCAACCTGTGGTCCGCGATGATTGGACAGGTGGTCCGCAAGCAGACTTAAATTAAAATAAAAATTATCCAAGCAAAACATATTAAAACTAAATAAAGCAAAGTAAGTAAAAAAGTAAAGCTATCCCTGACCCAGGCCGTGAAGACCCATAGGGTTGTGAGACGTTGAGGCTCCCACATTATCTAGACAATCGGCTCAAAGATGGCGGTAAGGTTGTCAGCCTTACGCGTCGTCCGCGCTTTACTCCCGAGGAAAATTATTTAATTAATTCCTGGTACTCATTTCTGTTAGAGGCTGAGTAAACCCCAGGACCCAGTGCGGCTGGAAGGATTAGGTCAACTGAAAAAATTCAATGACCTCATCAGGACTTGAACCCGCGACCTTCCGGCTTGTAGCACAGCCCCTCAACCAACTACGCTACAGCGTGCCGCCATTAAAATTAAATAAACAAATAAAAATTAATTATATCATATTCTTTATTTCTTTAATAAAGCTTGAAACTTTGTTCAATGATGATTCGCTTTTAATAGTTTGCTTCCAATTTAACGGCCTGTTACAGGGAGAGCTTTACTTTACCTTTATACCTTTGTTGCATCTCTGTTATCTTTCGTCATTTTGACATGAGTTACTATTACGCAGTCCCATTCTCTTTATAGTTTATTGTAATTAAGCTCAGAAAACGAAACAGGAATTATGTGTAAATATGTGTTCACGCGTCTACACATATGTGCGCATGTGCGTTACTTCTCTGTTTCGTGTCTGCATAATGGGATCTCAAGAGGCTGTATGTGCTATTAAGACAGTGCGAGGGAAGGTGCAATATCCCGAACTTAAATATTTTCAGGAGGTAAAGTAAAAGGGAAAGCTCTCCCTGTAACAGACTGTGGAGGCCCATAGGGTTGTGAGACGTCGACGCTCCCACATCTTCTAGACAATCGGCTCACAGATGGCGGTGAGGTTGTCAGACTTAAGCGCCGGCCGCCCTTTACTCACAGGAAGATTCCTGGTACTCATTTCTGTTAGAGGCTGAGTCGACCATAGGGCCATAGTGCGGCTGGAATCATTAGGTAAATTGATAAGATCCACCTCATCGGGACTCGAACCCGCCATCTTCCGACTTGTAGTATAGTGCATCAACCAACTACGCCACCGCAGGAGGTACAATTGATACCAGTATCCCTCAGAGCAGTGGTTCTCAACCTTTATGAGACGGGGCCCAGTAAGTTCTTTTTTTATAAGACGAGGGCCCAGTCCCAACAAATTTACTCGTAAATACCTTTCCAGTTTTGTTAAAGTTCATGCATTAAGCTAACGTAATCATCATCATCAGTAGTAATCTGTCAAGACGACAGGTCCACAGTCTCTTCCAAAACAATTCCTCCACTTAATGCGATCTAGAGCTTTCTCCTTCAAATGACAGTATCCTCTTCTGTCCCCAAGGTCATCCAGCATCTTCTTACGTCTTCTTCCTCGTCTTCTTGTCACTTCTATCCGCCCATCTATCTTTCCTTCGATAGCTTCTTTTAGAAGGCAGTTTCTGCGTAAAACATGACCAATCCAATTAGCCTTCCGTTTTCTTATTTCATGTAGGATATTCCTCTGCTCACTGACTCTAATTAACACTTCTTCATTTCTCACATAATCGGTCCAACTGATCTTCTCCATTCTTCTCCAACACCACATTTCGAAACTTTCCAGATGTTTCTGATCTACTGCCCTAAGTGTCCATGTTTCAGCCCCATACAGAGCTATGCTCCAAATGTAGCATTTCACTAGTTTCTTCCTCAAATTTAAGTCCAATTTGCTGGTAAAAAGATTCTTCTTCTTGCTAAATGCAGCTTTTGCCATGGCAATCCTGGATTTAATTTCACAAGTACACCTTCCATCATCTGTTCTAACGTAATATTAGTAATTAATTATAGCATAATCATAAAGAGTATTAGTACACTTATGCATACTGTGTGGCATGTTGACAAACATAAAATTACATTTAAATTAGTTATCAATCACTGGACTAATGAAATCTTGTAGCATTTTGTAGTTTCCTCAGACCAACATCATTAAATTAATTTGAGCTAATTTTCATTGACATATCCCATGCTGACCACCAAAAACTTATGTTATTCAGTGTAAAATTTATTATTGTATTATTAAATTGATTTTAATGATGTTGGTTTGGAAAAAACGGCAGTGAGAAAAATATTTATGCACTGTAACTCACCATAGAAGTCGGCTGAGTAGGGGAAGAAGCAGAAGGATGTCAACTTGCCGGCGAAACACTTATTATCACATACACACGCCAAATAATTATATATGTAAAGTATGTAATTTGATAAATAAAAATGTATGAATCTCTCAATTCTAAACACTATTTCCAACATTAATTAATATTTTGATTTTAAAGACGCAGCACTTTAACATAGTAATTATAAGTTATTAGAAAGTTAAACTTATTTTCTTTTATCACAACTGAGTTTGGAAGGTTTTAGTTAGGCTAGTGAGATTTCTATTTCAGTTTTCCGTCCGTTAGCTTATTAATTCTGGGATGAATTGAAGTAAGAGCCAAACGGAGACAGTCATTCATTCATTCATCCATCAGTACTTCCATGTTTAAAAATATGCGGCTTGGTCACTGACATTTGCTATACAGATTTAGGTGTTCTGTGTCTGAGCTTCTCGACACAAATATTATTCTCCTCAGAATATTTCCACTATAAAATATTTATTCATAAAAAATGCTTAGAAAATGAAAATGATAAATTCCACAAGAGCCTCTCGCGGCCCAGTATATTTGATGCCAGGGCCCACTACTGGGCGGCGGCCCGGCGGTTCAGAAGCACTGCCTTAGAGAAATAGTATAAAGAAAGTGTTTAGTCCTCGGTTTCAGTATACTTCTTTAATCAGGAGAGAGTTAATGCTCTGAAATATCCGGTCACCTATCGTGAGCAAGTCTAGCAAAATTCTATATAAACCAAGTATTCTTTTAAATATAAAAAGAATATTGGGTGAGTTTACAGTTCTGTCTTCACAAAATAGTCCAATTAAATTTATTGTGTCCATACATTTTACAATTCTGATAAAAATGAATAAACACCCTTACCCACTCTACAGTTACTAACACCGTATTACCCACAGTTAACTGGAATAGTTAATTACAATGACACAAGGGAGATAAAAGGAATTATTTAGGATTTTATGATTTTTTAGCTACATTCTTTAATTTCTCTAGCTTAGGTCGTTTATCCACAAGATCCGTCCAGATCCGAGGTTTTGTGTGCTTTTTCGTAACAAAGTTATTTTTTATGGTGAGAAGTTGTTAGCCCCACGTTCAACACCCAATCTGGAGGACCATTCCTTGTCGGCTGTCCGCGACTGCTTATTCAATATATTCGCAACAAATTGGATCTTAGAGAGATAGGATGGGATGATATGGTATGGACTGGATTGATCTGGTTCAGGATAGAGACCAGTGAAAGGCTTTTGTGAACACGGCAGTGAACCTTCGGGTTCCATAAAATGCTGGGAAATCCTTGAGTAGCTGCAGATTTGACTTCTCCTCAAGAATGGCTCAGCTCCATAAGTAAGTACATTCTTTAGTTGCTGAATGAAAAATTCCCAATACAGAGACCATGTTATTTTACTGCCCAAGGAGTTTTACCACGACGCAGTTTGTTGCAAGCAGGTTTTCCAAATGATTTAAATTCCGCATCTTCGTGTAATTCCTTGGAATCAAATATGAACTCGATGTTTCATTACGGCAATATTCCTAAAAGTGCGATTATATGTGTGCCCAACTGTTCCACCAAACTTCGTTGCCGTGGACCAGCCTGCAGGTGGACAGGACTGAATGCTTTCATATAACCGCTCCATCCCACTCAGTACTCTAGGAATGTCAAGTGATAAGTGGTATTTTAGAATCGACTTGCATTTCCTGATTCTTTTAAAGCATTAACAGCCATTTTCTCTCTTCTTTTTATAGCTAGTTTTTCTGTGTGTCCCTTTTCAGCCTAAGCGTCAGGGTATTGATGTGGTGGCCTTGTATCCACACGCGAGACATGTAGGGCAGATTACATTTGAGGTTCTCACGGAACTGATTGTGAAGCTTGAAGTTTTCTGAATTGTAACGTCTTGTTCGGAGAAATCCCGAAGTTTCGGACGAACATATCTCCACCATCTTCAGGGTCGAAGAGTGAGCCAAGCGAGACACCGGCAGAAGCAGGCCGCAAGCCGGGCAACTCGTCATGTAGGGCAGGACCGTATATAAAAGGCATTTTAGCATACAATGCTAGAGGAGTGACGAGTACGCTGCGCCTAAAGTGAAACTCTCCCTGTGTTTTACAGCGAGGAAAGTAGCAACACCCGCCATGTCCATATTCGCACCGACTCCACTGTTTTTGTCCACACTAACGGTACCGTTACAACAACTGACTGTACGCTACATAGACTGTGTCTCTTTTACTTCGATTTATTACTTCGTTTAATAAATATGGATTTAAATTGGTTCTTGAACAAAAGCCTACTGTTTGTTCCAAGATAATTGAAAGCTGCAATAAAAGGTTATGTGGTTGAAGACTGAGGCCTCCTGTAACTTAAAGAAATGGAAAAGCAGTACAGATATTCATTCAGTATTTTCTTTGAAAGATTATCATTTTTGATGAATTAGTATACATAGAAGCCACAGGAGTTTGGAGAAAACTGCAAAATGAGGAGCTTCTTAACTTGTACTCTTCTCCAATTATAATTAGAACTATCAAGTCAAAGAGGATGAGGTTGACAGGGCATGTAGCACGAATGGGGGAGACGAGGAATGCATATAGGATATTGGTGGGAAAGAGACCATTTCGAAGACCAAAGCGTAGATAGGTGGACAGTATTAAAATGGATCTTAGAGAGATAGAATGGGATAGAATGGATTGGATTGATCTGATTCAGGATAGGGACCAGTGGAGGGCTCTTGTGAACACAGTAATGAACATTCGGGTGACATAAAATGCTGGGAAACTCTTGAGTAGCTGCAGAATTGGCGGCTCCTCAAGAAGGGCTAGGCTCCGTGAGTAAGTAAGTAAGTATTTTTTTATTGATAGTTGGGTGGGACTAAGTCCCTTGTACTGCGATCACTTCTGGCCTATTGTACCAGCCCCAGATGATAGGTGAGGGTGATGGTGGAGCGATTGGTGGAATGAAGATTGACAGGGGAAACCGAAGTACTCGGAGAAAACCAGCCCAAGCGCCACTTTGTCCATCATAAACCCCAATTGACAAGACCCGGGATCGAACCCGAGCCGCCGCGGTGGGAAGCCAGCCACTAACTGCTTGAGCTATGGCGCGGCCAATTAGTAAGTAAGTAAATATAAACCAATCACAGTGGCCGCGCGGTCTGGCATGGATGTCTGTGTTTATTCTGTGTTTGTGTTAGGTAGCGGCCTTACGACGGCCTGATCCCCCGTCCAAGGAGTCCTATCGACTGTCTTAAATTAAGAAACTGAAGTGAAACGAAGCGTTTCGCGGATGTCCTATGCTCCAAGTGGGAGCAACAGGGATATAAGAGGAAGAAGAAGAAGAAGACGATATAAATTCTGTGCATACTGAGAAAATCGCCCAGTTCAGTTTTGTTGTAGCAAAACTTGTGTTGTCACTTAAGGCGTTCTTGCTGCTGTTGTCACAGTCACTTGGCTAAAGAGCTATAGGGGACCCTTAATCTTCTAAACATACAACAACTACATTTTATTTTCCAAAATTCTCTTCGCCGGCATTTGAATACTCTCACTCAAAACACAAGAAACCACTAGTCCTTCCAGAACGTTCCAGAAGGACGAATCCCGAAAGGACTTCAAAAATACGGGTAGGCAATAATCCAACCGAGCTATATGTACGAAGCAACATACACCGCTAGTACATATATATATATATATATATATATATGGAAGTTTCAGAACATAACTTTGTAGGTTAGTGCATTTGCCATTCTTTAAGTTGTCAAGGGATAAAGAATTTCATGCATAATTGTGGATATCTAATAATCTCCATAAAAGTGCACATTATTGACCACACAGTTTAATTCGTTACATAATCAAGCTGAAAAGTAAATACAGATTACAGCCACAGCCATGTTGTTTATTTTACACTTTCACAAAATATACATTGATAAAATTTTGCTATTTTTCGAAACATAAACCCGTAAAATGTTTATGTGCCTTATACTGACTGACACTTACAAGAAGTTCGCATGAATGCTATGGCTTTCGTTGATGGGGCAGATTCCTCTGAAAGGAATAGAATACCGCCAAATTCTTTGGGTTTCAAGAATATAACTAATACTTTTTCATGGCGCTGATATCGATTCAAATCAAAACGAGACATTGATTCAATTTTTGGGGGGTGGGGGAGAAAAACAGCTGTCACATAAATCAGTAATGACACCACAAACTCGAGTTCTCTTATAGGAAGTAAGACAGAAGGAAAATCTACTTAAGCGGTAAAATTTGGCGCTTCTCGAAATCATAAATGAATGCGGAAGTCAGGATAGGCCCTCCACAGTACCTACTGCCGTGAAAATTTGTGCTACTAGAATTTTTCTGAAACAAAATCAAATTCACTGATATTGGCAAGACAAGCTCTGATATTTCACCAAGAATTGCTATACGGTTTTTTTTGGNGGGGGTTTCGTTCTCTTTATATGTAACCATTACGAACATATTACATCATCACTTGGCTGGAGGAACCTTGACGCATGCAGAATGCTGCCAACAGTCTGGAGTAAGAGGGAGTTTCTCACATACTAAGAACCACCTCTACACCTTGCTCGTAGTTCGATATACCCAATACGTGCTCTAAATTTCATGCACTTCTTTGAGATGTGATTGAGCTGATGCTGAAGAATGATTAATTTCCAGTCTAAATGCTTCAGGACAGATGTTGAATGATTCCATCATAGTCAGTCAATTGATACACGTTCTGTAGTTTAAACCTTTTTATATAAGAGGTTTTATATCCTGAAGGCAGTCTGCGTTCCTGGATCCCTTCGAATACGGACCCTGAACTCATCTTACATATAAGGAAAGGTACGAGTTTCTCAAGAATGATAATTGCCATAAAACGTAAAGAGAAAGTTCTTATTTCAAGCGACTTAAGAAGCGAAAATCAGTAGAAATGAATCTCGTAAGAATAAGATCAAATTTTGTGGCACTCGAACAAATTCTCATATTTTGAAACGAAAAATTAAACATAGTGAAGAGGATAATGTCAACAATTAAAAAAGAACCTTTTTTTCTGGACTCCTCAGGCTTCAATAAAAGCAAGTAATTTGTATTGAAACTCAACAGTATCATGCACGCTGTATGTTGTATTTCGCAACTGCACGACTGAGAAATGTAATACTTTAATTGTGACTTGTCGGTTTCGTGTTACGAATGTTAGCCCATACCATGAATACAATTTCTCTTCGTGTTTAGTCATTTTACAAAAATCTGAAAGTACTTCTTAAGATTTGATGTTTTCACGGCGGTGACTATGAAGAAAGCCGTCTTTTGGGATGTGGCGCCGCGTACGAGGGTAGAAGAAGAAAGAAACTCCGCGGGCGAGGATCTAGCGTGTGCAGGTGTTGACAGACTGTCTTTTTCTTTTTTCTTCTACCTGAAGATGAAGGCGACACGTTCCTCCGAAACGTCGGTTAACATAATATCTACACGACGCCACATTCTAGAAGACGGCTTTCTTCGTACTTCTTAAGAGTTTCAATTGGTCCGTTTTCTTATTTTCTCACCACGAATAAACATAACTTTTTGTAAGTTTTGAGGTTTTCACGGCGATGACTATGAAGAAAGTCGTCTTCTGGGTTTAGGCGCCGTGTATTCTTCGTTTTGGCCGACGTTTCGGAGGAAAGGAAGAATACACGGCGCCTAAACCCAGAAGACGACATTCTTCAAACATAACTTTTATTTCATACGTTACTTTCTTTTTGACATAAAATTTTTAGCAGTTGGTGGTGGGATACTCCACATGGTTAATTAAACATGACCCTGTCATTAATGTGAGGGCACAAGGCAATAGAATTCTGTGGAACGTAACTGTAAATTTATAAAGACATAAACCAGACGCAAGGATAGATACACGTATGTACTTAATTTGCTTGAAAAAAAAATATGAATGGGCTAATATAAGGGAAGAATCGATTATTCTTAAAATTCGACGATTGTAACTATAAAACATGATGACGAAATAATATCTTATAATACACTAAAATAATTACTGATGCGATTCGTGTAGTATTAGTTTGTGGACCGAGAAACATGTAATGACATTCTAATTATGATGTATAGATGAAGGCAATATTTACTATAGAATTAAAACTAATCACTGTCAATTATTGAGATTGCAAATCCGACAAATTCAACCCTTTGCATAATAAATAGGTATAAAATGCAAAGCAATTCTACGTCTCATTAAGAGCCAGATATTATTGTCCGTCTGTTTGCAATAATGTAGGAATTTAAATTGAATAATTTCCCTTCAATAACGAACTATAGCAGCGCTAGTATGTATGCATTATATATCAGTAATTGAATTCAGTAGTCCATTGGCGGTTCTCAAATGGCAGAATAATAAGTACGTTCCGAATGAAGACGAAGAAAGAGTTCAATGATCTGAAATAAAAAAAGCAGTGATTTGTTTGGATACTGCGGATGGTGTGGATGTAGTGTATTCTTGCAGTTGAATTATTGTGAGAACAATGGCGGTACTGGTCCAGCGTTACTGGAGGCTGTAGGATGGGTCAATGTCCGCTCGAAATTGGTATCTACAAGTTTACAGTCGCTTCGTCTCTCCTCACCAGGCCCTTCTCCCACAGCACCCAACTGGCAAGTTTCACGATAGCTTACACATACCGCTATAAAGCACCTAAGTGCACTTGATATATTACAGTGAAGATATGTCTCTGTACCTTCTCTTTGTTTTCTTATGCCAGAATGATTCCTTCGTGAAAAAGAATCTGCCGGATGTAAGATTTGAGGCTTTCACGGCGGTGACTATGAAGAAAGCAGTCTTCTGGGATTTGGCACCGTGTATATGTGGTGTTAACCGACGTTTCGGAGGAACGTATCGCCTCCATCTTCAGGGTAGAAGGAAAAANCTTTTTTCTTTCTCAAAGGTTGAGACTGAGTCCACTTGGTATTGCGGCCAGTGTTTGGTCTATAGTACCAGCTCCGGGTGATAGATGATGATGATTGTGGAGTAATTTGTGGAATACGAATTGGCAGGGGGAACCGAAGTACTCAGAGAAAACCTGTCCCAGTGCCACTTCGTTCACCACAAATCGCACATGCCCTGACCCGGGCTCAAACCCGGGCTGCTGCGGTGGGAAGCCGGTGACTAACTGCCTGACCTATGACACGGCCAACGTATAGATTTCGCTTAGTGGGGTGTGGAGTCCAACTGGGTCCACTCGGCACCGCGGCCACTGATTGGCCTATTGTAACTGAACCGGGTGATTATGATGATGGATAATTTGGTGGAATGAAGATTGGCAGGGGAAACCGAAGTACGTGGAGAAAACCTGTCCCAGTGCCACTTTGTTAACCACAAATCTCACTTGGCCAGACCCGGGCTTGAAACCGGCGACTTACCGCCTGACCTATGACAAAGCCAACGTACAGATTTACGAAATGCTTCTTACAATATGAAATTATGTACGTCACGAGAATATAAATGTGCAAGGATATTTATGTCACCAGCAAGATGGTATCAGAAAAGACACAGATAAATAGATGCATTTATGCTAAGTTGCGGGCCTGAAAGTAAACTCATTTAGAAACTTCGGATAAGCAGCGAAAGGTGACAAAGATTGATTACAACAAGAACAGCCACAGTATGAGCTGATACAGGAAATTAGACATGCTCTGAAAATGTTGTGGGTTTACTTCACACCTCAGCACACAGAGAATGCTGTGATCATGATAAAACCGAGCTTCAGCTTTTAACAGTGTAACGGAGAAGCATGCTCTCATGTATCACAGAGACCGAAGAAATTGCTTCTTGGAAGTGTTCCGCTTATTTGCTTCAATGCGTCTGTCCGTCTGTCTTTGAGCTCAGCACTTATTTTGCTCTACATTGGGTACGTAAAAGTGATTACATGGGGCGGGGTTTATGCTACACGTAAGATAGCTTGGGTATGCATACAAAATAATACCCGGAGAATTTGATGGCAAGAGAAGAACCTAGGTGTACACTGGAGGATAATATTAAGAAGAATGGTAAAGAAGTTAGATGTGAGGGCATGAACTAGATTCATGTCGCTCAAAGTAGGACTAGCTGTGGGCTCTTGTGAATGCAGTTTTGAACCGTTCGGTTCCATAATATGCGGGAATTTCTGAAAATCTCTTCTAATATTACCTTTTCAAGTATGGCTCAGCTGCGTTTAATGAAGTGCTTATATTCTAAATACATATGGGCACTAGTTAGTAACTTCAAAGCTATGAATATTTTACTTGAAAGGTAAAACATAAAACTATTTCCTTCAGCACGTATGTCAAAAAAACGAACTTCTTGGTTTCAGTCCCCAAGCGAACTATACCGATCGAGCGACCGCCGCTTGTCGGCGAAGTTAGTGCCAACTTTAGCGGATAGAGGGTGTCGCGTGGTCATTGCAACGAATCCCCATGGCCGTTCATTTCGGTTTTCCAGACCGAAGCCGCTCTTTCCTTGAAATAGCTCCTCAATTGTCCTCACGAGGCTGAGTGGACCCCGTTCCAGACCCATTACTTCTCAGAAAATCTGGTAGCGCCGGGAATCGAACCCGGACCTCTGGATCTGTAGCCAGGAACTCTGACCACTAGACACAGAGGCGGTTTCAGCATGTACGTAATGGCGTTAATTGTGTTTATTCACAGACTTCAGAATTCCGAATAAGATTAAATATATTTAATCTAATATAAAATTGTCTAGTGTCAGTGAGTCTTCATTTTGTGAGACTGCAACGGATAAGGAGAAGCACGCACGATTTCCTGTGACATCACGAATTTCTTTTTCACGTTAAGCTTAATATTTCGAAATGTTTGAACGCATGGGTATTTATAAATGATGAATTGCCAATTTCGAATATGGGACTTCCAAGGTTGTGTCACTTCTGTCTACAAGGAGCAGCGAAGGCCACACAGCACACACCTAATGAACGGAAACCTTCACAGCCAAGCAGTGGGATGGACCTAATGGGAATGAAGACCAGGTCCAAGTGCGAAGAGCCCCCAGGAGCACTATAACAAAGTTAATTGGATTCTGTTGAAAAGCACCGAAATTGGTTAACATTTTAAAATAATTTTAAGCGACATTTTCTTATCGGAGTCCTTCTTAAGCACGCAAAATTTGATCAGCTGATCGAGAAATTTCCCCACCATCCATAAGTCACAGGGATCCACAAATTAGAACACATACAATTTTAAACGGTTAATTTTAGACGGTTTTGA
This sequence comes from Cryptotermes secundus, assembly GCF_002891405.2. NCBI lineage: Eukaryota > Metazoa > Arthropoda > Insecta > Blattodea > Kalotermitidae > Cryptotermes > Cryptotermes secundus. The sequence goes on from NW_019740669.1 coordinate 345,306, forward strand.
TCCTGCTAGGAATATTTCCTCTCTCAGAACTTTCTCCCCGATAATACCTTTCCTTCAGACTGTTTCAAGCTGTCGTTTACTAAATTTCTTGAAACCAATTTTTTTTTTTTATTTCTTCTTCCACGTTTCATGATTGACATCCATTGAGTTCATGAAATGGCCACATTGTGTCCCTCTTCAAGTTAAAACCCTTCAACTTCTGTTACTGCAGGAAATCGAACAATGTTGATTAATCCCTTTTTTTTATTGCTAGTGGGGTGGGACTAAGTCCCTCGTACTGCGGCCACTTCTGGCCTATCGTACCAGCCCCAGATGATAGGTGAGGGTGATTGTGGAGCAATTGGTGGAATGAAGATTGTTAGGGGAAACCGAAATACTCGGAGAAAACCTGCCCACAGCGCCACTTTGTCCACCACAAATCCCACTATACGATACCCGGGATCGAACCCGGGGCGCCGCGTTGGGAAGCCAGCGACTAACCGCTTGAGCTATGGCGCGGCCAGGATTAATGTTAGAATAAATCACTGAAGTATCTGCCCAGAAGGACTGCGCATGATGCAGATTTCGCCTCCGTTTCTACCCTTCGCGGTGCAAACAAAAAACCAACAAAACTTGGAGCCGTACGTGTGTGCTAGCGTGTGCTGCTGGCAGCATATTACAGTTTCTGCAGGTGTTCCAACAAACAGTCTTTCCACAAAACTGTGTTTAAATGATGTTAAGCTACTTATTAGCCACCGTACAATGCTGAGAGGAAGAAATTTTGAATGAATCACAAGCCGTAAGGACAGCAGCCTACTGTTCAAGGCATTTATTACCTCTGTCTACAATACACACCCACCAGACTCCTCCACATGTATACAGGAGACAGTGAGCTTATGCATAATGCCACAGTGACAACTTCCATTGTGTGCGTACCCGACTACAGTAAAATTGAGGACAGGCTTGTAGAGTCTAGATGTCTTTTTAGCTGAATAATTAATTGTTGGAAATTCTTTACGAGTTCATCTCGAGGTAGGCGCAAATTAGGCCGTAAAATATCTCAAGGATAGACGACCTTTAGGGTCAAGAATTGGAATCCCTGTAGTGGCTTGGATGTTGGCGTATATTTGTGTTGTGCTGGGATAAAAAGGCTCTGAGATGAGGTAGTCCTTGGTCTAGGGACTCATACTGATTGTTCGGACGGTTCAATCCTTAGACCAATGCTAAATCTATGACCTCAGATTACGGTATCTAGTTTAAAAAAAAAAGGATTCTGTATTTTTTTATTCTGCGGTCTAGTGGTCAGAGTTCCTGGCTACAGATTCAGAGATCCGGGTTCGATTCCCGGTGCGACCAGATATTCTGAGAAGTAGTGGGTCTGAAACGGGGTCCACACAGCCTCGTGAGGATAACTGAGGAGCTATTTCAAGGAAATAGCGATTCCGGTCTAGATAACCGAAATTAACGGCCGTGGGGATTCGTTGCACTGACCACGCGACACCCTCTATCCGCTAAAGTTGGCACTAACTTCGCCGACAAGCGGCGGTCGCTCGGTCAGTATAGTTCGCTTGCGGACTAAAACGACGGAGTTTTTTCATTTTAATTCCACGTTGAAGCTGCGAAACTTCAAGAACTGTCATGATTATGTAACTAAACCAGTCTTGATAACAACTCTTTCAAATGCTGTTCATGTGAAAATCTCCCCCGATTTCAGCACCGACCCAAAATCTGGGCAGAGCTGTGAGAGTTAACAGAGGATTAACACATTCATTCATCAGTAATCTGTCAGACGACAGATCCACAGTCTCTTCCAAAACAGTTCCTCCATTTAATGCGATCCAGAGCTTTCTCCTTCAAATGAGAATATCCTCTTCTGTCCCCAAGGTCATCCAGCATCTTCTTACGTCTTCTGGTTCCGCATACATTGTGTCTCTGTTTTTGGAAAGAGACTATCCAGGAAAAGTGATAATGTGGTAGTTTTTCCATTTGCTTTCCACATCGCAGTACAACAGCCGTTCAAACCACTCTGGTCACGCCTGCTGCTATACGAACCTGAACCATCTCGAGCATCATTTCCTCTGTGCTTCAAGTCGTTGCTGATGGCGCTGCTTCCGGCATCAGTATTAACACATATGAAGAGGATATTTAGGAATATGTCCACAAATTAGAGTCAAAATATTTTGGAAAACATAACAACCCTTCATTTACCGACATGGCTCTTGATAAAAGGAAGAATCTACGGTCCATTTCTTCGTTTATTCTTCGAGGTTACCTGACGCCAGTGACTAATGGAAACAGACACACAGCAGTACATAGTAACCACGTGATTCTATAAAACGATCGTTAGAGACCTGGCATGTTTTCTCGGAACCAAGAGAGAATAACCATCTGTTCGCTATGCGGAGGTGTTGCACTCGCTCCTCTTTACGCATTGTATCACCCAAATAACGTTACGTAGCATAAGATGACGTCCGCAATATCGAATTTCATTGCAGAAGATCGGCCATTGACCTTCAGAACTTTACTTCTAAAGTTGTCTGAAATGGACGTGCCAAGAACTAGCTGTATGTCGATCTGTAGAAATTGAATTACAGCTGAAATTCAGTTCTTCGAATCCACATTTATTAGTCTGTGGAAATAAAGTGGATTTAAATATACAGTCACATTCACAGGGACATATTTAAATAGTCAAATTATGTTTATTTCTACAATGATAAAACGGCGTACCTTATAAATACATTCTGTACCATAAAGATATTGAATTCACTGGATCCAATGTCGGCGCTGACCTCTGAGTTAAGTTTCACTTTTCCCCGTTAATAGTCATTTTCCCCATTACTTTTATGGTGGCGGAATGCCGAAGTTGAAAATAAATAGAACGAAACGTGTAAATATGTTGGTGAATATGCGGTTAACAAGACGTTTATAGTTCTATTTTTTGCCTGTAATTACTCTTATGAATATATTCATGTAGAAAGAACATAAAGGGTTTGAGTCACTTACATACCGTATTTACGCATGTATAGGCCGCACATTTTTTGCC
>NW_019740670.1:0-29811 GCF_002891405.2 Cryptotermes secundus
AAGTAAGCAGTAATATATACATTACATATGTATTAAAAGCATACATATCCATGGATACTGACCCTACTCACATCGGCCCCTAAAGGTTAAGGAAGCATATACCTCCGTAACATAGATAACATTGCTGACATCCACACTGTAGAAATACCAAAATGCTGAATCATCAACAGTGAACCACTGTGAAAGCCAAAAATCAAGTATTCTCTCATGTATACCACATCATTATATACACCACCAGCTTTAACAGCAAATAATATGCATTTATCTTACACAGTATGTTTATGTGTCTGATATGATTCTCACGACAATCTGCAGTTACTTCCATAATTAATCAGCTGGCCTTTGTTTTTGAGATGTAGTGCATTTTCTGTGGGGTAGGAACTGAATTTTTAAATAGTTGTTTAGATGAACTTGTGGCTTCATATAACAAAATTGTGCAGGCGACAAGCAGAAGTCATATAAAATCATGAGAATGAACATGTTCACAGTATAGGAAAAGGTGAAGCCAGACATAGAAAATATCAGGGTTTAAACTTGGCAGTGGTTAAGCTTACGACCATTCAAGTGACTAAGCTGCAATTGTAGCATAAGGTATGTAAGATAGGCATGATCTGCTTTGCAAAGCCTGTACTGACAGAGGACTTGTATATAGTGCAAAAGGAAGAATTTTCAGTAACATGTTATATGCGCAGTACGTACACTTGACAAATGTGAGTCCTGTTCATGAGACAAACCCATTCGTCCGAGAGGATTTACACAGGGACTATGGCTGCAAGGGTTCAGTTGGAAAGTCTCTGGTATTGTTGGTGCTATACTATTAGTCTTCAATTCTTCAAACCAAGGTGCATCTGTGTATGCTGTGCAACAATAATAAATATTATAGAACAGTTCAACAGGTGTTGTCTCTTCATATAACAGGTATACATTGTTGATGGTCATGTGTCACGTTCTTATACGCTGTTTTCAGCATAATGGAATTTGTTTCTGGTTATTTTTCTTGAGGTATGACTTAGTTGATTCTGAAGTCCAAGCCATAGCTCAAGCAGTTAGTCGCTGGCTTTCCACCGTGGCGGCCCGGGTTCAATCCCGAGTCTGGTAAAGTGGGATTTGTGATGGACAAAGTAGCACTGGGGCAGGTTTTCTCTTTCAGTTTCCCCTGCCAATCTTCATTCCACCAATTGCTCCACAATCACCCTCACCTATCATCTGGGGCTAGTACAATAGGCCAGAAGTGGCCGCAGTACAAGGGACTTAGTCCCACCCCACTAGCAATAAAAAAGAATAGTTGATTCTGATGTTGTGATGGTTATGCTATAGAGAATGAATACTTTAGTCTCTTAATAAACTAAACTGATTTACCAGCAGACATATTTATATATTAGTGACATACACAACAGGATGAATATAGCAGCATGTCATAAATTAGTCTATCAGAACATGAATCTTCTGGATTCAGGGACTCTTTTCCAGATTTGTGAACTAGAACATTTCAGATTGAAGTCGAACACTGAAAGAATATGTTTATGTATATTCTGTAAGGAAGCTAAAACAAACAGTTCACAAGACATGACATTTTATCATTTTCAACTTCCAATTTTTCTGTCTTTCCCCAACTTATATTTTTTATATTTTCATATCTCTGTATGCCCAGATGTAAAATATTTTTGTGTCTCTACTGTTGGATTCATTACGAAGAAAAGAATATTTCACAAGGGTACATACACATAGTTTTCCCCACTCTTTTTGACACCTTCAAGAACTCATGTTTCACAGAACTACAGTTAATCACAAATTTAGATAAATCACATCCACACAATCAGACTCTTGCTTTACAGTGCAGTTAATAGTAGTTTTCTCTGTATGTCATAAAATTCAAAGAAAAACAAAACTGTTAAGAAAATATTTTTTTAAACCAAATGGGTATGATGAGCGGATGAGGGATAGTCAAAAATGAAAATAAAAACAAATCCACCTGGATAACAATTGGAATAAAAACTTCATGTAAACACAAAAGACAACTATATTTGGCCAGTAGGGACAGTAATGATCCAAGACTAAAAAGTCACTACAAAATGTACTGTAAANGTACCATTGTGAAATATTCTTCTGTTCATAATGAATCCAACAGTAGACACACAAAAATATTTTACATCTGGGCATACAGAGATATGAAAATATAAAAAATATAAGCTGGGGAAAGACAGAAAAATTGAAAATTATAAATTGTCATGTCTTGTGAACTGTTTGTTTTAGCTTCCTTACAGAATATACATAAACATATTCTTTCAGTGTAAGTTTTGAGGTTTTCACGGCGATGACAATGAAGAAAGTCGTCTTCTGGGTTTAGGCACCGTGTATTCTTCGTTTTGGCCGACGTTTCGGAGGAACGTAGCGCCTCCGAAACGTCGGCCAAAACGGAGAATACACGGTGCCTAAACCCAGAAGACGACTTTCTTCATTGTCATCGCCGTGAAAACCTCAAAACTTACACTGAAAGAATATGTTTATGTATATTCTGTAAGGAAGCTAAAACAAACAGTTCACAAGACATGACAATTTATAATTTTCAATTTTTCTGTCTTTCCCCAGCTTATATTTTTTATATTTTCATATCTCTGTATGCCCAGATGTAAAATATTTTTGTGTGTCTACTGTTGGATTCATTATGAACAGAAGAATATTTCACAATGGTACATACATATAGTTTTCCCCACTCTTTTTGACATCTTCAAGAACTTATGTTTCACAAAACTACAGTTAATCAGAAATTTAGATAAATCACATCCACATAATCAGACTCTTGCTTTACAGTGCAGTTAATAGTAGTTTTATCTGTATGTCATAAAATTCAAAGAAAAACACAACTGTTAAGAAAATATTTTATTAAACCAAATGGGTATGATGAGGGGATGGGGGATACTACATAATGACATTATGTGATCTATACAAATCACCTAGTGTTGTTCCACTAGTGAAATATAAGTTGTTAAGCTGTATACACAGATCATATGGAGGTGGTGTGAAACATACAAAAACTTTGATAGATTCAGCCACTTTGAAAGCTGAGGAGGTGGGTGCAACAGGCTTAAGATCATGCCTAATGTTGGAATGTAGTGTTAGCAGTGTTAAATCTCTATGTACTCCTACCAGAAAAGTAGGTTCAACCCATCATTATTAATAGCAGCGAGAGCAACGTCATTTGAGTTCTTCCTAAAACTTGTTCCTATGGCACCCACTCTCACTTCTTGCAGCACCACGTAAATGGGGTTCTGTATGGGTGTACACAAAAGTAGTTGGACATTGCTATGTTGATACATCGGAGACAAGTCTTCAAACCCTCTCATTCCTTACACTGTATAGAAAACCACACCAACTGTCTGTCAGTGAAATCTGAAGGTTTGACACCACTAATAGTGGAGCCCAATGTTAAAAATGATCCAAAGCTAATACCATTTTCCAGATCCACAGCCTATTTCCTGAAGATTTATTTAATGTTATCCTTGTATCTCATCAAACTGCTGCTTTCCAAACGGTTTCACAACCAAAATTACATATGCATTTCTTGTGGCCCTTGTCTGAGCTGTGTTCTGTTTGAGTTCACTTGTCTAAAAATACTATTGCTTGTTTACTTGATATTAGATAAAAATATGTTCATAAGAATAAAGAAAAATAGATTAAAAATACAATCAAAATATAATTTATTACCAACAGACATTTACAAAGCAGTGGACATAGACAATTACAGTGACACACTTATAACAGTATTATAACCATGTCAATATATAATCTAGGTAAATATGTGTGTATACTTGTTTTTTTATGTTAAAACAGCACATTTCTTAACAGTATTTTTAAGGGGCATTCTTTGTAACCACATGTTTTCTGTTTTTCTCTAAGGTTTTCATGGGAACAAGTATTTATGCATGGAATGTGACATCGTGCCAGTTCATTATGTCACTTCTCACTAATGGAATTCAGTTCATGCTGATCGCTATAAATCCCATTCACTGGCCATCAGTTTATAGGTGATCATCTTTTCCTGAATAAAAGAAGTGTCACCTTACAATCACAAGTGAAAGAAAACACAGTGGAACCTGCATTTCATGTCCCACAATTTAAGATTTTCCTTCATTTAATGTTCAAATTCACTGCTGCCCAAAATCGTTAAATGCAGGTTTCAATAGTCATGATTAGGATGAATGTTTACCAGTAGCCCAGAGCACTCACATGGTTACAGAATGGGCAGTGTTGCTCACCATGGCATGGGCTGATGTGGATGGTTAACCCTTTAAAGACCAGTTACTATATATGCCATTTTCTCTAACATACTAAAACTTTGCATTCTACCCAACAGGGTGTATTTGTGTTTCATAGGATTACTGCAATAAACAGGAATATTTTCCCTAAACTGCATTAACTGGTTGGGCTTTGCAGGAGAGATGTAATCTGTTTCCTGTCAGGTACGAACCAAATTCTTGTATATTATTTAGAAAAAAAGATCGAGTCTTAAAGGGTTAAATTAGATATGTTTTGTCAAAATTATACTGCATTAAATTGTGACTGTAAAAAATCTGTCTTGGTATTAACACTGGAAAACCAATACACTGCATGAATCCATAAAAATACAACTCATACCAAAGATGTTTCTAATACACCATGTATCTTCGGTGAAACTTAAGACATCCTTCACGGAGCTATAAATACAACTTTCTTCTACCAAAGCACAAATGATTTCCATTATCTTAAATGCAGCATATGAAATAATCATTTGTCTTTCTGCATAAAGTTAACAAAAAACTGATGTGTTATTCCTAAAATAACCTCAGGAATAAATTCCTACTGCTGTCACAGTTTGCAGTGTTCATATCCTGCTTTTGGATTAACACTGCCTTTTTTCTTTCTTTTTTTTTTGTCCTAATTAATATATTTATAGCTTGATAATAACTGCCCATATTTCCCATTTATGAGCTATGATGTTTCTCTATAGTTTTTGTATACAGGGTGTTTCACGACTTTAGGGCATAACTGCAGGAAGTGATTTCCTAGGTCTTTGTGATCAAAAAAGTTCATATAAACATGTGTCCGATTTTGGACGGTTACAGAGTTATGACCATTTTAAACTCAGAATAGAAGGTAACAATTACCGACAATAAACGGAACAAAATAATACACCAGCATAATACATGATACATTTAAAGTATGAATGGAAAGTTAACTTTGTGAAATTACCTTTAATTTGAAGTGATTGGTGCTTAAAACTGATTTTCGAAAATGTCATCGCTGGCCGCAACACAGGCTGCCACTCGGTTGTGAACCGCGCCAGACATACCAATCCCCCCTGCCTTAGGTAGCTCTCAAGTGTTGAGATAACGAGAACGCTCTGTCTGTAGATGGCTAAAAATAGTGACCTGCCAGCTGACAAAACGAGGTTCATACGAGGGTGTGCAGGGGAATGAAAAAACGGTCATAACTCCGTAACTGTCCAAAATTGGACACATGTTTATATGAACTTTCTTGATCACAAAGACCTAGGAAATCACTTCCTGCAGTTATGCCTTAAAGTCATGAAACACCCTGTATTTCTCTCTTGTGCTGTGTAATGGAACATATTCATTCATTCTCTTCTGGTTAAAACATATTGTTTTTACATTGATTTAAATTTTTAGAAGGGGGATTATGTTATATTCTGGTAAACACTAATCTGAAAAGAAGTATTTGGGCATTCATAGGACAGTTTTCATCATATTAGACTAAATTTGCTTTTGTTGTTGAATTTCAGTAACAGTTATAAAACACCAAACTTCATCAATATCAGTTCATCCAGAGTAGAACAGCTACACAATTTAGCCATCAACTATTCTCTAAGTGAAGCAACTCATGAGCTCTTTGAGTAATACCTAGTAGAACCCGCTTCAATACACTGGTTCTGTTCTGATTTCCGTCTATGACAGTAACATATGGAACTTGTTTGAAACCTTCATCACGATGTTTCTCATATTCAGGCCATATACTCTGATCAAAGTAGCCTCGTACATCTGGAGGATCATATGTTCTGACACCTCGTCTTGTCATTGAAAATGAGAAACCCTTCAATAATAAGAATACGAACACCTGATATTTGCTTGTCACCACAGCCATCTGCCATCTTTGTTTCTGATGATGTGTTGTCAGTGTCTTTTTCGTGTGTTGCCATCGATTGAGTTCCGTCTGGTTTGAAATGTACCATATCTTCTGGTATTACTCTGTGGCATCCAGTATTGATATTAAGAACTGTTACAATTTTATCACTTTCCACATAGAGAGGTTACCCTGCCACCCTGTTAACAGACTCTACTAAGCTACTGAGAGGTAAAACAGTTTCAGCACTGTCAGAGAAAAAACAGTTTTCAATAACAACATGCATTTTTTCCATATCCAGGCTCGTCATAATTTCCCAATTAAAATGGTTCAAGGCTGGGATCAGAGTAGGTCGCTGGCTATCTACAGGCAGAAAGAAGTCATCCTGACATACTAAAAATGAACCAGGTAGTTGTTTGTGCAGAGACTATACTAATGTTGATTTGCCACTGCATGTAGCACCCGACACCCCCACTATAAGCCACATATTTATTTTGAATGTATTGCTAACTCACAGCTTCCTCATATGTACGAATATATTCAAAACAGCTCAGAGATGTTCAGTAAACCTCTCCTATTCTTCTTTCCATTTTCAAATATACATTCTGTTACCCTGGTAGAAATACTTAAATGCTAAAGGAATGTACTTCAAACAACGAGCATAACGAGTACAAAAACAAAAATATATGAAATTATTGATAATTCAGTCACAGGTGAATGTCACATATCATAGACAAAATCACAGATGTTGCATTTATTAAACTTTATAACAGAGTTCTTAACATTTCCATTTTCTCTTAGAGTGGGAAGAAAACTATTATATTGGATTTTAGAAACTACTTCTCATGTAATCTCCTTACACTGTTGCATATTCTCTCAATATCTCTTACAGTTCATTAACAAATAAGTATTTCTTTGTTGTGTCTGTTCAGAGAAGCAGATTACAATTTCATTCATGAGGATCTGCTGCACACTGGATATGGTACACTGTGAACACAACCAAGGTACCAGCGAAAGCCAGACCTATGGAGGCAGGAACTAACAGTGCATAATGAACAGGCGGGAATACTCGATTGATGGCATGGTCAGGATCAGAAAACGGTAGCATAATAACCCATGCTGTATAGTAGCAAAAGGAAAGACAGCTTATTATAAGAAGTATATTACCTAATGCTGCATCACTCATTTGTGTCTTTTTTTTTAACTTCAGGTAATATTTGCATACACATATATTCCTTTATCAATTACCTCAAGATTTGTAATAAACTTCAGTTCATTTGGCAAATTTTCTTGATGACAGAAATAAGCACTTGAAGTCCAAAATTTTCTTTGATAAGAGCATTCCCCTTGAATTAGTCACATCACTTGAAACAAAATCAGGACCCTTCATAAAAAGAAGTCTTTAAGCATATGCATTTTCAAAGCACAGATTTATTTTCGTTTATAATCTTCAGAACCATTGAGAGTTCTTCACAGTTTCTAAGCAGAGAAATCAGTAGGAAATCTTGACCTTGTATGTTATGTAGACCTTATCTGTTTGCATAATTAATAACATAATTCCTATGTAAATATTCACTTAGCAACTGTATGGAATTGTGTAATTTATTTGAAAACTGCCTGCTGAGTAATTTTCCTGCTACAGAATACTGAAAACAATTCCACAAAGTTTAACTGATAAACACAACTCCCAACATCAGTTCACAAAATATTCCTCTTCAAATTTCTTAAAATCTTCTTCAGTAAATGCTGTAGATTGTTCCTTTGGTTCAGAAGGGGGATTTTCTTTTCTGCTCTTTACAGCCCTTTCAAAAATCTGAAAAGCATAAGATCATAGTGATGGCATTACAGTTACACAAAATAAGGAATGTAATATATTCAATTCCAAGTCACATTGCGATTGACGGTCTGTCAGTCTGTCCGTCTTGGTGTCAAGCCCCGGCTGGGGCTCATGACCAGATTTTTTTTTTCTTATATGAAAGTTACTGTCCTGTTCATTTGGGGTGCCCTCTCTGACAGTGTTTTATCCATTAGAGGGTACTTGAGACCGTAGATGTTTTAACACTTCGCAGACCGGATGCCTAGGCCTAGGCGATTGGGTTTTAAACATGGCAGACCAGTCGCCTAGATTTAGGCTCTTATGACACATGTTGCAACACAATATTCCTCGCTTTGGTGGTCACGTGTCTGTAAAAGTACTGCGTAGCTGACCTTCGGAATGTTTGTTTTCCGAGTCAGCAACGTGACCACTCTCTATTCCCCTCTCACTCTAAAGAAAAGTCCCTTTGTTCAAGTCGAAGTTTCTATGTGTGAGGCAAGATATTCTCAGTGTCAACATGGCTCAGGGACGAAAGCAGTTGAAGGCCGCGCAAGCTCTCGGAGAAGAAGAAATCTGTGATTTGATCTCCGATGAGTTATCTGACTTGCCAACTGCTTCGTCTTCTGATAGCGAGGGCAGTGTCAGTGGCAGTGACAGGGGACCCCAAAATAATGTGACCAGAAGAGAAAGTGAAAGTGACAGTGAGAGCTCCAATGAAAGTGTGAGTGCTAGCACTGCAGGGACAGCCACATGGGGTAAAGTGGACAAAACACCCACTTTGGGAAAGTTTACTGGTGATCCAGGGGTGAGACAAATGCCATCGGACCCTACGCAAGTGTCTGAAGGAGCTGAACTGTTTTTTGGAGATACTTTCTTTGACACGTTGTGTCAGGAGACCAACAGATACTATCTCCAACACCGTGAAGTGTACGACAACACCTATAAGGTGTTGAAGTGGGTGGATGTCACTTCAGCAGAAATGAAAAAAAAAATTGGCAATAATCATTCTAATGGGGTTTACAAAGAGGGATAATTTGAAAGACTATTGGTCCACTGATCCATTTTTAGAAATTCCCATTTTCAGCAAACTCATGAGTTGTAAGAGATTTGAACAGATATGGTGGTGCTTGCATTTCAATAATAATGAACAATCGACGGGGAAGTATCCTTCTAGGCAGTGCCGTGTGTGCACTGTGCACAAGAAGTGAAGCAAGACTTCCTACGTCTGCAAGTTCTGCATCATGCCTCTTCAGAGAGGGGAATGTTTCCAGAAATATCACACTCTGAAGCACTTCTAGGAGCTCTGGTAAGTTTTCTCCAAAAATTTTAGTTCATAAAATTAATTAGGAGATTTTATATTAATTTTTAAAGTGAACAGTGCACAAGTTAGGGTAGTAGGTTTAAAAACGCCGGTCCCCAGGGTGATTTAAATATTTAAATCACCGGCCCGCGAAGTGTTAATGTGTGAACGTTGTAAGACACAAGCACATGACTGTTACTAACACAGACAGATCATCTTATTAATCACTTATGAAATTAACTTAATATGTGGTTAAAATATGAAGGAAATTTTTGTTAAAAAACACTAGATTTTTTATTACAATTCTAAACAAATTTCTGAACCCACTGCTCACATATTTTGATGTACTAGGAGCTGTAAATTGATTTACTGTTCTAGGGTTAGGAACCATTACAATATGATCCATACAAATTGTTACATTTCATACATAATATAAAAAGGAAGTGTATGCAAAAGCTGCCTCCGTAGTCTAGGGGTAACATTCCCACCTCATGACTCAAGGTACGCGGGTTCAAACCCGGCGGAGGTCGTGGAATTTTTAAGGGCGGAAAAATTCAGGGAACAAGTCCTCTGGGAGGGACTTTAAGCCGTGGGTCCCGTGTCGTAGCTTTACAGTATGTAAAAGAACCTCATGTCTCCAAAGGAGGCCACTGAGCTAAATTAAGAACATTTTCCACCCAACAGTAGTCTCTTAACGCCTCTGGTAGATGGGGGAAGTATCGAGATATCTCTGAGCCAGCCTCGCTGGCTGAGTCGGGACTGATGGTAAGCACCAGTACTGGTAGGGTATAGAGACTGGTAGAAGATCATAGGGGGAAGCACAATAGATCAAACCGGTCACGGTGCATGGGGAAACCCACCCCCTCTAACAATAACAATAACAATAGTGTATGCAAAAGTAATTATCTCTGGCAGTATAACCCAAAAATTCAACATTGATCATATCAAAGTCCACAGCTGGATTCAAGCTCGAGCCAGTCCTGTCCACCTCCCAATGTGTTTTCCTTATTCTCTGTCTTAATATTAATCAGCCTGTCTCCTTTGTCTCAAAAGCAGCCATTTTTTAAAACATTTCCTCATCAAAATACTGCATGTAGTTCTTGTCTCCCCACCAGCTCACTATGGTGTCCTAGAAAAGTAAAGCTGTGTTTTTGATGAGAATTCAAGTTTTTGGTTCCCTAACATATTGTAACATGCATGTCCAAACCGTCACTTCCTAGGTAACGATCCATGTTCCCGCTACAACGCAATATCGTAATTCTAACAATGAGTCTCCACGGCAACGAATAGGTGGAAATCGTGGAGTTCCCACAGTGACAAATCATAGCAATGGGAAATACTGCACTTCCATGGTAACGAGTCAGTCTTAAGAAAGCCGCTGTCGAAGGCAGTCTAGTATTCGCTGAGATATAGTGGAAGCAGTAATTGTGATATTGCAAGTGATAATAATTGTAAAGTGTGTGAGTACAGAAGCGAAGCACAATAAATATTCGCTACATCCTTGACGGCATGAGGTTATTTGTTGCATGACATACCCAACACATAACAACGTATTTTGTATTTTTATTTATTTACCCATTCAAGAACTGATTTATGCATGTCTTACAGGCTTGTAAATACTGATCAAGAGGTTATATGTCTGAAATAGTTATTGATAATGTTACTTTATTTGTATACCTATAAGCATGTTCAGTCCATGTAGCTGATTTAACAATCATTGAACTACAAAATTCACTTCAGAAGGTTCTTCCATCAGTGGTCACTTCAACATAGCACTTCGATAAGTAAAAATAATTGGCCATCACCGTTCTAGTCAGTCATGTGTTCAAGCCCCTGTCTGCATTTTGTCAGTAACCCCCTTAAATCTATAACTTTGGTAGTCACTGCACAGGATTCCTAATATTGTATTGAAGCATCCTGTTACACTCACACGATATATGAGACAAACTCCGTCTTAAGTGCAACAATTTAATTGTAGTTCTTCCTTCTTTCCTTCCTCCACACTACATGTTTCGGCCCTAAACGGCCATCATCAGGTGTATATTCTTACGTAGCTGCTACACTGCCCGCAGTTTAAAATTTAAAACACCAGTCTTTTCAATTGTATGTATGTATAAAATCTTTGTTAACCTACACACATCAATTTGATTTCCAAAATTGGCACTTTTTAAAACTTCAATTTCAAATTAAAATGTCTTTAAACTTTCCGTTCTTTTCCAAATTCTAAAAATTAAAATTTCTCGGGGTACTAGCCCTATGTCTATAGTGCTGCAGCGGCCACTTCTTGTTTTATCGCTGTTCAGGTATTGTCTGTAATATGCAAATATTTGTATTACTATCTTATGTTACGTTATGTTATTCTTATATGTTTATACTGTTATTTGTACTTACTCTGTGTAAGCTCTCCGTGCGTGTGCCGCTGTCTATCTTTAATACATGTGCTGTCTGGTATATTGTGTGCTGTGTTTTATGTTGGTGAGTGTAGGAGGGGGAATGGGTAGTGGGGAGAGGGAGGTACCGTTAGTCTGTATAGATTTCGTGTATCGTTTGAAATATGGGATTGTATGTTTCTATGTGTGTGTCATTCATGTGTAGGCCCTTCTTACTTGTTTTATATATATATATATATGGTATTTCTCTAATGTATTCAAATGTCTACCCTTCTTTCCCATTGTTATAACTTCCATTACGTCTGTTATTGTTCCATATGCATGTCCCATATTTAGTATGTGATTTGAGTACCCAGAATTGCTATTATTATTTCTAATGTATATGTTCTTTTATATCTAGTGTTAAATGTTCGACCCATTTGCCCAATGTATTTCAAAGGGCAATCTACACATTTCATTTGGTATATGCCACTTTTATTGTATTTATCCAATTGTGGTTTTTGTTTGAGTATGTTTTCTATTGTGTTTCGTGTGTGGAATGCTACTTTTATATGCGTGTCTTTAAAAACATACTACATAAGAACAGATATGACACAAACATAATCAAAAGATCGAATCAGACAAAACGAAAACAAAAATCAAACACACATGACGATGAACAACAACAAAAAACAAAGTGGGCCATATTTACATATAGTACAAAAGAAGTAAGAAAAATTCCAAAACTTTTTAAAGACACACATATAAAAGTAGCATTCCGCACACGAAACACAATAGGAAATATACTCAAACAAAAACCACAATTAGATAAATACAATAAAAGTGGCATATACCAAATGAAATGTGTAGATTGCCCATTGAAATACATTGGGCAAACGGGCCAAACATTTAACACTAGATATAAAGAACATATACATTAGAAATAATAATAGCAATTCTGGGTACTCAAATCACATACTAAATATGGGACATGCATATGGAACAATAACAGATGTAATGGAAGTTATAACAATGGGAAAGAAGGGTAGACATTTGAATACATTAGAGAAATACCATATATATATATAAAACAAGTAAGAAGGGCCTACACATGAATGACACACACATAGAAACATACAATCCCATATTTCAAACGATACACGAAATCTATACAGACTAATGGTACCTCCCTCTCCCCACTACCCATTCCCCCTCCTACACTCACCAACATAAAACACAGCACACAATATACCAGACAGCACACGTATTAAAGATAGACAGCGGCACAAGCACAGAGAGCCTACACAGAGTAAGTACAAATAACAGTATAAACATATAAGAAAAACATAACGTAACATAAGATAGTAATATGAATATTTGCATATTACAGACAATACCTGAACAGCGATAAAACAAGAAGTGGCCGCTGCAGCACTATAGACATAGGGCGAGTACCCCAAGAAATTTTAATTTTTAAAATTTGGAAAAGAACGGAAAGTTTAAATATATTTTAATTTGAAATAGAAGTTTTAAAAAGTGCTAATTTTGGAAATCAAATTGATGTGTGTAGGTTAACAAAGATTATATACATACATACAAGTGAAAAGACTGGTGTTTTAAATTTTAAACTGCGGGCAGTGTAGCAGCTATGTAAGAATATACACCTGATGATGGCCATTTAGGGCCGAAACATGTAGTGTGGAGGAAGGAAAGAAGGAAGAACTACAATTAAATTGTTGCACTTAAGACGGAGTTTGTCTCATATATAGGATTCCTAATGTTTGCCGTGATATGAAATACATACATATCTTACCTGTAAGGATTACTGTTGTATAATAAATAATGAAGATAATTTTACTTGTAAAATTACATCTGTAAAAATCAAGAAATTCCAAGAAAAATTAATAAAATACTAACTTTGTTAGCTGCTGTAGCATCCAAGCAACTTCTGTCTCCCAGTCTCTCTATAAAATGTACATTCCCTTCAGTGCAGTCTTCATGCACAGGTAGTCTCATGAGTAGCTCTTCTACAGACAGCTGCATTCCACCACTGGTTGCAACTACACAGTACATAATTTGCAGTGCTGTGTGGCTCGTAATTAGATGAGGATTCATATGAAAATACAGTACACACACACTTATTCATGCTTGGATTATTCAATTTGATGTTTATCCACGTGCCTTTTTAGGGGCATTATCAACCCTGCAGAGCACCTGTTAAATTTACTTAATCCATCTGCCTGTACAAATAAACCAGCTTGTGAACCAGTCAATGGATATTCTTGAAATTTTAAATTGGAGAATTTTTAAGACATACATGCATTTCTGTGCACAGCTCACGTATAACTAGTTAAATATCTATTGGAGCAAAAAATGTTTTGAGTAAAAGTTGTTGAAAAAATGGAACTTTTCCTTTAAGCTGTATGGTTTTCAAGGCAATGAAACAAATTGGACACTATACATACATTTCTGGATTTCCATAAAATGGCTTGGATTATACATGTTTCCCTATTACTCATTCAACATTTCCCCTTGGGATTACTGAGGTTTTGGACTTTGCCTGGCAATCCTGCATTACACACCATTGTCAGAACCCTTTCAAATCAATTTTTTCCCCTTCATTGTATGAAAAATCAGAAGTATACTGTATCATGCTTCCATTCATTTACAGATGCAATTTGGAGGAGAATTACCCTGTGATTATGCCAGGTTGCATGGATTTGTGATTGGAAATATTCCATCTTTCTGAATGATGAATTCATATCAAACTAGAATATGTCTTTATGTTTTCTGTTAGGGTTCAACTTCAATCATGAAGATGGCTGAGGACCACGTTTAGTATGGCTTCAACCCTTTCCCTCTGAACATACCACTGTTCCCTTCATTCACTGCTAAACTTCACCTTTGCAGACTAACACAGCTGGTGCAAAATTTTTTACTACCTCCTTGTGTATCCAAGGAACTTACAAAACGTTATCGCCTACTTCCCGAAACTCTTGGTCAATAACACATAGATCAGCACCATCTTTTCTAACCTCATAACTGCTAAAATACTTTCTCAGTGCCTCCTTTTATAATTGCATGGTCAATAAAACATTTTTCGTCACCCCTTTTCCTGACCACTAGTACTGATGGCGTGAGAGAAAGCAGCCAATAAAATATTGCCAATATATTAACATAAATTAAGGAATTATAAAGATTGAAACAAAGGCGATCAATTGAAAGCCATGAATTTCTTCTCAGAAAATGAAACTGCCCCAAGAAAGTGAGGAACTCTGTTCTTTTAAATAGAGAACTAAAAAGAGTTTTATTACATTGAGTTTCTGCGTTCCTTCTGCAAATTTTTCTTTAACTTACTTTCTGTCTTGAGTTTCCTTTGCAGCACCGCGCAATTTTTCTTCGTCCCATGCAATTTCTTAGTATCATTTCCCTTTCTGGACTTCTCACATTTCTCCCCTAAATATAAAAAGTACGTACAGTTTCATGTCAACCTATATTCCTTCATGCTGTGTTGAAAGTGTGAAGTTCTGCTGCATTCTCAGTGATCAATTAATGTTTGCTGTGCAGAGTACATCCATATACAATTACAAAATTAACCCTTTCCACTCCAAAGTCAGTGAAAAATTACTTCACTGTGACAGAAGAATTATTTGTACTGTAAGAAAATTTCAAGCAGCACAGATTGCACTTGGACCAATAGATAGTATATGAACACAGACATGCTGACAGTGAAGTAGTACATACTTCTGAAATAGTTATATGGTTAGAAGTGGTAAAAATTTGGAAACTAAATATAGCAGACTTACTGTCATATTCAGGAGAACTGACATCTGGATCTTTACATAAAGCCTTTGAATTATGTATGTTTCAATAATACATTTGTTTAACCATCACATCTGTGAGCAGTAAAAATTTATCAAGATTTTCTTCAGAAATTACAATGAATGCCTGAATGGGAACATCTAAATGTGCTTTAATGGCACTCAACTGACATGTTGGAAAATGGAAAATTAAAGAATAAGTATGAATAACATGTTTCATGGAGGGCCTGAGGGAAATAACGAGAAACATGCTGGCTAGCTGGTTTCCTAATCAAGTTTCAAAATGAAATACAAAGGAAAACTGGCAACTACCACAATGAAACTTTATCTATCAAATAACATTGCTCTGGCTGCTATTAATAATGATGGGTCAAAGGTGTCTGTCAAAAAGAGTGGAGAAAACTAGGTGGTATGTACCCTCGTGAAATATTCATTTGATCATAATGAATCCAACAGTAGAGACACAAAAATATTTTACATCTGGGCACACAGAGATATGAAAATATAAAAAATATAAGTTGGGGAAAGACAGAAAAATTGAAAATGATAAAATGTCATGTCTTGTGAACTGTTTGTTTTAGCTTCCTTACAGAATATATATAAACATATTCTTTCAGTGTTCAACTTTGATATGAAATGTTCTAGTTCAGAAATCTGGAAAACAGCCCCTGAATCCAGAAGATTCATGTTCTGATAGACTAATTTATGACATGCTGCTGTATTCATCCTGTTGTGTATGTCACTAATATATACGAAGGGGGACCCAAAAATAACCGGTAATGACCTATTGCGCGCGCATGCTTTGTAGTTACGAGTTGTGCTGCTAGGTGGTGTTAGCTGGGGGTCTCCCGCGACTGTTAGTGAGCTGGCGTCAGTCTGAGTTAAGTGGTTTGTCTGTGGTGCTCTGTTGTGTGCGTTCCTGTTTCAACCCTTTGGCGATTAGTGAGATGGCCGACCAGAAGGAACAAAGAGTGTGCGTGAAATTTTGCTTTCTGTTAGGGAAAACTGCACTTCACTCTTCAAGTCGCGGCAAACATTCACGCGGTTTTCTCTTTGGTCATCTCCGAGCAAGTGAGGAACAAATTTTGCAGACACCCGTCTCATGTGCAAACCTTCGGTTAAAATTCGCTGGACCGTGCTCCATGAGATGTTCGTTTCCTCAGAAAGTTGGTCAATGGTCTTTCGACGATCTTCATCAATTGCACGTTTGATTTTGGCAATGTTTTCGTCATTTCTTCCTGTTGAAGGACGCCCGGGGCGTGGCATGTCTTCTGTTGACATGTTGCCAGATTTGAAACGGGAAAACCACTCGTAGACCTGTGATTTCCCCAAAGCATCATCATTAAAGGCTTGCCGAAGCATCCCAACAGTCTCGGCTGCAGTTTTCCCTAACAGAAAGCAAAATTTCACGCACACTCTTTGTTCTTCCTGATCGGCCATCTCACTAATCGCCAAAGGGTTGAAACAGGAACGCACACAACAGAGCACCACAGACAAACCACTTAACTCAGACTGACGCCAGCTCACTAACAGTCGCGGGAGACCCCCAGCTAACACCACCTAGCAGCACAACTCGTAACTACAAAGCATGCGCGCGCAATAGGTCATTACCGGTTATTTTTGGGTCCCCCTTCGTATATATTAGTGACATACACAACAGGATGAATACAGCAGCATGTCATAAATTAGTCTATCAGAACATGAATCTTCTGGATTCAGGGGCTGTTTTCCAGATTTCTGAACTAGAACATTTCATATCANCATTATGCTAAAAACATAGTGTATAAGAACATGACACATGGCCATCAACAACGTATCCCTGCATAACATCAATATCTACATAAAAGGACCAAGATTCTAAACATCCCTATTTCATCCATTAAAACATCAGTGACCGCCGATACCAACAACATACACTCAGACAACACCCATGTCCCCCATAAGAAAAAAAAAGTGTGGAACATATTATCACCTCCACACAAAAAAATTATACAAGACAGTTTTTGTAAAAATTAAAAATAACAATTATACACAAGATTTACTATTGTTCAGCAAGTATTTTAGTATATTTAAAGATCATAATCTTATGTAAAAACTTTGTATATGAAAAGACTTAGTAATGGATCCATTGTGTAATGCAGGTTAGTAATGAACATGGATGCATTTTATTGTTTATAAATGCCTGATGACACTCGTAAAGGACCGAAACATGTTGTGCTGAAATATTTTAATAAGCCAAACTGATCTATCAACAGTTTGATTCTATAATTTACTGAAAGTATAAAGTTGTTGTGAACAGACATTTTTACATATTATGCTGCTATAAGTTGGTTACAATGTATCCACTTGAATCTATTCATTTATATTGTCTATTGTCGCACAAACTCCGCGAAAACACAAGTGTCATTCTTGGAACATTCTTTTCCCTTCTCAATTTGCTTTTCAATAAATGTGATCATCTTCTCTTGATCATCTCTATCCAACTTCTCCTTGTGGACAAGAGCTTGCATTGCAACGGTTTCTGGGCCACGGTCTATATAATGTACATACCATCCTTTTTCAATCTCATCCACAACGCACTTTCCCTCCCTTTCAAGCTATATCACAGTCTGTCAATGTTACCCACTGCATAGAATTGATACGCAAATGATGACGCCCAGAGATATAGTCCTGGTATACACGTTTTGTACCAAACTGACGTTTTAGTAGTTCCACATAACCGTTTTCAAATTCTTTGGAGAAATTATTAATGTACTGCCATTATAAACATAATATATTAAATAAATTTCAGTTTGGTTTTAAAAAGAACATTCTACTAATGACGCTATTGCTACAGTTATTGAAAATATAATAGATAACTTCAATGATAAAATAAAATGCAACTGCATATCATTAGACTTATCAAAAGCATTTGATTGTATTCAACATAATATTCTTATGGATAAATTACATAAATATGTTCATGGTACTCCACATGTTAATTAAATCCTATCTAGCAAACAGAACACAACAAGTGAAAGTAGCACATATAGAAATCAACCAAATGAAGGAACAATTATCGAGTAGCCTTCCAATTAAATGTGGAGTCCCTCAGGGATCAGTCCTTGGTCCATTACTTTTTTTTTATATATAAATGACTTTCCTCACCTAACACAAGATAGATCTATAATATATGCAGACAACACTTCAATATTGAATATGGGACAAGCTATAAATGAACTCCAATATATAAATTGTCAATGAATAATCCGTCGAGTGTAACAACGTTCTTAGGTCACTTATTTATTTCACTCGCCTTACATGTTTCGGTTCAAAAGAACCATCATCAGAGAAACGTTACAAACACATGAAACCACTGGCGTTGTATTGTACACAGTATGTAAGCTGCGTGATCTGCTACTGATGTCGGAGTGTAAAAGCACAACACTTTCTAGTAACGTTGAATGCATGTACACCTCTTGCATTCCATCCAAAGAATGCTCTCAAATTGAGCCGTCAATGTTAAAATATTTAAAAGCTTAAAACATTTGAAATAAAATTTGGCTCCTTCTTGTTGATTCGTCCCGGTGATGGGAATCGTCAACTTGAGGTTGTGTATGCTGGAAAGATATTGTATTATATTAGGTTTTATATATTATTATATATTTAATTTTTATATTCCCTTAGTGTTGTATTTGTTCCCATCACCGGGACGAATCAACAAGAAGGAGCCAAATTTTATTTCAAAT
Organism: Cryptotermes secundus; assembly: GCF_002891405.2. NCBI lineage: Eukaryota > Metazoa > Arthropoda > Insecta > Blattodea > Kalotermitidae > Cryptotermes > Cryptotermes secundus. The sequence goes on from NW_019740670.1 coordinate 19,152, forward strand.
GTTTTAAGCTTTTAAATATTTTAACATTGACGGCTCAATTTGAGAGCATTCTTTGGATGGAATGCAAGAGGTGTACATGCATTCAACGTTACTAGAAAGTGTTGTGCTTTTACACTCCGACATCTGTAGCAGATCACGCAGCTTACATACTGTGTACAATACAACGCCAGTGGTTTCATGTGTTTGTAACGTGCCTCTGATGATGGTTCTTTTGAACCGAAACATGTAAGGCGAGTGAAATAAATAAGTGACCTAAGAACGTTGTTACACTCGACGGATTATTCATTGACAATTTGTGATTGATAGTGTAAGGGACCAAATATGAAACAATCCAATATATAACTTCAACTAATATTAGAGTTGTGAAGAAATACTCTGAGATGATGATTTATTCATAAACCCAACCAAAATGCACTGCATCTTTTTTCAGACAAAGCAATGTAGGCAAGACCATAATTATAAAATGGAAATAGAGAATGTTAAAAGTATAAACTTTTGGGGGGTAATAACTGACAGCACCTTGAGCGGGGATGTTTATATTGATCGAACCTGCAGTCAAATTAGCCGCAACTTATTTATAATAAACAGACTTGCTAAAATACTCGACCTAAAGGGTAGAATGTTATATTATGGTTTGATCTATCCCTTTCTAACATATGGAATTGTAGTATGGGGACACAGTGCTAAGGCAATTACTAAAAGAATTTTTATTCTTCAAAAAAGAGCAGTATGGTACACTGCAGGGCTAAAACCTTTAGAATCGTGCAGAGATAGTTTCAAAAAACTTAAGATTTTAACAGTACATTCGTTGTACATACAACAAACCATCTTATATGTAACTAATAAGTGTAACTGCACAGTAAATAAACAAGTACACACACACAATACATGAAACAACAATGATTACCATAAATAGGTGCTTAACTTAGAACTTTATAATAGTAAACCTTCAGTTGCTGGTTGTATCTTTTATAATAAATTACCTAATAATATAAAACAACTTGAAAATAAAAACCAGTTTATAAGGGAACTGAAGAATTTACTCATTAATGGGTGTTACTACTCAACTGAAGACTGTATGAATGATAAATTCTTAAATACTGGATAATGATACATGCTAGACGTAAACGACCATTACATATTGTGTTAGTTTATTGGTTAAGAATTTATTGTATTCTTGCAAATTTATATCATGTGACATGTCCTACATCAATGTAATATGATCTATAGGATGAATAAACATGAGTGAATGAATATTTGTCTGCATTATCAGCAAACAGAAAAAGTTGCCGCTAATGAGAGTGACATCATATGGCATTTTAAACCACTCTCCTCACGGCATCGCTTCTGGCACATTTGACAATACCAACGAAGTTTCTGTAGGCCCTTCGCCTTTATTTTGTTGGCAATATATTTGGGGGCACTCACTTCATGTTTCCCCATTATGTTTACTATATGTTAGATTCTTTGTAATACTATAACACGACGCCAGAAACCCGGAATAGTTGAGCTGTTCCTAGGATTGTCTGCAGTTGCGTACCTGCTGAATCGACAAGATCCAAACTTTCTCGAGCCAACGCAGCTGACATTTCATAAAGCACTCATTTATGTAAGATATATAAAGCTATAAAACTTCTTTTGTACGTTTATAACATTTATACGCACAGAATTAAATCAACTTCTTATTACTATTATCCAACTATGTCAGTGAGTGCAAAAATACAGATCACCATGCATACCAACCTCAACAGTTGCGTTATATAAGAAGAATTTACGTGGGTAGTTTTGTCCACTCACGAATATAAAAGAGAAGTTTTGGGACGTCTTTATTCAAACAGAGGTGGTTATGACATACATGCGATTTAACACCGTGTAGTCCGTTGAAAGTAAACCGACGTTTTGGAGAAACATGCCAGGATCGATGAATTAGCCAAGAATGACAGAGTGAAACAATTAGCATTGCTACCTCCTTCATGTACCTCCGAAACGTCCGTCATTCGACGGACTACGCAGCGCTATATCCCAGAAGACAAAACTCTTTATAATCACCTTTGTTTGAAACTAAAATCGTACAATATCTCGTTTATTTTCATGAATGCACATATTTAATTCAGTAAGTTATCTGCGGAGGTAATCCGTGACTTGGTTCTGCGGCTAGTCTCTAGAGCCTCTAGAGAGGTCCAGGAAAAGCTGCGCAGTGGATGGGCAGGTCCATTCGTGAAAGTTGAGGGGTGTTGCGATTACTCATTCGTCTGCATTCACTGCGAGCAGACGTCACATTCTTCCTTGTACAGTCAAGTTAAAAAGTTTTGACTCTTGGAGTCTTATTTGAGTGTATTATTCTCTATTTACTGTATTAATATTTTATTTTATTGTTTATTTTTATTCGTTGATTTTCTTTTTTGTTTATTTATATTTGTACATTTTTTCTATCTCCTTTAACATGCCACCTACACGAAGTAAATTGAGTGGAAAAGTGTTGCATTCACAATCAAGAGAAATTGTTAGTAATGTATATAAATATATGAAAGAGGCTGGCCCAACAATTACACTGAAGAACATAGGAGTGGAAGTAGCAAAGGCAACAGGTGTATCGGAAAGTAGTGTCAGAAGAATAATACGAGAAACAAAAAAATATCGAATCTGGGTCTTCCACTTCATTTTCGACACCCCATAAAGAAGGACCTAGGAAATCTCCACTAGCCACTTTGGACGACTTTAACGAGTCTGTGGTGCGAAGAACAATTAATGACTTCTACATAGTCGAAAACAGAGACCTACCCTGAAGAAAGTTCACGAAAAGTTGAAGAAAACGTTAGATTTTCAGGGATGCATCTCCACGTTAAAGAAAATTATTTTGAAACTGGGGTTCCGCTGGAAGAAAACAAAAAATAATCAGCAGATACTGGTGGAACGATATAATATCAGAGCCGAACGTCTTCAGTATTTGCGGCAAATTAAAGAATATAGGGAAGAGGGCCGTCCAATCATCTACATGGATGAAATCTATATTCATTCATCGCACACCACCCCATATGCATGGAATGATGGATCTATCCAGGGATTATTTTCCCTTGTGCCCAAAGGCCAACGGCTCATTGTTATCCATGCAGGGGGAGAGCAAGGTTTTATCCCTAATGCCTATGTCCGCTTCAAATCCCACCAAAAAACAGGAGACTTCCACAGTGACACGAACTACACCAATTATGAAAAATGGTTAAAGGGGCGACTTATTCCAAACCTTCCCCCAGATTCTGTCCTTGTCATTGATAATGCTCCCTACCATAATGTACAACTAAACAGAGCCCCTAACTCAAATTCAGGAAGAGATTTTATGATATCCTGGCCACACTGTCACCTTCCACCTATTAAATTCAATAACATTGATTTTTCATTGTTGCGGAATCCAGACATACATAATATGATCCCACCACTCAAACCGAAATACCTTTCCTATAAAATAGACAGAATCTTTGCAGAACACAATCACAATATTTTACGACTCCCTCCGTATCCGACGCGTAAATTGTGCTGGGGTCCACAAGACCCCACCTTACCAAAAGTGTGACTGTATTTACTTCTGAAACTTAAATTGTTTTCGTGTATATTCGACTAAAATATTATCGTTATGCTGTGTCTTCTACATTTCTAAATACCAACTGTAAGGAAATACGTTTTCCTAAATATTTGGAGGGTACTTTGAGAATAAAATATTTTTTACCAGATGAGTTACGAGCAGGAAGAACAGAGGTTACGTCAACTTATAGATGACGCTTTGGCAGACAAGGAGCCGTTAGCGGAGATGATGATAGTGAAATTCGTTTAGAATTAGTAACCATGAGTCTGATACAGAACAAGACTGTGACAAAGAACCCACGGAGGGGGCCTTTTACTTGGCGAAGGATACGCAAACAAGATGGAGTAAAGACAAGTTAGGATATCGAATGAGAACTGGAGCACATAACATAGTTAGCCAAGCCCCTGGTGTTCTGGACAACACACAAATTGCAAAATCAATTTTAGATTGCTGGGAGATATTGTTTCCCGATGATATGATAGACCTAATTTTGATGAATACGAACGACGAAATAGAAAGAAAGAAAGCAAGTAAGTTACGCCAAAAATAATAGTGTTCAAAAGGCTGATATGGGTGAAATAAAGGCTGTGTTTGGACTTGTATAATTAGTTGGTTTTTTATGTCTAGTCACCAGAATCTTCATAACCTCTGGGCCATGGACTGTACCGGTGTTGAATTATGTAGAAGCACAATGTCACTTGTTCGTTTCCGTTTTCTTCTTAGAAGTCTACGATTTGACGACAGGAGTACCAGAACTGAACGAAGATCTTAGGACAAATTGGCTCCAATTAGAGACATTTTTGATAAGTTCTGTGATGCATGTGAGTCTGTATATTCTTCAGGAGGAAACGTAACGATTGGTGAAAAGTTAGAAGCGTTTCGTGGGCGATGCAGTTTCTGGCAGTACATTCCAAACAAACTGGCAAAGTATGTCCTGAAAGTATTTGCTTTGGTTGACGACAAGTCCTTTTATATTTCTAAATTGGAAGTTTACTTTGACGCACCATCAGAAGGCCCATGCAATTTCAAATACACCTTCTGAAGTTTTGCAAAGATGATTACACCTATATCTGGAACATGTCGCAATGTGACTTTAGATAGTTGGTTCACAACATACTCATTGGCTAACAATGGTGGGGGAAAAAAATAAAAGAGAACTGCCACCGGAGTTCATCAACACCAAGCGAAGAAGCCCAATGACTACCATTTTTGGTTTTCAAACGAATATCACAATAGTTTCATATGTGCCAGAAGAAAACAAAAATGTTGTCATGATTTCCACATTACATTATGATGATAATGTAGATGAGAGAATATCTAAGCCGGAAAATATTCTGCTTTACAACGAAACCAAAGGTGGGTTTGATGCAGTCGACGGAATGTCTGGGGTCTGTGGGACCTCACCTTACCACTTTGGTAACATATTCCCACCTCACCAGCGCCGGGTTAAACACTTACCGAATCCAAGGAGTCTCATTTCATAATGTCGTCAGACATAAAATTCATTAGTATGTTTCTTACTGGTATATTTTCACATTTATCGTATGAATAAGAATTACAGATGGTGGTTAAACGACCGCCTCTGTGATCTAGTGGTCAGGGTTCCTGGCTACAGATCCAGAGGTCCGGGTTCGATTCCCGGCGCTACCAGATGTTGTGAGAAGCAGCGGGTCTGGAACGGGGTCCACTCAGCCAGGAAAATCGAGGAGCCATTTTAAGGAAATAGCGGCTCCAGTCCGGAAAACCGAGATTAACGGTCATGGGGCTCCGTTGCGCTGACCACTCGACACCCTCTATCCGCAAATGTTGGCACTAACTTCGCCGACAAGCGGCGGTCGCTCTGTCGGTATAGTCAGCTTGCGGACTACATGCAACGCTGTTTAATGGTGGTTAAACAGATTATAATCAAATCTACGTAATTTTCATAGTCTGCTCCAAGGTACATGAACAGAGGTTTAAAATAATGCATGTTATGTTTTTTATACTCGTAGGTAGTAAAACACAGACTTTCAGTCCAAATTTCACAGTGTGGGGCCTTCATGTGAATAGCATTAGCGTCCTTAGCGCAAAATATTCTTGTAACAAAATCTTGCTCGAAAAACATTCTGGATGTAAATTTAATTATGTTTAAAATGAGAATATAATTGCTCTCCTTTTTTAACAAATTTATGATGGCAGAAGTGTTGTTTTTCTCATCTAATGCACTACACTCAGATGTGACCTGTAACATCACCGTCGCACACAGACCACACACGCACTCACGTGTTTATATTGATTTAGAAGTGCGAGTCATAATGAACTTCATAATTATTTTAATTTATGTTTTTCAGTTGAGTGGAATATATGAAAATATATGGGACCACATATTGCGACAGTGTTTAACAACGTAGGATTTTAGGTCCTCATGTCGGTAGTTATAAAGAGTACTATTTCCTGGGATATAACGCCATGAAGTCCGTTCAAAGCCAACAGTCGTTTCGATGAACATATCTCCTCCATCTTCAGAGTCGAATAAGCCGAACAAGATACCAGGGTGAAATCAGGTGGCAAGATGGAGGCAATGTGTTCCTCCGAAAAGTCAGTTGACTTTAACGGTCAGTCAGAGTAGGGACTGGCTACAGGCTGGACGACCAAGGAGTCAGAGTTCGTGTCCCTGTAAGGCCAATAATTTTCTCTCCTCCACGTCTTCCAGACCGGCTCCTTGGCCCACCACCCAGCCTCCTATCCAATGGCTAACGGGGGCCCTTTCTCCAGGGTAAAGCGGCCGGGTCGTGAAGCTGAACACTCACCTCCAACTAGTGTCGAGGTCAAGAAAATGTGGATCTATACATCCATTCCCCCATACGTCTTCATGGCATAGTTTTTAAGTAATTAAGCACAGTGAGAACTTTGCCTTTTACACGGTGTTATATCCCGGAAGTTAGTGCCCTTCATGGTTTAACTATTTTGTCGCGTTATATTTACCTGCGATAAGATATTCCATAGTGAAGAATTTAGTTGTTCTGAAGTGTAACGGCCTTATTCAGGCTGTTACGTAAGAGTGTTTACGATTGTCCAGCGATTAATATATACACTATATATATGCCAGTTACAAAATATTAATTGCTTTCCATTTTATTGGAGTTAGATTCTATTTAATATTATACCAGACAGTTTATTTTATCTTCTTTTCCGAAATATTAAATTCGAAAGAAGGTAATCTGCGAAAGAACTGAATCGACCAAAGGACCTCCAAATTATAAGTATAAATTGTGTAATCTAATGGAACAATAATACAGTGGAACCTGGCTTAACGAGCATAATTCGTTCCAGAATCTTACGCGTAATGCGAAACACTCGTTAAGCGAAACAATTTTTCCCATATAAATTAATGTAAAATATGATAATGCGTTCCATGCCGAAAAAATACTAAAAAAAATTTATATATTCCGTTAAGGAGCGTGAATCATCTTCATCTTTTCTTCTATGCGGAATGAACCAACCTGGAATGCGAATTCGATTTGCAGAAACCCCCCCTCCCAACATATCGAAATAATTAGTTTATTATATATGTAATTCCGTAGAATTTCGGCATTGGTTTTGTAACTTTTATGTATTAAGTTATCTTTGGTTCACAGTAGAGAAGTTAGGCGAAGGGTTAATGTTGCTATGTTATAAAGTTGCTAACACAACTTGAGGAACTATCTTTCGGAATCCACAACCAATAACTTATTTTTCGGATCAAACAATCAATCTATAATCAATCATTCGATCTATCCATGTATCTAAATGACAAATGTTAAGTGAGTAGCCAGCCAGAGGCAAGGGGGCCCGTGCCATGGTCGTGCCAGACCGAGGGGACACCATCAGCTTCCTACACCAAGTAGGTCGAACAGTTCATATCAGTCATGGATAGAGAGTGAGATATTATTAAAGTGTCATGTTACAGGGTTAGGGCAGAGAGAGAGAGAGAGGGAGAGTAGGCCCAGAGAGTGGGAACGTAGGATGGTGAACCCAAGTGCGTATTTTCATCGAAATTACAATGTGTACGTAACTGTCGGCTACGAAAGTGATATGTATATAAGTGTATATATTAGTAGACGAGAGTAGACCGAGTGAAGGGGATGTGTGGTGTTAATGACTTACCCCGCAGTCACACCCTCTATTTCCCCGTTCTCCCGTAACTCCCTGTGTTATCGGGACTGTGAACTCATAGCCAAGAGGTAGTTAATGAGTCAAGTACCAAGCGCTTAGCCTTGCAACTGGCCATTCCACAAGGGCGCAACAGCAGGAATGGCGGAAGAGGTGGAAGGATCCTCCACTCCACTCCTTCACGTCATAACAATTTATGATACATATCCAATTCCTTTTTACTAGAAAGCTGTCTAGAGTCATTTGTTTTGCCGACGCTTCAAAATTTGGTGAAAATGCGACAGCATTATCATTAAATAAATTTGTAGCGCGCATAGCCACTGCCTTATTAGTGTGATGCTTCTCAATGTACGATGCAACAGTTTCTCATGCTTTCAGCATTTCTCTTATTGCCCCAGAAGATTGTTGCTTTGCTGTTACCTCCTCCTCCTCCTCCTCCTCCTCTGACAAACTCTTCTCCACAACTTCGTGCCGTGAAACACAAAGCTATTCCATAAGTTCTTCGGTGGTCAGCTCTTGGCTGTGCTCGTCCACAAACTCATCGATATCATTGTTATCCACCTCCAGCCCCATGATCTTGGCCAAAGACACAATCTCGTTGACTACAGCTCCACAGGTACTATCTCAAACCCCTCAAAGTCACATTCGGTAACGCTCTCCGGCCAATGCTTCTTCCAAGCAGAAGTGAGGGTTCTCTTGGTAACCCCTTCCCACGCCTTTTCGATCATCTTGAGGCAGGCAACGATGTGGAAGTGATATTTCCAAAACTCTCTGAGAGTGAGATTTGTCCCTTCAGTCACCTCAAAACAACGCTCGAAGAGTGCTTTAGTGTACAGCTTCCTAAAGTTAAAAATAACCTGCTGGTCCATAGGCTGGAGTAACGGAGTGGTGTTGGGAGGCAGAAACTGGATCTTGATGAATTTAAATTCTTCAAGGAGGTCATCTTGTAGGTCTGGAGGATGGGCAGGAGCGTTGTCCATAACAAGCAAGACATGGAGTGGCAGATTCATCTCAAGCAACTATTTTTTTCACAGAAGGACCAAACACTTCATTGATCCAATCAGTAAAAAGGTCACGTGTCACCCAAGCCTTGTTGTTGGACTTCCACATCACATTTAGCATGCTCTTCTTGACTTTACACTTCTTGAAGGCTCGTAGAGTTTCTGAATAATAAACAAGCAGCGGTTTAATTTTCAAATCGCCTCTCGCGTTGGCACAAAATAGCAGCGTGAGACGGTCTTTCATTAGCTTATGGCCGGGCAATGCATTAGCCTCTTCTGTTATATAGGTTCGCTTCGGCATCTTTTTCCAGAAGAGACCCGTCTCGTAACAATTAAAAACCTGTTGCAGCAGGTAACCCTCAGAAACTACGACCTTCTTGAAGTCGCCGATGAAGTTCTCTGCTGCCTTGGTGTCGGGAGCTTACTGCTTCGCCGTGCCTTACGACGCTGTGGATGCCGGTTCTTCTCTTAAACTTCTCGAACCACCCACAGCTTCCCTTAAATGCTTCTTCTTCGGCCGTTGGTGATCCTGGCGTCTTCTTAACGAGGTCGGCGAAAATCACTTTCGCCTTCTCACAAATTATGTTCTCGTTAATAGTGTCCCCTTGCAATTGCTTTTCGTTTATCCATATGAGGAGCAACCTTTCAACATCGTCGAGTATACGTAACCGTTGGGTAGATATTCTTGTCACTCCCTTTGAAGCATCTCTCTCCTTAATATTGTCCTTGTTCTTGATGATAGTGCAAATCGTTGATGTAGACCGATTGTATGTGCGTGCTAGATCAGCCACACTCACAACTCGTTCTCGCTTTTCAATTATTTTACGTTTCATTTCTACGGTTATTTTTATTCTCTTATGGCTGTCTTTTTGCGGCTTTTCCTTCGGGGACATTTTTGCAAGGGTTATTGAACTTTGCACAAAAAAATCACAAATAATATATCTGAGCACAAGTTTGGAAAAATGTGTGATCACAAGCGTCATTAAGATGCTAGCGGAACGAGTGTTAAACACAGACTGATGTAGCAAGCGCACAATCGGGGACTTCCCTTCTCGTCACTCGTTATGCGAAACGTCGCTCGTTAAGTGAGTCATTTTTTACAGTTTGATTTGCTCGTTGTGCGAATTACTCGTTATGAGACGTGCTCGTTAAGCGAGGTTCCACTGCATATGTTCAACAAATATTTTAAGCAGCCTTGTATGGAGCAGCCTTTAGCACAAATGATATTTTTAATACTGCATTCGGACCTCATGTTTATAGACAGGTGTGGCCATATTATCTTACTATTCTTGAGAATACGAAAATGAATCTGTCCCTTCAAGCTACATTATTCTCGGCCCACGAACCTAGCAGAAGTCCTCACTGGAAAGAGCTTCCAATGGGATTCTTTCCCGCTGTATTGGTAACTCCTATCTATGTGAGTTGGTTCTGATGCCTACCTGAACACAAAATTTGGATGTTGTAACGTCTTTACTCGGCGCCGGTGGGAGGTGGCAGGTCCCGCCGCCGCCGCGTACTTGTCACTAAAAACTCTCACTTTGGCCACTGAGAGTCAGGGGGTCGTCTTGGTGCAGGAGCTGACGCTGAAGCCCAAGATTAAACAAACCACACTCCACGCGTTGATAATAATACTAACCAAGTTTATTGAAGAATGAACACAGTAATTTTACTTTAAGAAAATGAAGACCCTCGCCTAAGGCGAGCTGTCTTATATCTGCCACACCTAGGGCTTTGTCCCCAGAGAGATCATCACGCGCTACAGTTGTTTTTGGTGGCTATGCAACCTCACATGCATCCAGTGGTGGGGCCACTGGTCGTATGTCAAAGCTTACGGGTGAAAGGGTGAGGCTGCATGCCGATCTTTCTTGCTCCAAATAACACTGCGTGTGGTCTCTTTAGGACTGCTTATATTAAGGGTACTCTTAATACCAAAAGGTTATACATTTGAAAA
>NW_019740670.1:35183-38635 GCF_002891405.2 Cryptotermes secundus
CCTCAATAAACTCGCGTAACTGCTTTGGATTTCCCTCGAACGGTCTAGGTATCAACTTAATTGCCTGAGTAACTGAGATGTACGCCCCCTCATCGCCCCTTTCGGGATCCTCGTCTGCCATTTTTAAATTACCAAGGATCTGGACTAACCTTTACAAAGTAGTGGTAGAGCGGTGTTGAGCTACACAGTTCGGATCGACTCCTCTTGCCTCGGGTCGAAGTGTGACCGTCCTTGCCGCGAAGCCTGTAGCGGCGGCCGTGCCAACGACACAGATGTCGCGACAACGCCTACAGCCTCCCGCTGATCCACTCTTCTTGCCTTGGGTCAAGGAAGGTCGGGTGATCCTCTCGCGGTGTATTCTGCAACGGGCGTGGTGACAGCTTCCCTCGGGATATCGGGCTATCACTCGTATCTGGAGCCTCGCGACCGCCAACTTGGTCCTTCAGCTGGGAACCAGGTAACCCCCTGGCCGGTTTGGGTATCCTCTGGAGCGTTGTCTTCTCGAAGAAGATAGACAGCTTCCCTCGGGATATCGGGCTATATACCCCTCCAGCCTGGTACAACTTCAGGGTTAATATCAACGTACAAAGTGCTTAGTTCAAATCCCTTTCCGCTGCCACCATGTAACGTCTTTACCCGGCGCCGGTGGGAGGTGGCAGGTCCCGCCGCAGCCGCGTACTTGTCACTAAAACTCTCACTTAGGCCACTGAGAGTCAAGGGTTCGTCTCGGTGCAGGAGCTGTCGCTGAAGCCCGAGATTAAACAGACTACACTCCACACGTTGATAATATTATTAACCAAGTTTATTGAAGGAAAAGAATGAAGAAAAATACATAGAAATGTTACATTGAGAATGACGACCCTCGCCTCTTGCGAGCTGCCTTCTATCTCGCTAGCCTAGGCTTTGTCCAAAAAAATCACCACGTGCTACAGTGTTTTTTCAGGTGGCTATGCGACCTCGTACGCATCCAATGGTGGGGCCACTGGTCGTACGTCACTGCTTACTGGTGAAGGGGTGAGGCCGCATGCCGATCTTTCTCGCTCGAAATAACACCGTGTGTGGTCTCTGTAGGACTGCTTATATTAAGAGTACCTTTACTACTAAATGGTTATACATTTAAAAAGTTACATTAATTGCGTGGGGGTCATATATGACAGCCCCAATCGTGCTACATGCCCCGCCCATCTTATCTTCCTTGACTTGGTCATTCTAATTATACTTGGAGAAGCGTAGAAGTTTTGGAGCTCCTCCTTATGCAGTTTTCCACAATTTAACATATGAAATAAAATAATGCAAAAAAAACCGATAAGAATTCCATCAGAACGAATTCCACGGAGAATTCTGGGCTAAAGCCTCAATGAGTTAGAGAACAGCGAAGGTTTCTGAAGGGATGAAAATATTAATAAAACCAGGATTTGAACAGGCCAATAGGCCTAAACCTCGTAGATGAAAACAATTATAACGATGGTTTAACATGTCCTTATTGTTGATTTAGTTTATTATTAAATTTGCATACAAGTATTTATTTATGTTGTTATAAGTGTTGCGTTGGCTGGGTAGCGAGCCTGGTTCCAGCCGCCGACAATCTTATAGCAGTTTTGTTAATGAGTTCGTCGAGAGCTGTTTATACTCGACGAGTGCTATGGTTGTGAATCAGGATGAGGGTGAAGTCAATCGACGTGGGTGGAAGATCTTCAATGTCCTCAACACAGAAGATAGGATAGAACAACAGAGTTAATTGTAGCTTCTTGGTGACTACATGCCGTATCAAGCCGAGACTCGATCGCCGACCTCCTACCACTGGCACTACTGTGATACAAAGATCTCTCGCGACCACGTTACAAACTTATAATATACAATGCGGTGTCAAGAGGGTCGTGGTAATGTTTACACAGGTGGCATGATGCGTGTGCTCTAAGTCCATCCAAGCATGATGTCATCAGCTGTCTTAGAGAGGGCAAGTTGTCCCCTCAACTAATAATAACAGAACCCAGGACACACACGCCTCTCTGGAAATAGCCTACTTACTTGGAGAGGTAAAACATTTCTCCCCTCTGTTAATACAAGTCAAACACCTGTTTCCTCCATCAGCAAATGCAGCTGTGCTATATTTGAGAATAACCTGCTATGCGTGGGTGTCAGGAAATCCGCTATTATACCAAGTACATTAGCACATCTTAAACTTAGCATTTTCTTACATTTGTATGCATCACCGTGAAGACCAAGGTGCCAGATGTGGCCTACCTGTGAATATTATCATTGGTACTATTATTATTAAGTTATACATATTATATTAAAAAGAAAATGCCTAATATCAATGAAACTCAAAAGGAGAAGGGTACGATCCTCACGACAATGTCTATATTTACTTCCAGATTAATTTCTTTAGCTCAGACTAAATGCGTGTTTACTTTACCCCGAAAGGAAACACAGAGGTGTGCAATAAGTGGAGGCAGTACCAACCTCAGCATGTAGAGAATCTCTCCTTCAGGATTGATACGCTCAAGGACGTTAGGTATGGTGACGTACTGGAATTCGGCGTGCTTCTCGTTAGGGATGTACACTTCCGGTTTCCATATGGCCTTCACCAGGTTCGGGTCGTTCAGGTCAAAAGCTTCAGTAATCTCCGCATGTTTCAGCCTCTCGTCCTGCCACTTCTGTCGCAGGTACAAGTCGACTTCGTAGTCCTGCAACAAAACATTCGGTCATACTTGGTTGCTTGGGTCCTCGTAACGGGTAGATGTTTTTTCTGTGTGGTTACACTACTTATAACTTGCGGTGTTGAGGTAAGTAAAGTTTATTTTCTCTTAATCTAGGAGAGTCGGTAGGACTCCTTGGAGAGGGGATCGGCCTGTCGCAAGGTCTCTACCTAACACAAACATCCATGTCTTGAGTTCGATTCGAACCCACGATCCCAGCGTCCGAGCGAGCCAAGACTGTTCATGCCTTAGACCGCGCGGCTACTTTGATCGGTTCTGGACTATTACGTGATACAAACAAGGCTGCTGATGGCCATTAGCAAAGAAAAAGTCAGGTGGTGTGTGTTAAAGCAATCGGAGTGAACCAGTTTTTAATACCTACTCTATCCAAATTTTTAAGTTCTTAAAAACTTAAGCAAACGTATTTAGCAGTGAATATTGTCTCAGGATTTTCTTTCATTTTACCGGCGTTCGACAACATTGTCATATATGACCCCCACTCACTTATTGTAACTTTTTTCAAATGTATAACCTTTTGGTATTAAGAGTACCCTTAATATAAGCAGTCCTAAAGAGACCACACGCAGTGTTATTTGGAGCAAGAAAGATCGGCATACAGCCTCACCCTTTCACCCGTAAGCTTTGACATACGACCAGTGGCCCCACCACTGGATGCATGTGAGTTTGCATAGCCACCAAAAAAAACTGTAGCACGTGATGATCTCTCTGGGGACAAAGCCCTAGGCGTGGCAG
>NW_019740670.1:38653-39132 GCF_002891405.2 Cryptotermes secundus
TTTTTTCTGTGTGGTTACACTACTTATAACTTGCGGTGTTGAGGTAAGTAAAGTTTATTTTCTCTTAATCTAGGAGAGTCGGTAGGACTCCTTGGAGAGGGGATCGGCCTGTCGCAAGGTCTCTACCTAACACAAACATCCATGTCTTGAGTTCGATTCGAACCCACGATCCCAGCGTCCGAGCGAGCCAAGACTGTTCATGCCTTAGACCGCGCGGCTACTTTGATCGGTTCTGGACTATTACGTGATACAAACAAGGCTGCTGATGGCCATTAGCAAAGAAAAAGTCAGGTGGTGTGTGTTAAAGCAATCGGAGTGAACCAGTTTTTAATACCTACTCTATCCAAATTTTTAAGTTCTTAAAAACTTAAGCAAACGTATTTAGCAGTGAATATTGTCTCAGGATTTTCTTTCATTTTACCGGCGTTCGACAACATTGTCATATATGACCCCCACTCACTTATTGTAACTTTTTTCAA
>NW_019740671.1:0-2563 GCF_002891405.2 Cryptotermes secundus
CTTCTTCGGAACAGTCTGTTGGCCCTGAAAAGGACCGTGGCTGCTCAGATGCTTGATCGGAGAGGTAGCGCGGCGCGCGCCAGTAAGGAGAAAGGCTAGTTACGGGAATGGCTGGTGAGAGCCTAGTCGCTGAGCGCGGTTGTAGGAGCCATGAGGCAGTGGCTACGCCAGATGTCCAGTGGGTCGGACCGTAACACGACCACCGGCGAGTCCAGGTGCGGTGCCCCAGTGAGTCGGGTGTGAGAGCGCCGGAGGGCCGAGACAGTCATGCCTGGCACAGCCTGCCGATGTCTCCGAAGACCGAGCGCTGGCGACGAAGCCTGCTGGCTGAAGTTGCTTGCTGTGTGGCTTGATCGTAGACTGCAGTCGGACTGATGTTAGCGGTTCGAAGCTGCTCCTTTTTATACACTGCTCGGTGGGGAGGAGCGAAACTCGAAAGTGAGGAGGAAGAATTGATTGGCTAGCGTGCGTAATGACGTAGATGCATGCTAGCAGCGATCCCAATATAAATATAAACGTTTGAAGCAATCTGGTTGGTTAGCGCGCGCGATGGTGAAAAGTGATGTGAAGAGCGAGCGTTGCAGAATGCGTGATAATGTGGGATGTTCCCACATTACTTTCTTCTGGGACATAACACTGTGCAGTCTTGCATATCGTCACCATTTCTGAGAGACCTGCTTCCTCCACAGTCAGGATAGAAGAGCAGGCCATGTGTGCAAACAAACAGTACATATACCTGTATACAGAGAAAATGGCCAAGACTAAGGATCCCACTGATCCAAACAGTGTAAAGAATAGTGATCCTCCCTCTCCTTATGCCTGTACCATTTTTTTCACACTTACTGCACTCTTCTAATCTGACAATGGAGACAGCAGGAACACCAAAACACCTGTAACAATCTACATCACCCCATGGTATCACATCGCACGAAGTCAAAAGTGCTCACAGTCACCACTGTAAGAACCTCAAATCACACTTTGTCATTACAGGATTTCCATTCACACACAAACGGACACGCACGAATAATTTGGAGACAGTTTATCAAACTCGCCCTCTCTATGAAGATTGGGTACATTGAATGTGTCCCAGTAAATCCAGTGACATCAGCATGAATTTCCACATGATATGAAATAGTACAATTAGATGAAAGAATTCTCCTATTTGAACACACCATGAAGATTCACAGATTCAGTCTGGTGACACCACAGTTATCCTGGACATAGTGATAAAGAAAAATATTCAAGTGCACCTGCCAGAAACAAACCAAATCCATGCAGCTAGTAGCCAACTATTTCCTGACCGTTGATGCAAATCAAAGAATGCATACAAGATACTGTCTGTGCCTTTATTCCTGCCTGCCCTCAATGGAGCATGCAGTGGATTCTGGCAGGTCCACTGTGGTAAGGAATGCAGGGTGTGTATGCATTATAACAAGATCTTAGTCACAGTGAAACACACTTCCCCCATCCCACAATGCAACTGCAACCACTGTCCTGCTACTTCTAGCCATACTCCCCTTACTTTTCATTATGCCCACTCCACAGGCTGGGTCCATGGGTGTATATTGTGACATGTTGCGCAACGGAGGACCCCTACCTCACCAGCAGCACGTGGCGGTAACGTGGCGCTCTCGTTACTACTTGTCGCGCTACGCAGGACACCACTCCCACCCAGGCGGCGGTGACGTGCCGAGCGGGGTTCGAGTTGAGCCGAAGCGAGCCGAATCCCAGTGCACTGGTCGCTATGCAACGCGGATAAACAGTGGTTGTGATAGACGACCCTAGCAACAGTGAACGGAATAAAAGCCGGCTGAGCAGCAAGTGAGTGTCAGTGTGTTATCAACAGTTCTCAAGGCAGCTACCTACAAGTTAGTTCCGAGTCAGTTCTGAGCAAGCCTACGAGTCAGTGTGTTATCAACAGTTCTCAAGGCAGCTACCTACAAGTTAGTTCCGAGAGAGTTCCGAGTCAGTTCTGAGCAAGCCTACGAGTTAGTGTGTGATCAACAGTTCTCCATCTAGCCAGCGGAGAGTTCCGAGTGAGCCAGCAGCATTTGCAGTGTAGTATTTGTGATACTGCAGGTAGCAGTAATTGTGAATCTGTAAGTTGTGTGATTGTAAGTGCGAATGTGAAATAAAATTCGCTATATCAAATATGGCGTGAAGTTATTTGTCGCGTTATACACGAAACACGTGACAATATATTATCTCAAAAATATTTTGTAATTTTGGTCAAGCTTCTGTGTGGGACAGCACTGACCACAGAGCAAGTTATCACATTCTGAGGGCTGAAGTTGTGGGCTTTATTGCCAACTCAGCAACTTTCTGGTTACTGAAATGTGCAGTATTATAAAGTGTTCCTCATTTAATGTCTAAAGTGGAGCTGCATCATACATCTTACTCAAATTGCCAGTAAGTACATACTTTTGTATATACTCGTAACTTCTAATCTGTATGTACGCAATGTATAATAGAGTATATAGAAACAAAATATAGAGTAACTTTATTATTAGTTACATAAGAAACAGAGACAGAGATGGAAGACTGAAGGTATAAAAAACAAATA
>NW_019740671.1:4233-9603 GCF_002891405.2 Cryptotermes secundus
ATAACAAGATCAAGTGAATCTCTGCTTATTGTACAGGTCAAATGCAGTAGCTACAGTAACGTGAGGCCCAGGATTTATGAGTGGTTTAGCATATAACTGCATTGCTTACTTCACAGCAGCTGTTCAATGATTTATTTGGATAAAATAAAAAAGGACTTTCACTATATACACACTCTTGCTTTTATGGTATTGTTAGAAAACTAAATAACTGTGTGTCAACTTGATCAGGTAAGTGTGTGGCTTTTCTACCTCAGCAGTGGATGATTCGCAAGATCTTCTCCCATGATCACACTGTATAATTATGAGCCTAAAGGCATCATCTGCCTACATGAACTGTAGAAATCCATCAAAAGAACCTCAGACACGAACGCACACTTTTGGTAGGTACGTAAAACGCTTTCCTCCAAAATTCTGTCGTAGTCCATCCTTGCAGTTTATCTATTAATGATGTAAATAACTTTGACCACACAGCGCTATATCACTGGATGGAAGCAAGTAATGAACTGGAGAGCATGTACAAGGAAGTGGTCATACACCAATTTATGGTAGTATCCCAGGAACCAAGGAAACCACAAAAAAAGAAGTCAGTCTTTCTGCTTGGATCAAACTGGCTCAATTCGACCAGTTCAGTCAACTATAACCATTAATTAATACAAATATAAAGCAGTTTACCTCACAAATTTTAGTAAAACTCCCCAACATTACTTTTATGAAAATCTGCTCATCTCTTCACAGGTTTACATGTGAATGAACACGAATGGCAAAGCTGACAGGAGAATTCTGCAACTCCTCACTCTAAATGCACCAAAAGTGATCCCCTACCAACTCCATCCAAACAAACCCAACAGAACCTGAGAAATCATAAATGCCTAACATCACATATAATACTCTGTGAAATTGAGTGTTCAAAACTGTACTTCGAGGAAAGCACATCAACCACTGATCCAGTTAAAAGTAAAAGCAAAGTAATTCACTTACTCTGATCTGCCCAACAGACTCTCTGCCTTCACAGTCAATAACATGACTCCCCTGTCCTCATACAAGCGGCTGCATTATGCTTTAATTTGAAAAGGAAACAATGCTTAATTAACACACTCACTTAATACTGCTAGACCTGAACTGTGATTTAGCACAAACTTCCATTTTGTTTGAATAAAACCACATTACACTGTATCACCAATGTACAGAGGTCCACAGATGGGTCACTTACATCACTAGGCATTACCCACAGCCTGGTATTTTCTTCTTCCTCCATTTCCCTCTACCTAGCCTAGCCTAACGTTTATAAAGCACTTCTGTTTAGTCCATGCAATAACAAGGCAGCTCCCATGAGATATGACAATTGAATGAGGTCACCGTAAGTAAATCTCTGATAAAGTATCTATCGCCTTCGGGTTGGTGGCCTGTGCCAAACTAGGTTACTACTGTGAAAGGAACAGTGTAGCTGTAAAAGTCCAGGAATCATACCCACATTTGTTTCCCTAAGCTAATGGAGACTGAATCTAGTCATCTGCTTCACTTTGGATCTTCTCTGTAAAGACATTTTCACCCCTGAGCTTCTGATTTCTAAGGAATTGTATATCCTTCTCCTTTCCTTTTGCCCACTTAAAGCTTTCACCCACACTACGAGGAAGCTCCTGGTTTTCTTCGGATCTCTGAGGAGCGAGGAGGCAGATCCTTAACCAGCCCAGTATGCACCATGAACAGTAAAGAGGAAAGTGCCCCAATTCTAAAGGGATTGCTGCTTATGCAGTCAACAATTATGTGCACCTCATTGGCCATAGCCAATTACAAGCCGTAAATTTGAAACCTTTCTTTTCAAAGCAACAAAGAGGGATGCTTTGACTTAATGTCTGTGACACTAAGCAGTCTCGATTTGGGCTTTGAGCAAGATGGACATATTCCATCACATCAGTGTGCAAATATGGTCGGTTGTAACTGTACTTTCATTTATCTTAAAGTCATAACCTGATCAGTCGGTTACACATATATGTAGATGGATTACATGTTACAATGTCAACATATACTGGTTTTTCTAAGTGTAAAGGGGTTTACCGCATTACACAACAAATGAAAACGAAGCTTCCTTATGTCACCTACACTAGTTGAACGCACACTGTATAGCCTTGAGAAGAACTGGCTGGTCACAACTTGAAATACTCATTTTCCATCGTGAGACTAACAGAGATACAAATAATGATTACAGAATGTAGCGATCAATTTCCGTGTATAATTTCCAACAGTAGGGGTTGGGTCAGCTACTGGCTACAGACTTCACAGTCAAGATTCGATTCCTGGCAGGAGCAACTGAATGATCAACTGGCGATATATTTGTGGGCCTGGGATGGCAACAGTAATGTGTATCAGGACATTTATAAATTTTAGGGCCCAACACCTGAAGTGTATTTCCGAAAAGTAGGTCGAACTGATATTTACTACCCTAGCAATTATGAAATCTGAAATTATTTGTTGTTCATCCTCCACATAAATGTCAACACCGATACATTTTATACATGCTCTACAGACTGATTGCACACGTGGCTTCAAACATAAGAAGGCATGCACACAAAATCACATCCTAATACATCAATGCAAGACAAAGCATGTAATATATATCCCTCTTTTCTCTCACGCGTCTTAAATCGTGAAAACTTCTAATAAAACTGCCTTCCTCTTCTTACTACTACTATCAGGCTTCATTCAAACAAAACTAATTGTGCCACAAATTTGACACTAGGTGCTATGACGTGGTATCTCTATGATTGGACAAGTAGCCGCTCTGAGTCACTTGAGCACTACTGCAACCTATATATTCAGCTATTGATATAAGATCAAGGAGGATGAGCTGGGCAGGGCATGTAGCACGAATGGGGGAGATGAGGAATGCATATAGGAAATTGGTGGGAAAGCCAGAAGGAAAGAAGCCACTGGGAAAGCCAAGGCATAGGTGGGTGGATAATATTGAAATGGATCTTACAGAGATAGGTTGGGATGGTATTGATCAGATTGATCTGGACCAGGATAGGGACCAGTGGAGGGCTCTTGTCAACATGGCAAAGAACCTTCGGTTTTGTGATTTTCTCAATTCTCAGTGCCAAATTCCAGATCTCATAAAACTTTGTTCTGATTTGGTTTGAAGTAAATATGAGTATGTCCTTCATTGGTCATGACAAAACACAGCTAGGAACTTCGCTGCTCACGGATGGTCTTGGATGCCAAAACCACACCTCATGATACATATTTATAGAACAAAACGAAATTACAGTAGTATATTTCATATAGTTTTGCTACATGGTAGTCGCGTTCATTGGCTGATTGATCACCCAATTGCGAAGCAGATCGGTACAATGCCCTGGTTTTAATTGGATAGCCAGTTGGTTCAACTTATTCGAATCAGAAATCTTGTGCTTGTGGGTGTAGGATAAAGGTCTTGGGAATTGAGAGCTGTGATCCCTCTGATACTATTACCACTAAATGTAATGATGGAGAAGAACAACTGCTGTTTAGCGTTGTGAAGTAATCAGGTAACTAAAAGCCCAAAGTTCAGGGAACATTATCCAACAGTGAATTGAGAAATTTTAGTCAGCCTGGCTGCTACCTATAGTGGCTTCTGCATTAACTAATCAAAGTTTTGAGCACACTTTATCGTGGCACAGATCTGTGGTAGGGCTACAATTCTTTCATCTTACGGGATATCTATACCTCGGGGAAATTTAATGCCACCGGCATCAACAATGAAGTTTGAGGAATCATGCTTCTTGGTCTCTTAGGAGCATACTAACGTTTCAGACATACATACTGCCTTCAACTTTGGTGTTTAAGTTGCCCTTCATGCGATCATGTCATGGCTGTATATTTCCCCTTTCACTATATTCTACTAGTCAAGAACTCTACATCTAGGTTAACTCATTCGATCCCCACTGGTTGTGAACATTAGTTTGTGTAGCTCTGATAATATACACTTCTATTTATTTTTCTATACGTATTTTCCCGTACATCTGATAACACACACTTTTATTTATTTCAGTTTATTTATTCAATTTCCCGGCTGGGAAAAGATTTTTTAAAATCAACGTCGTTGATCATTGGTGTCCATTGGCAAATAAGGTGGTACTAGCGCAGCTATCGATTCGAGTGTTGCGATTGATTTTCATCGGTCTTCTTAGTACTTCCCTTTGAAGTATGTAATATATATAGTAATTTTAGCATCCCACTGAATTAATTTATCATTTATTTAACGTGCATTGCCGTCTTAAATGCAACATATTACATAGTCACCCTTCTTCCACACTACAGGATTCAGCTGTATACCGCCATCACTGGGTGTCTTTTATCTCGCTAAAATTGTTCCACTTTGTGACAAAATTTCATATCGCGTGTGAACCGGATATTTCCTGATACTAATTACTGACTACAGTGTTACAAATTCTCCTAAGAAAGACACGTAACGCATGAGTGTAGCCACTGTGCTACAATTGCCAAACACAGGTATATAGATAGCAGCTTCCAATGCTTCCGTGACGTGACAAACCTTCGAATACTTCATGTGAGATGCCCGTTCTCGGTAATTTATGTTTAGCCTCCATCACTTCACTTTCAGCTCTCAGAAACCATTATCTACACATTTCGGCGTTTCATTCTCAACTATACCCACTTTTCTTTGATCTTCTGGTATACTTTAAAAATGTTCTTATATTCATACAGTGTTCATGATAAATTACATGTACACAAATAAAAGACTATGCCTCTTCTCCTATTTTAAAGTTAGTAAATGGTGATCCTGATTTTGTGCGCAAGAAATATACTGATGTTTCTAAACGTTGCAGACTTTCAGTGGTTAATTTTTCTAAGATACATACATGCAAACATTCTAGCCATGAGCTACAAGGCCTTTGCCTGAATAACTGCCACAGCTAAAGACACATTATTTATTCATTTTAATCTATTATTAAACACAAATAAACAAGCATTCTGTAGTCTGAAACATGTATCTATTACACTTAATTTATCCATTAAATCCCAATTTCGGAGCTCCAACTGAACAAAACCTATCAGGCTGGCAACTTCAGGACTGTCCCTCAGCGTGCTGGTAATTTCTAATTCAGGTGCCAATAGCTGGCCATCCATCAAGGTCGCAGAGCTGACATCATTCATCGACTGAGGGCATGGACTGCTGTGAACATGTTCCCTTGCCAATATCTGCAAACAATAAAACAATGCTTCCATCAGCCATCTTATTTCAAAGCCTAGTCCTAGGTGGTATGGAAAATTACCAGTCTGCTTAGTTAAGGCTAAATAATACAAGAGACAATTTTATCAAAAAATACAAAGCAGTAAGTGTCAAAAAGAAATAGTTCTAAGCTTATTTAA
>NW_019740671.1:11048-13299 GCF_002891405.2 Cryptotermes secundus
GTAAAAGGGTCACTTATAATCCTGAAAAATTGTGGCTAGATATTTGAGGACTGCTCAACCCTTGCAGATGATGATGAACAAAATATTTTAAAGAATTACTGTTAGGACTCTAATAATTTCACACTTGGCCAAGGAATCTGCTACCCTTTTAATGAGTCTAAGGGTTCATTACTGTGTTCACAAGTGATCACCACCGGTCCCTAATCTAAGGCTGGTAAGAGAAGACATTGGCCTCCAATGTCTTGTTTTTACATCATTATGAATCTGTTGTGTAAGCAGTTCAGTAACAATGACACACATTTTATCATAGGGCCTGATGATGATCAAATGACCAAAACATGTAGCCCAGTAACACTTCAATAAACATAAATTACTGAAAACAAACGTTGTGACTGACAGATATGCCTTATCTTCCTTGGTGGCCAAAATATCATTCTACGTCTTTTGCCTACAAACTCTTTGATGAACAGTGTCACATTAAAATATTATTTAAAAATGGCAATACTTCCTAAAGAAAAATACTGATTTCTCCCAGAAAAAGTTCTGTTAAATTTGTTTATACCAACAGCAAATTTCACATTCTAACTATGTAGGAACTTGTCACTTCTTTCAAAGCTGAAAATGATGAATATAAGAGATGTCAGTGTGAAAACACTTGTGGGATTGTAAACAGTATATTGAAATAACCACGGAAATTAAATCTTAATTTTATAAGACATTCCTGTACTCATTACATGGAAGTGGGGCTAAACTTACAAAGGGACACTTTTTTAGTAAGACTGGAGTGGCAGAAGAGGATACTCAAAGACGACATTAAAATGTATGTAGCTACATATGTGTTCAATAATTGGAAAAGATGATTACAACAAAATGGTCATCCTCTTCAAAGGAATGGACAGTGACTGGCACCTAAACACTGCACTTTAGTTGGAAACCAAACAAATCATTCAGGACTGAAAAAAGTGCCAAAAATTGTAGAAGGCATTTTAGAGGCCAGGCAAAAAAAAAATCATTACAAACTGTGCAACATATACCACTACCATTCACTCATGTCCAACATACCAACTGCAAGTGGACTTAAAATACCAGTGTTCTACATACCGTGATGCATCAAAATCTTTCCTACCTGGGCCATTATGTTCCTAAAATAAACATGTTAATTTGTAATTACTCTGGTATCAGTTTAATAATGAGGGAATGCTAGTCTTTGGCTGTCATGCAAAGAAAACTTAAAATCAAAGTAATATTATTCCTTCATTCTGAAAGGTGATAAATAACTAAGATTTGGGTGCCACCATAGAATTTGTGGTCGCCTGGAAAATTTCCTCCCAACCAACAGGTGCAGGTGAACAGTTCAGAACATGGCTATGAAGTCAGAAAAGACATAAAATACGTGGGGAAACATGCAGAACCAACCGCAACATACTCAACAAACATAAACCAAACACATCGTAAAGACACAAAGGCATGACGTAACATAACCTGAATGAAACATCAAGAAGCATCTAATATATCTAAAAGAAAGCAGCCCAGACTCCTTGAACACACCCTGTACTTATGATGATGACTGGTTAGACCAAAACATGTTGTGAAGTAAAGCTGAAAGAAGAAACATAGAACCCTAGAGGATTCTGACCGAGTTGCACAAGAACAGATAAGAATGAGAACAGTATTCAAGGAACAGACAGCAAAATCTCAGACACATCCAACACCAACAACCTGATGAAAATGTGTTTACACTAAACACCCGAGGAGATCATGCGTCCCGGATAAAGTTGGCTGCCATCTGCAGGAAGATATCCCGTCGCGCGACAGTGGCACGACGTTGGAGAAATGACTTCAAGAAGGAATCTCACCAGGGAACCTTTGGATGCCGGAGAAAGGACTTGGCGCCATGGTACCGTACCAGCAAGCGGCTGGAAGACCAGGAGGAAGGACGACATCAGCAAGTGCAACCAATGCATCAAGAGCTGTTACGTCGATGTAAGAAATTTCCGACGAAAGACCTGATGAAGGATTGGACCCCGTGGAGGGGACGACCCCCTCCAAAACAGAAAATGAGACTTCAAGCAGAGGAGGAACCGGTAGTGTAGAAGTACCGGCCTTCCAAGGATGGATGAAAGCGATGGATGAATGGAATACAACTGGATCTTCTGGCGAGCTGAAAGGAAACCGCTCGAGATGAGCTTTGTCTTAAGAGGGGAGCGGATGTAATGGACGAAGAATAGTCGCTGCAAAAGAGTGGCCGAAA
>NW_019740671.1:13494-13899 GCF_002891405.2 Cryptotermes secundus
AGAAGCCGAAGTGAGCCGAAGTTAGCCGAGTCCTAGCATCCTGGTCGCTATGCAAAGCGAGTCAACAGCGATGACGTCACCAAGGGCAGCACGGGTAAACAGGATTGCGAGAGACGACGGTGGTAACAGCGGTTACTACTGCTAGCGTTACTAGCAACACAGCGCCAGGCAACAAGGGTGCTTATTATGTGGCAGTTTTCTGTATTGTCCGATTGAGGTTACATGAGGCGCAGCGAAGGCTATTCACAGTCAGTCCTGGAGCTACCTCCGAGTCAGTCCTCGAGCTACCTCCGAGTTAGTTCCGAGTTAGCCAGCAACTAGTCAGTTGTATTGTGGCATTTGGAGTGTACTAGTTGTGATACTGCAGATAGCAGTAATCGTAAATCTGTAATTTGGGTGATTGTA
>NW_019740671.1:13964-19128 GCF_002891405.2 Cryptotermes secundus
CATAGCGCTCGCGTAATAGGCGAGTAATCACCCCGCAACTCTCCCCGCGGTGACGTCACGAGCGGAGCCGAAGTGAGCCGAGCGGAGCCGACGTTAGCCGAGTCCCCGCAACCTTGAAGCTATGCAAAGTGAGTCAATAGCGGTGACGTCACTGAGGGATATCGCGGTTGCTAGGTAGCAGTCAACAACTCCGGACAGCGTGGCTAGCAACACGGCACCAGACGACAATTGTCCGACCGAGGCTACATAAGGAGCAGCGAAGGCTATTCACAGTTAGTCCTGGAGCTACCTCCGAGTGAGTCCTCGAGCTACCTCCGAGTTAGTTCCGAGTTAGCCAGCAACTAGTCAGTTGTATTCTGGCATTTGGAGTGTACTAATTGTGATACTGCAGATAGCAGTAATCATAAATCTGTAATTTGGGTGAGTGTATGAGCGAGTGTGAAATAAAATTCGCTATATCAAATACGGCGTGAAGTTATTTGTCGCGTTTTACGCCCGATACGTGACAGTACTGAGAGCAGACAGGAGTGCGGGTTTTGACAAAAGTGTTGTGGCATGTCTCCTGACAGTCAGAACTTTGAAGCCAGGAGAGATGGCTGCTGCTAGGGAACGCCTCAGAAAACACGCCTGTTGCGAGGATACCATTGTGTAAGCATGCGACAATACCAGAGCCGTCACTAAGCAATGTGTGCACACAACAATTGAGGAACTTTGGGAAGCAGTGCTGCAGTAGCCGATCCCAGGTCAGCTCGGGAACCCAGAGGAAGGGCAACTCGACAGAGAACACTAGTCTGTGTGATAGTGATTTGTAAAGTGCAGCCACGAGTTGCGCCTATTAACATGTCCAATTAACATGTCCAATAAACACAACTACCAATTCAAACCCAGTCTATCGTCACTCAATCACTGATAGTTTGTAAATTTTGCAAGTAATTTCTACATTAGAGAAAATGCTAACATGTCCTCTGCTTAACCCTTCAGCATCAGAGTCCCTTCATGGTGTTGGGAATTGAGACTTCTTTCCCCTTTAATTCTTTGACTTATGATCCATGACTGCACATGTGTTTGCTCTACTAGCTGTCGCGTGTTATTTGCCAAGCCAGTGAACACTTCCATGCTGTGATGTAACGGTAGATGTGCTGCTGGAGGGGACGTTTCCCACTTGTCTGATTTGAAGTATAACAAGCGGAGCTGGTGAACTGACAAACAGTTCACTATATGAATGCTGCTACTGGAATTCCCCTGGTCTCTAAAAATGCATCATGAAGCCTGGTTAGCCAAGGCCAGCAGCAAGGAACAAAGTGGCCAGCCGTGTTGTGTGCAGAATATATTTACTTCAAACCGAACCAGAACAAGCTTTTATCAGATTCGGAATTACTTTGTGCTTTTCTCGATTCTGTGGTAAATGACAGAATCAAGAAAAGCACAAACATCCATTTGGGGAGTATGCAAAACTATAAAGGACAAAAAGAGTATTTCTGAATGTGATGATAATATGCAGGAATAACACAAGGAAAACAGCAGATCAATTGTCAATCAGAATTCAGTTAATCGAGGGACTCTCTGTGAAATATGCTAATGCTGTAGAACACAAAGTGCCAGGTCGACACTCGTCACACAAAACAGTGCCCCATCTAAGAGACAGAAAAATTATAAGCAAGACTCCACCAACTGCAAAGAAATCAAAACCACAGACATGGCATGTTGTGTGTCAAAAACTACGTACTGGTGTGACACGTGACGTGGGACTCTGTGCGGCTGTGCGGAATGTTTTCACGACTAGCACACCCAGCTGAATTTCTAAGATAATATGATAACATTATTCCTAATTTTTACAGGCTTACTGTACCAAAAAATTGTTTTGAAGCAGCGTGGATCAATACACCGATTCTACACACATTTCTGAAAGTAGTGTGAAAATAAGAAAAAACAAAATTCCAGTTTTCCCAAATTTATTACATTTTAAGCGAAATGTTGCATTTATAGTTTTAAATGTTTAAATACCCTCCATCCCAAAGAGAAAGTAGGAATTAAATGTCCTCCATCATTAAGGGGTTAATTAAGCACCAAGCTATGTAGACACATGAATGCATTCTTATCCTCGGCATCAGACAGTGATGGGTGGTCATCCCAGGCACTTTATTGCTGAGGGAACAATTCCTGCCCTGCCAGAAATCAAGATCTAGTCCCCTGCATGAAACTATTTCTTCCCATACATTTACAACAACCAGCTCTTGTCAGAGCACTCCACAAGGCTTCTTAGTAATTTTCGTAACACTACTGTTCCAAAGCAAGCACAAACTTCTAAACACGCAGTGGATTTTAATTTTTTTAAAAATTTAGATCTTTAACACAAGTATGTTGTTATTTGTGTTTAATTTTGTTCACTACTATGCAGCCATACCAACATACAAACGTCTTCTCAAAAGTCAGTAATTTTATAGGAATTTATTCTGTTAAGTAGTGAGTTTTTATAACGCAAGCAGAAGGTCCAAAGTACATGCATCTTTCTTTTATTCGTTTTTAATACGTCGGGGTTCTAAACTATGTACATATATCAACTACATGGAACAGAGCCTTTCTTTCCTAACTGATTTCTTAGCGACGTCAATATCAAGACTACAAAGCGTAGATAGAATTATTTATGAATATCGAGCAGCTGATAACAATACAGACAGGCAGGCTGGACTGAAGTACATGAGAAAATTCGCACCAGTACCACGCTGTCCACCACAAATACCACCTCACCTGACCTTGGATCGAACTTGGGTCACAAGTTTCGAAGACAACAAATGTCTCCGCTATGGCACAGGAGAGTCCTTCTTGAGAAGTTGGTAGTAAATCAGCTAGCCAAAATATTCCACACATCTCATGAGGGCATTAATGCACCCTTCTACGATACAGGCCAAGAAATGAATATAGGAGAAAGCAGAGGAATTTAAGAGGATGAAAGTTTATTATACACATGATGACATTTACAGAATATTGAAGCAAATCGCTTACCAGGATGTCTCTGGCCGTGTTCTTGGGCCGTCAGTCGCGCCAGATCAAAGTATTTTTGTTTCTCCTCCGATGTCAAGCCCTGCCACATATTACCAAGTCTGAAAATCAGGAAAGGAAACACTTGTAAAACAAGGTCAGATTCTATGAGCTTGCGAGGGTTGGTGTAAGAACATCTTAACTGGTACTACAGAAAGAAGTTCCGTGGATGCTACGGATGACTGCAGTGCAGTGAGGTGAAGTAATCTGCTGCTGACCCTCGCCAACAGAATTATTCTTAGTTTCGGGACCTGTCGTGACTCATGACTTATCTGTTCCAAGACTCTCTTATGTGTTTTGAAATGGGGCCTCCTATTTGACAGCGCGCAAATCTTCCCCTTTATCCCACTGTTATATTCCCCTCCATCACCCTGTGGCGTATGTCAACGAAAGGATCTTGTGGCTAGTGAAAGTCATCATAGTGTTATCTCCGCTAACATTCTTCCAAACAGAATGGTCAGACAATCAAAGTGGAGTGCAGGCAATCAAGGCGGAGGGGAAAGCGCAGCAGCTCGAAGGAGACGAGGAGAGGTTCCATCCATGGGAGTTCATTCTGTCGCATCAACATAGGCTCTGCCTACTATAGGAACAAGGCAGCATCATCATCATCATCATCATCATCATCATCAGTGATGTAGACCATTATGGCATCATTAAAAAGCTGCTGAATTCTATGTAATTTACTTCATTTACTCATACATCAGTTCGATTTCCAGACCTACTCAAGCACGAAATTCTCTCCCTCAAGTTTGCCTATACAAGGTATGACGTAGCCTCATTCATAGAGTTGGCAGGAGGCTACAAGGTGTTATGCGATTTCAGAAAATGGTTCAGCATATGCTTGGTGATCAGAATGTATGGACTCGCATATTACAGCGAGTAGAAATGACACATTCAGTTCCAAACACCCTCCTACATTTGCTGCCAGCTCTTTCATTGAACCATTCATAATCTGACTAGTTGCCTTATGCACCTGTTGAGATTACTGATAAGTCACTGTTTTCCATGTTTATTTATTATTGGGCCAGTGTGGTCAAATAGTCTCATTTACTTGTAAGTAAGAAAAGTAAAAGTAAAGCTATCCGTGTACCAGGCCGTGAAGGCCCACAGGGTTCTGAGACGTTGAGGGTCCCACATTATCTAGACAATTGGCCCAAAGATGGCGGTAAGCTTGTCAGCCTTACGCACCGGATGCGCTTTACTACCCACAAAACTTATTTAATTAATTCCTGGTACTCATTTCTGTTAGAGGCTGAGTGAAACCCAGTGCCATAGTGCGGCTGGAAGGATTAGGTCAATTGAAAAAATCCAATGACCTCATCAGGACTTGAACCCTTCACCTTCAGGGTAGTAAAGAAAATCATGTCCACACTTTGCCACACAGATGGCATTTCTTGTAGTTGGACATAAGTTTCATTCTCCTTTCATATATATCGGAGCAGGGATAGCTCAGCCATTGTGGTGACTGGGTTAGGGGCTGGATGACCGAGGAATCAGTGTTTGATTCCTGACAGGATCTGAAGGTATTCTCTTTTCCACATATCCAGTCGGGCTTTCTGTTTATCGGGGGGCTCTTTCCATAGGGGGGAAGTTGAACGTGCTTCCGTATGTACTGTCGCTATTAAGAATGTGTGGAAATATACACATATTAAATCTTACTGTCTACTTGGTGAGGTGCTTAATTAAGCACAGGGCAACTTCATCTTTCGTTTATTTCATGAAATATACCACATACCAAACAAGTCAGGAAATACATTCACGGTGCAAGAATAACAAGGGTGGCAGTTGTACAGGCTTGAAAATTCGTCTGATTCTGAAGGCATGGTTATGTCGTTACACTGTTTAGGTGACTCACATGAAGGTCATGTCTCTCTGTGAATGACCTTGTATTGGTTCGATGTGTAATATTTTCAATAAATGCTGCCATTCAACAACATTGGTTGAAATACAACAGAAAATAACAGACAATATACATGAAGACCTATATGCATTTCTGTGCCCATCTCAAGGGCAACTGTTAAAACAGCTATCAGTTCAAGAGGTGATTAAGCAAAAAGGGTAGAAAAAATTAAACACACAAGTTATGTTCAGTGCATTTCTTCACATCTGCAAATAGTTAAACAAA
>NW_019740671.1:20449-23193 GCF_002891405.2 Cryptotermes secundus
ACAGTACACTTAAAAAGATGCTACCACCTCTGAAAAATTAAAACGCCACATATGATTATTTTACAAAATTCTTAAACTGGAAAAACTCTACAGCAAATTACTTATCAAAGTCAGAAACTGCAGCACTCTGAGGGTGATCTCCTTCACGGCAAACAAACTCTTATATTTCTGGATTCCCAAGATTTTCCTTCCTTAAAATGGTCCAACACGTCACAGCTTATCATATAGACCAGTAGGTCGTGTATGAGAATCAACAATGAAAATATGTCAAAACACTAGAACCATGTTCGATATTAGGACTCTGAAACAGTGTGCCTTCTGGGCTGTAAGAAGGTGTAGTTCAGAGACAGCCTGACGTTTGGCATTTTATGAATGTTCTACTCGTGATATGTATGTGGGCCTGGGATGGAAACCGTTACGAGTATCAGGGCATTCAAAATTTTAGTGTCCAACAACGAAGTATATTTCCGCTAAGTAGGTCGTATTGTTAATTACCACCCTAGCGATTGTGAAAGTTGAAATTATTCGTTGTTTATCCTCCACATAATCGTCAAGACTGGCATCTTTAAGTTTAATATGTGGTTTATTGACTCATTACAGACGAGGCTTCAAACAACAGAATACATGCACTAAAAGTGACATCCTGATACACGATGCAGGACAGAGCAAGTAATATATACCTTTTTTCCTCTCGAGCTTCTCAAATGTTGGAAATTTTATTAAAATCGGTTTTCTTCACTCCACCACTCCAACACTGCTGCACTCATGCAAGCTAACTGCGAAACAAACGCGAATCAAATTCGTAGAATTCGTATCCCGTTGAAACTCAGCTGCTAACCCCCTGACGTCAACACAACACTACGCTACCCTCTATATTCATCTATAGACATAAGTAGGCCGACGTCAGTGCCGAGCGTGCCGAGAGCACTGTCGGTGAGAAAGCATCCTACCGTGTGCATATCCAGCCAAACATGTCTCACTTGTGTAATTTCTTCTAA
This sequence comes from Cryptotermes secundus, assembly GCF_002891405.2. Taxonomy (NCBI): domain Eukaryota; kingdom Metazoa; phylum Arthropoda; class Insecta; order Blattodea; family Kalotermitidae; genus Cryptotermes; species Cryptotermes secundus. The sequence continues at coordinate 21,448 of NW_019740671.1, forward strand.
GCTACTTTTATATACAGTGCACAACTGGAACATTGGCTCTGACAGACAAAAGAACATAAGCAGTGGATATTCTCCACACAATATTAAATAACGACATTAGACACATAATGGAAGCAGAAGCGTAAAACAAATTCAGGGCACATTATTTGGGATTCTTCCATTATAGGATTTAAGACATAAGATTCTAAAAATTATGCTTCAGACATCCCATCGTCTATTTGAAGAGGCAGGGGAACCCAGTGTCTGAAACAATGGAACTTCCAGAACTGCATACTTCAAACTAGACAATGTATGAAGACCTACGAATGTCTCAAAATAACAGTATGTTAGTGTCATTAAATTTTGGAAAGGTATCATTACGAACGTAGTTTAAAACATGGACACTAGGAATTGGGGTTCGATATTTCAAACAACAAGGTTAGGATTGCATTCTTCGTTTATTTAGTTACACGTTTCCAGCACCATAGGTTGTACAGCATCAACAGAGCATAACGATGCAAATGACGAGTCAGGAAATACTCCTACATGGAAGTGGTGACTCATTCTAAGGTATAATGCCAGCATCTGAATGGAGGAACTGAAGGAAACTGTGACAACACTGGGCCTTTGCACCAGAGTTAAAGTAGTGAAAGCAACAGTCATGTCAACAAAACCATGAATATGGATGGTGTCTTTTTACATGTGTTTATAAACTGTCAAATGGCTTGCTTTCTGCTGATGATTTTCCTTACCTCCAAATCATCACTGATAATAACTTCAGGCTCCACAAAGCATCATGTCAGCCATGCTGATTCAAAGACATTTTTATAAGCATACTTTTATTATTTTATAGAAAGTTGATAGGCTTACAGAACCATCATGCCCATGCATTTGCCTGTTCACCTCACTCTATGTAGTCTGGCAATGAAGTTCCCACACTGATGCCACAGCATTCGCATTAGATGGTGGTGAAAGGAGCTACAGCCAAATACTAAGTGTAGTCCTGTGAGGAATAGTCAGTAAATAGGTCACAAATTGACACAAAACATAGAAACATGTGATACTAACCATGGAAAAAACATTTGTTGCTTGGCATATCCTCCACCAACATTGATACACTTGTCCCATTGCTTTACCATTTCATCAAAAACTGCAGCATTAAAGTATTCTTTTTACTGTTGCCTCAGCTACTTCCGCACCTGGTTGGGAGACATCTGCGACTTTCAAATACCCTTCAGACAATTTCTCGACCCACTTGCAACCACTTTACTTGAAGAACACATCCTACTATAAATGGGAAACATTTCCTTATGAATATTATCTGCATTGAGTTCTTTTGTCGGCCAAAAAGCGCACAACAGAACTGTGTTCTTTGGTAGTATCCCCCTCAAGCACAGTCACCATTTTGACTACTGAAACCAGCTTCTGAACATGCACATGCATGTCTGCTTCCTAGACTGTCATGTACCTGGACTGTGTTGCTACCTAGTGATACAAACAGGAAACCTACTACATCCATTTCACCTGTTTCATTTCCATTTCTGACCTATTTATTGACTCTCCCTCGTATCTATACCAACAATTAGCAGTGGTCAGATAATCCAATCACTGACAGCTCACNGAGCAGCAGCTCAGTAAGTTGGTTGTGTTTTTAACTGCTGTCACTTTTTAGCCATGAGGCAATGAATGAATACCAAATTTTGTATATGAACTATATATAACGCCAAAAGAAACCTACGACATGTTGCCAACTGTCCAGGGTGATGA
>NW_019740672.1:0-2780 GCF_002891405.2 Cryptotermes secundus
ACCTCTTTCTCAATTTGTTTCAATTCTTTATTCTGCTCCCCCAGCTGCCGAAAAATGTTACCAGTAGCTTCATTTACTTTTTGCTGAACATCCATATTGACTTATAACAATTCGTTATCTACCCTCTCTTGAAGTGTGTTCACATTCTCCTCTACTGTCACAATAGTACTACGAATTTCAGCATTTTCGGCGCCTATGCTTTCTCGAACTTCCGTGACAGTCTGTCGTACTTTAAAAATTTCCGAGTCTTGATACTCTGACAATTGTTGAATTTTCAAATTTCTTTCTTCCCTCTCTTTTTCACATTCTTGTCTGGCTCCACTTAGTTCTCTTTCTACCATATTTTCGCACTGCCTGACCTCTTTTCTTGTTCTGGAAATTTCCTTACTAACTTCTTTGATTTCCTTATCAACTTTCTCTGACAATTCTTGCCTTAATGCCTCGTTCGCCTGACGGCACTGTAACATGGCCTGCTCTATGCCCTTTTGTAAATCTTCCTTCAACTGCTTCTGCCCCTCCTTCATTTCTCGAAATTGCCTATCTGAATTTTCTTGAACTTGCTGAAGTTGCCTCTCTGATTGTTCCCGGGCCTGATGTACCTCCCCCTTTATTTCCTGTACTAGCTGATGGGTGTTTTCCCTAGTTTCTCGAGCTTGTTTCTCTAAGTTTGCCCTCATCTCCTGAACTTGTTTACCTGAATTTGCTCGGGCCTGTCTCTGTTCTTCCTTCATTTCCTCAAACTTTCTGTCTGCCTTCTCTTGGGCTTGTTCCTGAATTTCTTTCGAATTTTCTTTCATTTCTTCAACTGATTGTACTAATAACTGTTGCATCAAAGCCATTATATCTTTCATGGAGGGTTCTGAACTACCATTTTCACTACTACCACTTCCTTCTTCAGGGGTGTTCTGAGGTGGGTCCGGGACCTCCGTTTCAACGACCTCCTGACCATACTGTGCCTGACTTTCTTCCCCTATCGGCACTAATTCGCTTCTCTCTCCCACCCATTCGGCTAATTCTGGGGATTCTTCCCTGGAGCCTAGATCCATTTCCTCCTCAAAATTTACCCTTACAGTTCTACTCCTCAAATCTTTCTGGGACATGTNTGGAAAAGTGGGGAGATTTTGGTAAAGGTGAGTTCTTTCACTCAGGGTTCACGTGTCACATGAGGAGGGGTACCGTTGTTAAATGATGTACAGACTATCCCTTGGACGACTTCCACTTTATTACACCTTAATTTTTTTTACTCTCAAAACAATTACACCGAGTTAAGACTTTCATATGGGCTCATGGCCCCGTAAATGGCTACGCGGGTGGGCTGGGCACCCTCGGACACACCTAACTTCCTCGAAGACCTGGTAGTGAGTGAGTGTGAAAAATTACAGTATTGATAACTAAGCTTATGACTACTTGCCCCCACACCACTAATTCCAAGGGGGGAATTACCGCCCCACAAGTACCTCCGGCTTGGTTCTTCTACCGGGGCTTTCGTGATTGAACAATAGCGCCTGGCTAATAACAACCATATCATATACCATTCTTGCTAAGACATTCAAAACTAATGTCGGCAATTTCGCCTCGCGATAAAGTCCCGTGATGTTATTGATTTCGTCATCTCTTCTATGTGGAGAGACGGCTTACATCCAGCTGCACCCTTTCTGTGGCGTAATTCTTTATCCAAAGGGGCCCTATAGGGTTATCTACAATCAGTAATACAACGTTTAACCTTAATTGGAGTAGCTACAAGCTCCGTCCGGCTTCGAACTCGGTTCGGCTACACAATTCCTGGCTTTCACCAGCGTCCTTGTTCTGTCACACACTCAAATTTCCGTGATTGGTCAGTTTAAAATTCAGAGGTATTCTAATTAGACATTCCTCCAATCACTTAACTCTTACAAAGGGGTGAAGAAATTCTGTCTTAACGAACTCCTGTCAAAAAAGTGACGAATGTGTGGAGTGGCTTGGGTCGTAAACCAATAACCCTGCTAAAATATATAGCTTGTAGAAAATTGTCAACTAAAAAAACTCACAAAGACTTCTTTGACCCATAAATCTTCAACAGGTATCTTCCTGCTTTTGTTGTAAGCGTGGGAAGACGCTAGCTCTTAAATACATGAATTGACCTAAGTCTCACTACACTTTTTCATGTCCTTATATTCAACAATTAAATTTCAAATTAATAACAAATCATATTTAAATAGGTAGCACGGCAGTGGAATGGTTACATTTCTCTCAAGCGAATCTTGGTTCTGTCATGAAATAAATGAACCCAAGAATCGTCCAGTTTGCTGGTAAACGATTATTCTTCTTGCTAAATGCAGCTTTTGCCATGGCAATCCTGGATTTAATTTCACTAGTACACCTTCCATCATCTGTTAACAAGCTACCCAAATATTTAAAACATTTCACATTCTCCAGTTGTTTTTGGTCTATCTTTATTGTGACTGGGGTTGGTTGTCTCGAAATTTTCATTACTTTTGTTTTTCCTCATTCATTTCCATGCCATAGCACCTTCCAATTTCAATTAGTCTATCAATCATACCCTGTAGCACAGTTTCTTCCTTAGCCATTAACACAAGGTCATCTGCATATTTCACAGTTTGAAAAATTTTTCCCTCCTAATTTGAATCCTCCGAGCCCATCCAGAGCTTCCTTGGTAAGGCATTCGCTGTACAGTTGAACAGAATTGGTGATAAACAGCATCCTTGTCGAACTCCTCTTCCAATCTGCACACTTCCTGTCTCCCCTCTGTCCAGTCGTACTCTAACTTTCTGATCCATGTA
>NW_019740672.1:2836-5144 GCF_002891405.2 Cryptotermes secundus
TAATTTGGTCCAGTTTACACGGTCAAATGCCTTCTGCCAGTCTATGAAGCAAACACACAGTTCTTCATCCATCTCCAAAGTTAGTATTGCAAACACGAACCAGGGATGCAAATATTGCATCCCTGGTTCCTTTTCCTCTTCTAAATCCAAACTGATCTTCTCCAAGTATATCCTCCATTTTCCTTTCAATTCTTCTTTTAATTATCTTAGCTATTATTTTTGCTGTATGTGCAATAAGGCTTATTGTGTGATGGTCGCTGCATTTTGTAGCTTTTGTCTTTTTCTTTAAGGCAATCATTGTAACTTCTGTAAAGTCCTTGGGCCACTCTCCACTTTCATATATGGTGTTCATTAGTTTTGTCAGTGTTTTCAAACCACCTTCTCCCAGTAACTTGAGCACATCTCCAGGTACATCATCATCTCCTGTAGCCTTTCCCTTCCTCATTTCCTTGATAGCTTTTTCCACCTCACTTTGTAAAATATATGGTCCTTTCTCGTCTGTATCTACTTCTTCTTCCGGTTCAACTTCTAAGGTTTCTGGCCGATTAGGTCGATCATATAGTTCTGTAATATAATTTTCCCAAATTTTCAGAATTTGCCTCTGATCTACTATTCTATTCTCCTGGGAGTCTTCGATGCCAATATTTTGAATCCCATGATTCTCTTTCCATCCTAGTTCATTTGTCTTCATGTACATCAAATCATAACGTCCTGTTCTTTGAAATTCTATAATCTCATTACGTATCTTCTCAAGATATTCCTTTATTAAGTTCTGTTACAGAAATTGCTTCTTAGTACCAGTAGACAGCACTAGAAGCATGGTGTTCAGGTAAGATATGTGAGTGCAAACTCTTCTTAGGCACCACCATGAGAACCTGTAATGCAATTGGCATTTTAACAGACATGAAACCAAAATTTGAACTTTGAGTATTAACTCTGGAAAGGTTGAATGATTCAGAGTTTGGTTTAAACCTCTGGCTTTGGCTTGTAAACCTCTAAAGTGCCTTGCACAAGAAATGGGAATATCAAAAGGAACCATAACAAATTATTGAAAGTACGGTGCACCCACAAAAATTAAAAGAAAATTGTGACTTCCTCCTTATTTATTTATTCTCGATACATCATTATCCTTCTGTATTCATCTGTGAACAGAAACAAGTACCTGTTAATATTCTCTAGTTATTTTTAAGATTTAAAAGACAGTTGTAATTATCATAACATCTCCCTGTTATCATGAAAAATTCGCATGTTGATTGGAATGTTCAGAATGTAGTAATCTTCTAATTGAGGGAATATCCCCGCATTTCTTCAGAGAGAACGACTAACCTGAGTTAAGTCTTTGTGTTTTTTCCAGTCAGTTTTGAGGATGGTGTCAAATTCGTGATTTAACTACAGTGAATTCTGTAAAGTCAAAATTGCTAAATATTGCCTTATTGTCGGTGATGAGTTCCAGGCTGCTTGTTGAATTGCTTGATTGAACTGTTCTACTGCTGCTACAATGTTTTCTCAATTTTTGAGAGATACTTTTAGGTCTAGATTTGTCTCGACTAAACGTTTGAACGTATCCCAGTTGGTATATTAATTACTTAGTGTGGGCGGTTTTGCCCGTTCCATTATATCGGTGGTTAGCTTTATCAATACTGCAGAATGATCTGAGGATAGGTCCAAGCAAGAGTCTGCTTGTATGCTGTTGTGGGGTATGCTTTTTGTCACACAGAAGTCTATAAGGTCTGGTATTTTATCTGCATCTGATGACCAATAGGTGGGCTGTCCCATGGATAGGCGATTTAAGTTATTAGTTTCTGTGGCCTTCATTAGCTCTCTTCCCCTCGGCGTAGTTAGTCTGGAGCCCCAGTGGATATTTTTTGCATTGTCGTCTCCACCTGCGAGAAATCTGTTACCTAGCGTTGTGTAGAACTGTTGAAATTGATCTTTCGTAATGAGTTGCCTGGGCGGGCAGTGTACTGCTGAGATTGCTGAATTGAATTGAATTTATTTACATTCTATAAATCCTAAGCAGGTTAGTACCTTTGGATACAGAACAAGTCAAAAGGTTACATACATAAGTACAGGCAATTTTAGCTTAAAAATTAATATAACTTAATTTTACATCATTCTCTATTTACATTGAAGTATTCATCTAAAGAGTAGAAGGAATGAGCATGTAGATAATTCTTTAACTCTGATTTAAACTTTTTAGTATCATTGCCCAAGTTTTTAATACTTTGTGGCAGATTGTTGAACACTTTTATGCCAGTAAAGTAGACTCCTTTTTGATATACTGATAAAGTTGATGAGGGTAGGTGGA
>NW_019740672.1:5977-20493 GCF_002891405.2 Cryptotermes secundus
TTTGAAAATGAAATCAATATGGATATTGGTCTGTAATTAGAGATGCATTTTCTCTCTCCTTTTTTAAAAAGTGGTTTCATTACAGTGTATTTTAAGCGTTGAGGAAAAGTACCTGATGATAAAGATTTATTACAAAAAATCTCAAAGTTTTATTATCTACGACCTCAGAGTAGCCAGCCTGAGGCCACCCGTCAACCAAATATCTTTTTCTAAATCACTTGAATTTTAGCTTGCTCTCATCAAGAACTCAACATTACAAAAGGTTAGGTTATATATGTCCCAATCAGAGCCGATAATCCATCGTCTGTTTTAACATTTACATTATACCGGTATATTTATACAACACAACCACACATGCTCAAATAAACAATATTATACATAAGAAATATAAATAAGAATTAGGTATGTACAACTATACTTTCACACCTGTATTAAAAACACACTCAAACAACACATCAAACACAAATAAGCACCAGAACAGTACTATCTTTCTCACAATGCAGTCCTTGCTGTTGATATGAATTTCCCTGGTATCACAGATTAGACTGGCAGGTTTCAATTTCCTTGGTGGTAATGCTAGGTAGGCTCAAGCAACTTTTTTAAGTGCAGCAGGATGTGATGTAAGTACATTTGATTCCATCCCTTTCTCAACTTCAAGTGAAAAGAAGGTTGGTCTAGGCCATTTTGTCTTAGAATTGAACCTGCCAATCCTTATTCTAGTTGTTTGCAGTTGGTAAAACAAACTTCCAATCTCTTCATAAGTTCGACACCACATCTCCAACAAAACAACTAGTGGCACAACCTCTCTTGAAAGAGCAACCTCTCTTCCAGAAACTCTCATTAGATGACATAGAATGTTATCATCTGACAACTCTTCCCAGCTACTTGATAGGTGAGATTTAATCCTACCAAACAATTTCCGAGGTGTCCATCCCTCAGCACTCATACCAACAAGTTCTGATAAGTCCCTGAGTGCTATATCACAGCAAGTGCAGATACTTCTTAAATCACGACCAACTCCAATAAAATTCTCCAACTCATCCATCTGATGCAACAGCAAAAAGTTGATCCAGTTATTGGTGGTCAATTGCTTTCTTCTTTTGCCTATTTTGGTGTAGCACAGCAAAAAACTCCCTGTTTGCAGCATAAGAACTGATGTTTGGAGTGTTGTGCACAATAAGTTTAGGGGTTGGACTATCTCATGTGTGTAGAACAACTTCAGAATAGCTGTTTTCTTGGTAGCTGTTGATGTTATCCATAAAGTCTTCACAGTGTGAAAGATTTTAACCATTTCTTCTGAGGTAAGTTCATCAACATCCATTGTCAGAAGCATTACATCATGTTTAACATTCTTGATTACTCCTGAAAGTTTATCACACGTTTGAGTGGTTGTAAGGTGAGTTTCACCTGTGACACATGTTGAGAGCTCAACAACTCGCTCTTGTAAGTTGCAGCCAGTTAGTTCTGCAGGAACATAGATGGAAGGTTCAACTGCACCAAATGAGTCTTCATTCATAATAGTATTGAAGACTCCCTTTGCATCCGGGTATCTGTGTAGCAATGTTCCTAGTAAGTCTCCAGAACCTTCAGCAAAGCAGACAATGAGATCAGGTGAGAAGTCAGTCTTGAAGATTGAATGTGATAGGAGTTGAATATATTTACTTGATGCACTAGTTGTGATCCCGCACCCTCGTGTGAGGTGGTACAATGGCCAGGGAATAGGGACTAGAGGACCTGGTACCCCCCTATGCTTTGTCTTATTGTCTGCTCCAAGCCACACTGATCGTTGACCAAACTTTGGACATGCAAATGTGAATTTTGCAATGGATGGGTGAAGAGTGGCTGTCCATGTTTCTTCAAACTCTTGTTCAGTACCTAAATCTGTTATATTGAGTGAATCTCTGAGTAGTGTGATTGAAAAGACATCTTCAATTTGTTTGAGCTTCTGGACTAGTCTTGTTTCATTTTCATCAGAGAATCTCATTGCCCCATATTTCTGAAAAGTCCCAGGGTTTGTTTCAATGAAATGAATACAACCAAGAGGTAAATCATGTGACAGAGCAGTTGCACTTATTGTACCTGCATGGTTTGGGACAAATCGCATCCATGTGCAGTAAGTTGCTAATAATCCACTCCTTAAAAGTAATCCTGCAAAAGATGCAAGTGATGCAGGTGTAAGAGGTGCTGTAGATATGGCACGTTTATGATACCTAGCCCATTGAATGAGGTATGAATACCTTAGACAGAGTGACCATAGGACTGCTCGAGGATCTGCTTGCCGGAACATTGGTATTGTCACAGACATTGAGATTGCATTCCCCCAGGCCAAGAGTGGAATATAATCATCCACACAACATTCATGTTCGTATGTAAATGCTGCACTTGCTAATCTTTTTCCAACAAACACTCCTAGTGCAATCTCACCATCTTTGACATATTTCTTCTGCTCCAGTGGTTCTTGTGGACGTGTTTGGTAGGTGTTAAGTAGACCTATCTTGATGTTTGCTTCAGGCACTGTATGTGTGCAACCATCACATACTAGGACAAATCCATGTGTCTTATTTCGTTCTTGACTGTGGTGACCATAGACAGTTTGTAAATACCAACAAGCAAAGAAGAACACACTTTGATAGAAGATTGTATAATCTTCTCCACCTGAAGAGAACCTTGTCATGTGGGTTGTTCCAAGAGAGAAATGGCTGTTGATGCTACTTAGGCAGTTTATAAGACATGACATCTTATCACACGCCGTGTGAAACCGATGAAAAATATTACCTCCACGGACCTGTGGGGCATGGGGAACATCGGGGACTCCTTTCTCCCTCAATAAGATATCCACCAATTGCACCAGTGTTGAACTCTGTACATATTCAGCCCAGCTTTTAATAGTCCCTAATCTTCTAGTTGCCTTTGCTGATGTTGACACTTCAACTTGACTAGTGACTGTTTTTTTTTTACTTTTTCTTGTGTTGAACTGTCATAATAAGTCAGATAGGGACCTAATGATGTCCAGCATTTATCACCAAGTGTACGGAATGTTTCAGATGTTGACACTAGGACTGATCTCTGTTTAAGTTCTGGAGTTAATTTATCCCAGGGATATATAGCTGTTTGTTCAATGGGACATGGGATTGTTGCCCCATGGATTCTGAAACCCCATGTTGTTTCTCTCATTTGCTCAGCAAGCTGAGTTGTACAATTTCCCCAGCTGAGAATAGTCCTTGAGAATGTATTGACATTCCCATCTTGCCATAACTTTTGGATATCCTTAATCCATTGTCCTTCTATCTTCCTAACTTCATGAATTAGGCTTGTCTTCCCTTCATCCTTCCGCTTTTGGAATGTCAGGCTGATGGTTGAACGTGTCTTTTCAAAAAGTCCACAAAAAATTTGGAGAATTCCAGCATCACTGCACCTGAATATTTCTGTTGCAAGTCTTGCATGATATGGCCGCATGCTGACCAGTGTATTAATGAGTTCATCTTCGGGAACTGATGATAAGCTGGTCCAGAGTTTGGTAACCCGAGGATTTGTAGCTATCTCTTGAACACAGTTTTGGACCTGCTGACGAACAGTTGGTTCAATACCCATGCTTCCTCAAATATTGAGTGCTCCAGGATCAAGTACAAGCAGCCTGTAACGGAAACAGAGTGATGTCTTGAGAATGTCTGTAAACAGTTTTTTGTTGTGAATTTCCAGGTATTTTAAGATTGCCAATTGTGTAGTAAGCTTATCAGATAACCCTCTTTGGGTCAATGAGATGAAAAATGTTCCAGGCAAACCACCTATTGCTCTGTTCCATAAAGGTACAAAGGCATAGTCCTGGACTGGTTTTTGCTCCCCAAGAACATCCTCTCGCCAGCATAGGAGGATTGTTTCAAATGCGTACATGAAGTATGATGGTACAGCAGAAGGGTCTCGCCTGGCAGTTGTTTCTGCAACTGTGGCAATTGCTGCAACTTTGTTGTCCAGAGTATCTGTTAGTTCATTACTGTCTGGACTCGTCTTAATTGCATACTTAATTCCATTTGGAAGATGTGCCCCTTTGAAGTATGACTCCTTATTGTACTGGAAAAAGAACCGAGAGAACCAACTTTCTTCAGGCTTGAGGGGCAATTGTACCTCTTCCATGTATGCTGTTAACCTATCCATAAAAAGCCTTGTTTCAGCATGGATGTCCAGCCTAATGTGTTTTGTGGGTCGCCAAAGTATTACCTGATTATCACCTTGCCCTATCAGGTGTGCACGGTACCTGTGAATGTAAGCAAAGTCCAGAATCCACATCTGTGTAACTAGTGTCCAAACCTTTTGCCTCATTCCTTCACATCCACCCATCTGGAAGTAATGGCAAGACACTTCCAGATAAGGATCCCTTCCAGTACTGGGCATGGGTGGTCGAGTTATGAGGTTGGTCATGAAGACAACGGTCAAAACCTGCATGTGTGTCTTGGTATACCCAATCAAACCCAAAAATATTATCCAATTCGGTAAAGAGTGGGTTAACCATATCCTCCCGGAACTGCATGTTAAACTTCTTAATGTCAAGATTGATTGGAATGGTATCATCAATTAGACCTGATGCTATGCACCTACTCATGATTTCCAACATCTTTAACAGTTCTAACTCTGACATTTTCATCGTCTGGTAAGGAAAGTACTTCATGACTTGTGCTATGTTGTGTTCAGTTGATGTTTGGTACAGATGTCGACGATATGTAAGTTTAACAAAGAGACGTCCTTCAAGTTTTTCCTCGCCTTCTTTTGGACACAACACACAAATGTCATCATCTACAGAATTGATCCATTGGTTAACCTCATTGTAAGTGGACCATTCCATTCGTCCACTATTATGCTGGTTGCTTGTAAATATTCGTTAGTGTATTTGCATATTTCGTGATGTTTTATTGAATTTTTTGTGATAATCGCAGTTCCCCGCTAGCGGCTCCAGAGGGATGCTTGGTATCATAGATTGAATATTTGGGTATTTTGAAGTAACTTCTACTAGTGAAGTGGGTTTCTGAGATCATCATTAATGCTGCTTATGAAAGCCTTTAATTCATCGTTGTGTTGTGACAGTCCGTCTGCCTTCCATAACGCTAGTTTGAGGACTTTATTCATTAGTTTATTTTAGTGAGTAATGTGGTTAGTCAAAGTTCATGGAGGTAGGCCTAGGCCCACTGGGGCTGTAGTGCCAAGAAATAAAATGTGGTTAGTAGGTTTAGCATGGTGCTCATTTGTGTCATTAGTTCATCATTGCCTGCAGTTCCTGTGTGTCGCTTATTTGTTGAATTGGGTCTGGCTGGTTTACGGTTGGCGCTTGTGTTGGAGTTGCCGAGGTGTACTGCTGTTTGACTGCTTGACTGAATGTCATTCCTGGTTGTGTTTTTTGATAGCGCCCTATTAGTGCAGGAAGCGAGTATTGTTTCGATCTGAGCGGTGGAAAGTTGTGTTGTTGTAGCTGTTTATAAACCATGCATCCCTTATAATTTGCTGGGTGATTACCACTGCATAGGACGCATTTGACATCGCAAGATCTCAGATATCTCTTTGTGTTGACAGTGCTCTGTTGAATGATCGCCTGCGCATTTTACTCATATTCGTTTTGATAACAGTAATTTTTGGTGTGTCCGTATCTTTGACATTTTGCACATTGTACAATATCTTTTTTTTGTCTGGGTGTTTCAAATTTAATTTTACACTGTTGTAGGTATTCTACATTAAATATGTCTTTGTTGTTGGGGGCTGATTTAAGGGGTCAGCTCCCTATAGTTATTTTGTTACGTCANTCACAGTTTCTCAAACTGGGAGCAGTCCTCCCACAAGGATCCTATTTCTGGAGGCTACCGAAAAAACTGACTAAAAACAACACAGATTTGAATAACTGTTTTAATAACATCATGGGAGATGATGAAAGTTCCGATAATGAAGGAGGGTCATTCATTTCGGTTATGCAAGCAATAAAACTGATACCAAGGCCTTTAGAGGGTAATCGAAAACAATTAAGAGAATTTATTGAGGGGGTAGAAGCCGAAATTGGAGTGGGTCATCCAAGTAAATAAGAACTGTTGTTACAATTTGTAGTCGCAAAGATTCAAGGAGATGCGAAAGATAAATTGTTAGCTCGTGTCGAAAGGAACACTTGGAGACAAATGAAAGGTATTCTACAGGAAAATTACCTAGTAAAGAGGACAGTAGAATATTATACAGGCTTGTTGTTCTCTTCAAAACAAGTACCGTCAGAAACCGTAGCACAATGGGGAGCTAGGTTAGATCATTTTGCAATGGAATTACGGACATTAGCCAGACATAGGCTCCTCAGGTTAGAGGAAAAGGATAATGAACATTATGTTGAAGGTGGTTTGAAATTAACTGGAGAATTTTTTGAAGGAACCTTCATTTCGGGGCTGATAGATGAACGCATCAGAGTTACAGTAAAAGCTAAAGGGAGGATGATTCCTTAGCTCAGATTATTGAAAAAACGATCCAAGAGGAAAGTGAATTAAAGACTCAAGAGATACAGAAATCCCCAACAGAACCCTCAATGGTATCCAAGAAACCTTCCCGTAAAACAAGAGAGAATAGGAAAAAGTCATCCTGGTGGGAGGCAGGAAGCTCCTATAAAGCGAGAAGTTATGGCCGCTTCTGCACTTAAGAATTGCTATAATTGCTTGAAGCCAGGGCATATAGCAAGAAATTGTAATGATGCGTCGCAATGTCCAAAGTGTGGCAAAAGAGGACATCTGATGGCAAACTGTTATCAGGGAAACCGGCCACGAGGTGGATCCGGCAGTCGAGGTTCACCTGCAGTGAAAGAGGCTGCATAGGAAGGGTGAATGCTCGAGATCCATCAGATGAGAGTGGAGACACCCCCACTCAAAGGTTGATAAAGACCTGGGTTCTTCGGAGGACACTGGGTTTGTCGCAGAGAGTAAGCGGAGGAAAAATTGTGTCGATAGTAACTCTGCGATGGGAGGTACTTCCCATTTATGTAAAATGGTGTACGCTCTGACATGCCAATCTTCGGAAGGAACGCCCAGAGATGTCATAACCCGTTTGAGCTCTATATAACTTGCCCCAAGTTCACAGTAGAGGCGGGAACTGGCTTAATAGATACAGGCGCGCAGATTTCCTTAGTAAGAAGGAAAAGTTTAAAGAGACTTGCAAAAGAAAATATTGTCGAGACCTTCGTGACAATGCAAGGAATAACAGGAAGCTGTAGAAGTTTAACACAAGGCATTTACTTGGAAATTAATGAAAGTAAACCATTTTTATTTTATATCGTGGATGAGCTACCAAGTAATGTTGATGTCATTTTAGGATATAAATGGTTAATTGAAAATGGTTATGTGATGACTCGTAATCCTGCTTTACTTCCTTTAAGCGAGGGTATTGTGAAAATTCCAACCAGAGAAAAAGGTGTCCGATTAATAGAGAAACAAAAATAGTTACCTGGAGTTTATTGTGGCATTTCCTTAGGCGAATGCAATGGTGAATTTGTTTCCTGTTTAATAGTAAACTTAACAGCCGAACCCATTATGACCTTAACCCTACCGAAATAATTAAACCCCCATGTAAGTTTGAAAGGCTAAGAAAGGAACATCTTTTTTCACAACAACGTTTGGACGAGTTGAACAAAAAATAAGGTTGTCGCATATAAAGGAAGGCGAAGAAAGTATTAGAGAACTTTGTGAGGAATATGTTGACATTTTTAAATTACACGGCGATAAGCTAACAGCATCCACCGCTGCTATGCATCATATCCCTTCTCCTCACTTCTGAAAAGGCCGAGCCATCACGTTAAAAAACTATAGATTAGCAGAAAGGGGAAGTAAATAAACAAGTTAAAGAAATGTTAGAAGACGGTATTGTAGTTCCGAGTAAGAGTGAATGCAATTTTCCTCTTATCGTAGTACCCAAAAACCTAGATGCGTCTGGTAAAAAGAAATGGCGCATTTGTGTTGATTTCCGTAAGTTGAATAATATCACTATACGAGATAGTTTTCCGCTTCCTAACATTCAAGAGATTCTCGATAACATAGGAAAATCAAAATATTTTTCTGCATTAGACTGTGCATCAGGTTTTCATCAGATCTTAATCACACCTGAAGACAGGCTCAAAATTGCTTTTAACGAATCGACCGGACATTTCGAATATGTTCGGATGCCATTCGGATTAAAAGCAGCACCGGCTACGTTCCAGAGAATCATGAATTCTCTTCTGAGGGAATCTATAGGAGAAAGATGTTTAGTGTATATAGATGACGTTTTGGTCACGAGTAGGACACTAGGGGAACATCATAGGAAACCATCTTTTAAGATGATTTCAGTGAAAAATCACAATTATACCTCATATAATTTAAACCAAAATTTACAGATTCAATTAAAAAATACTGCTGCAAGAGGACCCACAACAGCGATATTTGAATTCCCGTGCTGAAGGGTTTTCAAAGCCTCTTGCAGATATTTATAATATTCATTTTTTAGCTGGCAGTTTCCGTGTTGCTTGTATCTGCATCTGTGAACAGAAACAAATACCTGTTAATATTCAAGAGTTGTTGTAAGATTTACAACTCAATTGTAATTATCATAACATCTCCCTGTTACCATGAAGAATTCGCATGTTGATTGGAATGTACATCAGAGAATGTAATAATTTTCTGACGGAATATCCCGGCATTTGTTCAGAGAAAGTGAATAACCTGAGTGAAGTCTTTGTGTTTTTATCAGTCTGTTTCTAGGATGGTGTCGAATTCGTGATTCAACTACAGTATAGAGGTTCTCAAGGGTATATTCGACAAAGCAGCCTTTCCACACCTTCATGAGACTATAGTGATTCTCTGGAGAACCAATTCCTGTTCCCGTGTCTCCCTCCCCTTTGTGGTCGTGAGATCCGCAGAGGGTGACGATACGTTTTCTTGTTGCTCTATCCACCACATCTGGTCAAGGTGTGAAGTGTAGACATTGCTTTGCAGGTGCGCGTACCATCAGTAATTATCCTACCACAGCCGTATTTATTTGTAGAGTGTGTAAATTAGCGAGACTATTATAATCATTTGTAGTAATGAGTCATAAACTGTTCAGTAATTCCAGTAATCAATCCAAACCCAGTGTCTATTCACTAACATGTGATAATATGTTACTTACCAGCGAAGAGGCCAAAAACACACTCAATATATTTGATTGCGTCCAGCATCGGCATTCTTCCTGAAACAATATATGGAAAAATTAGATTTTTCTTTTATTACCAGGCAACAAATGGAGATTCTTCCGTCATTTTGCCTGTAAGTATGTGGAATCGTGAGAAATTATTTTCCATTTTCAGCTCAGGTGTTACCAACAAATACAAATTACTTTCACGAAGAATTTAAGAAGCAGATTAAATTCGGAGAATATTTCTAGAATGTCGGCANCTCTGGATAACCAGTACGTGAGCCTGTGTTTTTGATCCCCTTTGTGGTCGTGAGATCCGCAAAGGGTGACGATACGTTTTCTTGTTGCTCTATCCACCACATCTGGTCAAGGTGTGAAGTGTAGACATTGCTTTGCAGGTGAACGCACCATCGACAATTATCCTACCACAGCCGTATTTATTTGTAGTGTGTGTAAATTAGCGAGACTATTATAATCATTTGTAATTATGAGTCATAACTGTTCCGCAAATCAAGTAATGAATCCAAACCCAGTGTCTAGTCCCTAGAGTAGAATGTAATATATGAGGGGTAGGCCTTCTCGGCCCTTGCACCGCGACCTTAGGTCTTTTGTTGAAATTAAGAAACAAAACTTTCAATGAATCGTCTGGACTCTTTGAAGTATGCTTGTATAGTGGAAATATAATCTTGGAAAAAATATCCTTTGATATAAATTCAATTTTATTTCCAAACGGTCTCCGACCAATTGCACCATATAGTAAGTAAACTTAAAAATAGGGTACGGTATAATGTTCATTTCTATTGAAGTTTCCCTCAACATGAACATCCCTTTCGGTCCAAATAATTTGAGATATTGAACCTTTCTCACTTTGTGAACTGAGGATCCTAACTTCACTGATGCCTCAGCCCTACGAACAAAGTCTCCAATTCTTTCAGATAGTGGCTGAATTATCTGAAATTGGGTGTTAGTTGCACCAAAGTCATCCTCAGTCACACCTGCTCCTTCTAAAGTGGCACGCTGTTCAGTTGATAAGGCCGCTGCTCTCCCCCAACCAAATAAGTTCCTAGTGGGTCGTCCACAATCTTCTTTTCAAGAGTGTCACAATATACTGTGTACTCACCGTCTGGATTTAGGTACGGACATTGTGTTCCGAACCTGCATCCTTTCGAGAGCTTCATTCGAACACATGTTTCATACTCAACATGATGATCCTTCTCAAAGTGTCGAGCTCTCAGTCTTGTATAATCTGCTGCGTCATGAAGCATCTTAGTTGCTGCCACTCCAATCAGTTGTAGTCTTAGAGGTTCTTCCGATTCCATCTCTGATGACATTTCTGCAATATCACACTCTTGGAATCTCTCTAACTCACTTTTTAGAATGGGACGCAGATTCATTTAATCACAAATAGGTTTGATATAATTAGTGATATCTTTGATGTCGCTTCCGATGAGACAGTTCACCTCTTCATCATAGTAGCCAACTCTTTCTTCCATCACCCTATCTTCAGCTACTTTCCTTTGAGCTTCTTCGATTAAAGGCTTTGCATAGCGATTCAATACGAATTACTCTTCCATCAGCTTGTTATAGAGTAACGGATAGACTAAGTGACTCCTATATTTAATGAGTCTTGTCCTGTGTTCCAAGTGAATCAGTCTTAAATAAGCGAAGGAGTATCTAATTGCTTCTGAATTTCTTAGAGCTTCAACAGTTCTTTTATCAGCTCTGGACAGTTGTCCCTCGACAATTTTCTTATACACGACAAATCTGTCGATTTCTTGGTCAACTGTTTCTTCATCATATGTATTAGCATTCAGATAAATTGGATCTCCATTCGCCATTGTCATTCCGGGGACTTTAAGTTCACCATTTCTTTCACCTCTCCAGAGGCAAAGGCGACCGACATTTCTACAATAATAAACTCCGCATTGAGAACAAGTTTGCAGAGTAGGGACTTCACAAGGTTCAGGATCAGGATATTCATCAATTCTCTCATTATATGATATAGTCATTTATTTAATGGGAGTTAAGGTCTTTTTTAAAAATCCAAATCCTTCTTGCTCTAGGAATTTTTCTCCTAGATTAGTCCTCTCACTCTTTATGTCTGTTTTAAGTACATAAAACATCTTATAGCAGGAAATTTTCTTGAGGAAAGACCTGACATCTTGCCTTGTCTCCCTGTTGTCCTGCCGCAAGGTTCTCTTCGATTTTCTGTCACCTTTGAGAGGATTGTTCTTATTAAAACTAAAATTCTGGACTGTATCCATCGTCCCAGTCAGTTGAACCACGACGTTTCGGAAGCTGGATCTGCTACCGTCCTCAGGTAAGTAAAATGGAGGTAAAAAAGGGAAAAAATGGGAAAAAAATTAAAAGGTAAGGAGGGTTCTTATGTATCCTATACAGTTGGGTCCCTTAGATCAAGCTAATCTCAATCACTGGACAAACTGGCAGGGGACGAAATCAAGGGTGATCAATTCATAGTGGGAAGTTGTCAATGGGAGATAAAAAGACGAATCAAGATAAAAAATTATTGAAAGACCCAAATCGTCTGGGACAAGGAGCAAAGAAAGAATTGAAATATTCTACAGGAATATAGAGTGAAGGAGAAAAGGAAAAAAAGGAAAAAAGGGGGGGGAAACCTTAGGGAGTTCTAATCACCCCTCTTCTTGCTGTTATGAGTGCCATTCATTTCCTCAAACACCAGGGGTGACCAAATGATGGAGAAATCCAAGCTGGGTTGGCTAATCGTGTTGCCAGCCCAAGCCATATATGCTGCCTCCTTGTATTTCCTGACGGTAGCGTTCCTCTCGAGGTCCAGGATCCCCGTTCCATCCCACTTCACAGAATGGTCCTCCTCGTAGGCGTGTTGGGCCAATCTTGACTTGTCCAGAAGGCCCTCCTTGAACGTGTGCTTGTGCTCACGAAGTCTCACTGCCAGCGGTCTTCCAGTCTCCCCGATGTAATATCTGCCACACTCACAAGGGATACTATAAATACAATGTGAGGTATGCTGAGGTTCTCCTTTTGGAGTGGTCTTGACAAACATACTCTTGAGAGTATGTTTTGTTTGAAAAATGGTTTTGATCTTGAACCGTTCAGCTATCCGTTTGATTTTTTCGGAAACACCCTTAACGTATGCAATGTACATAGTACCCATGTAATTCTGTTCTGGTCGAGAGCAGGATTTTGTTTTAAAGGCAGAGTCGATAAAACTCGGGGGGTACCCATTCGTAAGAAATTCCCGTCTTAAGTGGGATATTTCTTTATGCTGGTCATTATGGTCCTGGCAAATGATAATGGCTCTTTTTTGAAGACCCCAGATTAGTCCCTTCTTGATGTGGGGTGGATGGTTGGACTCAAAGTTCAGATACCGTCCCGTATGGGTAGGCTTTCTGTAAACCTTGGTGGAAAAGGTGGCGTCTGTTTTTGTCACCAAAACATCCAGGAACGGAATAGTGTTGTTGACTTCAGTTTCCATAGTAAACTGGATGGTTGGTCTAATACTGTTGAGGTGAATGAGAAAATTCTGAAGTGTATTGGGACCGTGGGGCCAGATCACGAACGTGTCGTCAACATATCGGAACCAGCAGGAAGGCTTAAATAAGGCTGAGTCCAAAGCTAGTTTCTCAAAATGGACCATATACAGGTCACAAACAATGGGAGATAGGGAGTTGCCCATGGCCATGCCATCCTTCTGTTGGAAAAACTTATTATCAACTTGAAAGTAGGTGGTTTTAAGACATACCTCCAACAACTCCATAATCGCATCCCATTGCAGGCAAGAACGTGACGCCAATGTGTCATCTTTCTGAAGCACATCACCAATGACAACTAAGGCCTCGTCCACCGGGATGTTGGTAAACATGTTGATGACATCAAAGCTGACCAAAATATCAGTAGCCTGGGGAGTGATGGAATTCAGTAATTGCACAAAATGGTAGGAGTTCTTTATGAAGGATGTGGACTTCCCGGAAAAGGGCCTGAGTATTTTGAGAAGATACCCGGCTAAAGCATAACATGGAGAACCAATAGAACTGATGATTGGTCTCAGTGGGATATCAGGTTTGTGGATTTTTGGAAGGCCATACAGGTGAGGAGGTTTGGTGTAATAGGGGGAGAGACTTTGTTTCACCCTAGTGGGCAGAGATGTTTTGTGTTTGGATAATAGACATCGTATTCTCCTCTCAATCTTCAAAGTTGGGTCTTTTTCTATTGGTTCGTAAACCCCAGATTGTAGTAGGGTATTTAACTTGCTTTGGTAATCGACTTCATTCAGTACCACAGTGCAATTACCTTTATCTGCCTGTATGATCCTGATGTCCTTGTCTCGCTTCAGAGATTTTATAGCTGCCATCTCCTGTATGTTGATGTTGTTCCGTGGGGACCTGGTCTTCTCCAACATGGCTCTAATCCTCCATCTGAATTCCAACCCCCTCGCACGTGGAAGTTGTGGGATGACTGATTCCACTGCGCAGGCTATGTCTAAGTTTGAGTGAGGCTTACTCACTGCAAAATTCAATCCTTTTTGCAGGACTGCTTCTTCGGGGTTCGTTAATACGTGTTTGGAGAGATTCAGAACAAACTTTTTGGACTCTGTAGAAGTAGAAGTACAACTAATGTTATATTTTAGCGTCCTGTTGCACTGATTTAAGTCCATGATTTATTTATTCCGTCTTGCAGTGCATACATTCACAGTATAACACACGCAGTCACAGGAGCACGACACAACCAAAGCACAACACACAAGATAGTGAAGGAGTGATCCAACAAAGGAGAATGGGCGTGACAGACGTAGTGAGGGGCGACGTAGCGATGTGGTATCCCGAACAATTTTAATATTTTTAACGTTTGACAATGTATATGATAGATACATATTTTAGTTATTTTGATGTGTGAACATGGCATGCAATGAACTGGTTTGACGTGGACAAGTAATCACCTGAAGATGGCAATATTATGCCGAAACATGTAGTGTGTGGGAAAGAAAGGAGATAAGTGAATGTATGCACTGCAAGACGGAATAAATAAACCATGGACGTAGAAGTAGAAGCTGATTTTTGCTGACATGTGAGATAGGAAAATTTTTTAATGTGCAGTGCTTTTTGCTTCTTGAAAATCTTGGAAAATGAACTGTTAACAGCAGTAAAAATGCGGGTTTGGTCATTAATGTCCACAGACCTGGTGATGAAATCCTCAAAACGCTGGATCCGTCGCAGTTGGGCGGCCTTATTATACCAGTGGAAATGTATTCTGTCAGATAGGAGTGCCTTACTGGCTCGACGAACAATTCTGGGTGAACGTCGGCTCCTAAAAGGAGGTTTTAAGATGAGGCCTTTAGGGATAATATCTAGAGATTTGCATCTGGTTAA
>NW_019740672.1:20903-30196 GCF_002891405.2 Cryptotermes secundus
AAAACTTAGGGAGTTCTAATCACCCCTCTTCTTGCTGTTATGAATGCCATTCATTTCCTCAAACACCAGGGGTGACCAAATGATGGAGAAATCCAAGCTGGGTTGGCTAATCGTGTTGCCAGCCCAAGCCATATATGCTGCCTCCTTGTATTTCCTGACGGTAGCGTTCCTCTCGAGGTCCAGGATCCCCGTTCCATCCCACTTCACAGAATGGTCCTCCTCGTAGGCGTGTTGGGCCAATCTTGACTTGTCCAGAAGGCCCTCCTTGAACGTGTGCTTGTGCTCACGAAGTCTCACTGCCAGCGGTCTTCCAGTCTCCCCGATGTAATATCTGCCACACTCACAAGGGATACTATAAATACAATGTGAGGTATGCTGAGGTTCTCCTTTTGGAGTGGTCTTGACAAACATACTCTTGAGAGTATGTTTTGTTTGAAAAACATGCGTAATGTATGGAAAAATTAGATTTTTCTTTTATTACCAGGCAACAAATGGAGATTCTTCCATCATTTTGCCTGTAAGTACGTGGAATCGTGAGAAATTATTTTCCATTTTCAGCTCACTCGCGAAGCCTTTGCAGAAATGGCCGAGAATGACTCCATATATGATTATCCGAAAACAGTATAAAGGATTTCAATTTGATATCTGCCATTCTCGCCCAAAAAACGTGGTCAACACCAGACGAATAAGTAGGTTCATTTGGAGGTGTCACCAACAAATACAAATTACATTCACGAAGAATTTAAGAGCAGATTACTTTCGGAGAATATTTCTAGGTGTCGGCACTATTCTGTTTTGAAAGTTAAATCGAGCACCAGTTCTTGTTGGTAGGGGCGAGCGGAGGCGAAGGAGGTTACTGCAATCATAGATGAGGTTGCTAACGATGTTGCAGTGTATAGCGGTTCTCAAGGGTATATTCGACAAAGCAGCCGTGCCGCATTTTCAAGAGACTATAGTGATTCTCTGGAGAACCAATCGTGAGCCTGTGTTTCCCTCCCCTTTGTGGTCGTGAGATCTGCAGAGGGCGATGATACGTTTTCTTGTTGCTCTATCCACCACATCTGGTCAAGGTGTGAAGTGTAGACATTGCTTTGCAGGTGAAGGTACCATCGACAATTATCCTACCACAGCCGTATTTATTTGTAGAGTGTGTAAATTAACGAGACTATTATAATCATTTGTAGTTATCAGTCATAACTGTTTGGCAAATGAACCAATCAACCCAAACCCAGTGTCTAGTCACTAACACATGACAATATGTTACTTACCAGTCGAGGAGCCTAAGATGGTTGCCAAGACGTCCTCGGGTGACATAAAATCATCCCTGTTTCCTGAAACAATGTATGGAAAAATTAGATTTATCTTTTATTACTGTGCAACAAATGGAGATTCTTCCATCATTTCGCCTGTTAGTACATGGAATCGTGAGAAATTATTTTCCATTTTCAGCTCACTCGCGAGGCCTTTGCAGAAATGGCCGTGAATGACTCCATATGATTATCCGAAAACAGTATAAAGGATATCATTTTGATATCTGTCATTTTCGCCCAAAAATCGTGGTCAACACCAGACGAATAAGTAGGTTCATTTGGAGGTGTCGCCAACAAATAAAAATTATACATTCACCAAGAGTTTTAAGAGCAGGTTAAATTCAGAGAATATTTCTAGAATGTCGGCATTAATGGGTTTGGTAATGGCGGCAGCACAACTGCAAGCAGGGGACAGCTGTTTCTGTTCTGGAACTTGTATCGAGCACCAGTCCTTGTTGTTAGGGGCGGGGGAGGTTACTTCCATCATGGATAAGGTGGCTGACGATGTTGCAGTGGGTCGGTGTATAGCCGTACTCAAGGGTATATTCGACAAAGCAGCCGTGCCGCATTTTCAAGAGACTATAGTGATTCTCTGGAGAACCAATTCATGAGCCTGTTTCCCTCTCCTTTGTGGTCGTGAGATCCGCAGAGGGTGACGATACGTTTTCTTGTTGCTCTATCCACCACATCTGGACAAGGTGAGAAGTGTAGACTTTGCTTTGCAGGAGAACGTACCATTGACATTTATCCTACCACAGCCGTATTTATTTGTAGTGTGTGTAAATTAGCGAGACTATTATAATCATTTGTAGTTACGAGTCATAACTGTTCAGTACATCCAGTAATCAGTCCAAACCCAGTGTCTAGTCACTAACATGTGATAATATGTTACTTACCAGCAAAGAGGCCGCATGCACATTCAATTATGCTTGTCAAGACGGCTGGCATTTTTCGTGAAACAATATATGGAAAAAAGAGATTTATCTTTTATTACCAGACAACAAATGGAGATTCTTCCATCATTTCGCCTGTAAGTATGTGCAATCATGAGAAATTGTTTTCCATTTTCAGCTCACTCACGAGGCCTTTGCAGGCTAATGGCGTTTTAACCACTTCTATACATTTTTTAACCACATAATCTAGTATTTCATCGGTACCTGCTGAAAATTTCCCCCTAAATTTCTTCTCCACTTATAATATCTTGTTTTCTGTCACTGGACAAATAAACATGGTATCATTACAGGTATTTATTCTCTGTGGTGTTTTACAGCACAGCATCGTACTATTATTTTGTTTGACAAGCTTTCCTACTATGTCCGCAAAACATAAATTAAACATTTCAGCTATACGCTGTGGATTTGCCTCTTTCCTTGTCCCGCACTTTAGTTCTATTCCCAGTTCCCTTTGCAGGTTATTTCCTAATTTGCCACATTGCTCTACTTTTGTTTTCTGCATTAGCTATATGCCTATCATTTTCCCTCTTCTTAGCTTCCTTTATTACTCTCTTATATATCATTCGATATTTATTTATATACTCCTGTTCTTTTCCTGTAAGATTTGTTCTCTTTTGCAAACTGTTCGACCAACTCATCCTTTTACTGGACTTTCTTATTCCCTGAGTAACCCAATCTTTCTTTTGTTGTTTACTCTGGTTAAAAATATTTATATGTGTAATATAAACTGCATGATAAATTTAACACTTTATTGTAGTTCTTGTCCCCCTTTTTACACTAAATGTTTCGGCCGCAACCAGCCATGATCAGGTATATTTGATTTCACGTAGCTGTCACACTGCACTCAATATTAACATTTAAACTCAGATTTCCATTGTTCAATGCTCTGTCATCAATCGGCACCCGATATTCCAGAACTGTCCTCGGATTTGTCAATTATGTTTAAATTCTTTATTAATATTCGTTCTTCGATTGGTTTAAAGTTCTAAATTCTCAATTTAGCTTTAATATTTAAATTTATAATAAAATATCAGAGATGCATGCTCTATGCTCATATGTGCTCCAGCGGCTATTACTTGCTTTCAGCACAGCTTGCGTGTTACTCTGTTCAGGCTCTCTGTGTGCGTGCTTCAATACGTATAGAAGTGTGCAATGTAAGAGGATGCTTAAATATAATATAGAAAACATCTGTACTGACTGAAGTCTTTGAGGTTTTTATCAGACTTCCGCCATTCTGTCAAATTCGTGATTAAACAACAGTGAATTCTGTTCGAATTCGTTATTAAACAACAGTGAATTCTGTAAAGTCAAACTTGTAAATATTGGCTCGCGTGTGCGACCGATCTTATCATATCGCTACTCAATTTCGAGTGAACTAACTAATAACAATCGAAAAACCTATTATCGCCGACTGTGATGTGAATTAGTCCACGCTATGAAGGGACGGTTCACCAGGTGGTTCTCCAAAACTAACTAAAGTTCACTTCAGTTCTAATATCCTGAAATTTGAAACACCATTACGAAGCGTTTCTGGCTTTCCCTCATTAGTCGTTGAAATTATAGGGTCGGTGTTTTAATTTTATTCTTTTGAAAACCCGAATTCTCCGTTATTTATTGGTCGGAAGAACTTTTATATTGTAGTGTTTTGGGTCGCGGTTCACAGTGGCCTCACGGTGTAAGGCATGAACTGTCTTGGCTCGCTCGAGCGCTGGGATCATGGGTTCGAATCCCACTCGAGGCATGAATGTTTGTATTTTGTATATAGGTATAGGACTTGTGACGGCCCGATCTCCGTGCAAGGTCAAGAAACTGAATAGCACCCAAAACTAAAAAAGAACTGCAGAGGCTTAGGTTGGGTGGATCGGTGGTGTTTAGGTACTTGGGAAGGTTGGATGGGTCGGTGGAGTTTGGGGTCTGCTTAAATACTTCAGCCTTTCATATCTGAGTACACTTATGAGAAGTCACAAAGTTACTTGTACTTGTTTTTCCACCATTCCTGCAACCGGTGCGTCTCTTACGAACAGTAATTCTCTGCTCTAAAGAAGGTACATATTAACCGACACAGTACGCAGATTCAGGGGTCTAAGTCATCGTTTTGGAACCAACACGAATAGGCTTAGGAAACAGTCCAGACATTAGTGACTGTGCAACAGGAACTTTCACTGAAAACGAAATAGTCTCACCGTACAGATGTTCAAGCTCAACTCCAATAGTCGTGAAGCTTTTGTAGCCTATTTCTCTCTATCTTTTCAGAAAGTAAAGGAATTCTTATGAGAGAAGTTTCTGTACCAGTATATCCAACAATAACATAAACATATACAGGTATGTGACAGTTCGTCTGAACGCCAGAATATTGCAGTGCACGGTTGTCAGTTGTCCTCTCTACGTAACTTGTGGTCCGACAGCACTGCCTCAAAGCTCCTGTGTTGTGAGCCTGGTTTCAGCATGTGTTCATATGAACTATCCTCATCGTTGCCAAACAACGGATTCATAAACACGTTTCCGCGGTGAGGAATACGCACCTAACAATGCAAGAGTTTACGGACGCAGTGTTTTCTATCAAAAGAAATAGGCGATCAGTTCTTCCCAGAATTTGTTCTTAGTATAAATTTCCTCCCATTTGTTCCTTAACATAAATTCAGATCGTGTGTGCACTCTTTTTTCCAGATGCCCCACCACCTCCCCCTGTTCGGGGATCTGCCCGAAACTTTTACATACTCCACGCTCCGTCACCAATTTATATGCACTGTCAGCAACCATGGCGTTCATAGGTGACTCCACGACTGTGGCATTATCTCACGCTGCATACTGCCCAAAGAAAATGAGTCAGAGTGCTGGCGTCACAACGGGAATTTGAACCCATAACTTCCGAGATTATGAGTCTCGAACTCAGGTCTCTTTGGTTATGAAACTACAGTGCTTCCGACTTTTACTGGGATGTGCCCGTTTGGATTCTTGGCCGGAGCATTGACTATGCTGAGCGAGGAATTCGTAGCTTTCCTGCCACAGTCCGAGCAAATGACGGAACTGACAAAATCAGTCAACAGCAGCCTACTTTCCCGTGTTGACAAATTCACGGTTCACTAATCGTGGTACCTTGTGTCCCTATATAGTCTTGAGTTGCTTACAGATGCGGTAAGGAAACGCAAAGAAGCAAATGAAATGAAATGAGCCTGTCCAGAAGTGCAATTGTCCTCATGCCCGGTGTTCGCGGTGATTTTTTTTTTATTATTTATTTATTGGCTGCTGCAAGATGTAAGCAAAATGTTACATCAGGTTTTTGGATTGGGGTTACCTGTATGATAGGATGTTTGGGGTACTTCGTTGCTTTCCACAGAGTATTCCGTGCTATGATCTGCGATCAGGTCGGTAAGACCTGAAGAAGTTGAAGAGTTTTTTTAGTGCTCTGATGTCTTTCGTTGTTGCATAATCCTGTTTAGGTTGGTTTTATGCTGTGGCGCCCGTGTTTGACGCCAGCGCCTTATTAGTTTTCATTTTTCAGCAATCACGTCCCTGGTCTCTTTTGGGTAGTTCAGTCCCTGGAGTTTTCTTTTCATGGTTGGTGTGCTTTACCATGCTGTGTCCTGGATGGCTATGGTAAATTTTTCACTTCATTTTCTAGGGTGAATTGTTTTGAGTGGAGCCCTCAAGTTATATTGTTTTCCAGAAGGAAGTTAAAGTAGTCTCAGTCTGTGCGCTTCTTTATCAGGAAGGGGTTCTAGTCTTTTGTTATAATATGTTCACTGATTGATAGTAGTATTGGTGAGTGGTCAGAAATCAGATCGTATCCCTCATCAATTCTGATGTAGTTTGCTGAGAAGTTTTTATGACACAACTGTCGATCAGGCGTCTTGTTCGGGTCGGTTGGCCAGTATGTGGGCTTTCCAGTAGATAGGATCTCACACCCGTAGTCCATGGTGGCTTGGTACAGTTGGCGCCCTTTTGGTGAGGTTAGTCTAGATCCCCACTGTGTATGTTTCACGTTGAAGTCACCTCCAATGAACTATCTATGTTCTCGGTGCTTAGGATTGCTTGCAGCTCGTCTTTATGTTGCAGCAGTCCATTCGCATTCCATTCCATAATGCGTAGGGAGTGGCATTGGTGATGTTAGCTTCGAGCCTGTCGAATCGCTGCATGATTTGCTGCAACATCGTTTCTATCGAGTTCTGTTGTTTTCCCGCCCTTACCTGGCTATATGTCCGTCGGGTTGGGTTTGGAGCTGTTGATTTGTTAATGTTAGTTGCTTGTTCTGGCAACTCATTTGATTGTGATAGTGTGGTCCTCTTGTTTGCCTGTCGTGTTGGGCGCTCTGGATGCGCTTGGCTGTTGGCAGAGTTATTTCTGAATTTGAGAAGGTCTTTGTACACTTCACAACCACAGTAGTTTGCAGGATGGTTCTTTCCGCAGTTCGTGCATTTTGGTTCCTCATGCGTCGGTTTGGTGCAATCCCGCGTGAAATGTTGTTTCCCACATTTCACGCACCTTGGTGTTTTGTGGCAGAAGTTGTGGGTGTGGCCGTATTCTTGGCAGCGTTTGCACTATGGTATGATTTTGCTTCGCAGTGGTTCTGTTTGCACCCTAGAGCTCATCACTGTTTTAATGTTGTACGTATGATTTGTCGATATCCGTTTATCTGTCGAATGATACTATGAACATTACCAGGGGAACTACTTTCTGCAGTCCTTTAGCTGTGCGTTCCTGTTTCTGTTCGGCCGTGAGCCATTTATTTGTGGCATTTTTCGCTTTCAGTCCTTGTTGGTTGAGGTGGTCAACAATATCGATTGGGTCGATAGAATGGTGCAGATCCTTTTTTTTTTAGACTCCCATTTTATTATGCAATCTGTAGTATACGTTCAGCATAATGATATAGCAGTTGAGGTGGCTTGCGGATATACGCTCATTAGCTATGATCCATGGGCTGTTGGTCGGAGACGAAATTGGCGAAAGGGAAGAATTAGCTAGGATTTACATAATAGATTTAGAGCTACGTATACTGAAATCTGTTAGGCAGGTCGAAGGGGTGGTGTTTCTTCAGTCTGCGAATTGATGGCGGGATGCAAGGAGGTTGGGGTGTTTATTGAGACGGTCGTTATATGTGGTGCTGAGATGACTAATTTCTTCTTTTACTGTTGGAATCTGAAGGTCACGGCTGATGATAGCGTTGGAAACATACCATTGGGCGTCTGTTATCAGGCGGAGTACCTTTGATTGGAAGCGCTCCAGTATTGCTATGTTAGTGCTGGAGGCAGAACCCCATAGCTGGATACCATAAGTCCAGACTGGTTTCAGGATAAACTTGTAGATGAGTAGCTTGTTGCTGAGGTTGAGAGTGGATCTACGTCCTAATAGCCAGTTGAATTTGGTAAGTAAAAGTCCCAGTTGCTTCCTCTTGGTGAAGATGTGATTGGTCCATGTGAGTTGATTGTCTAGGTGGAGTCCGAGGTATTTAACTTTTGATGCTTGGGGAAGAGGTTTGTTATTAATGTATACTGGAGGACAGGGGAGTCTATGATTAGAGAAGGTGACATGAACGGACTTGGATTCATTGGCTTTCAGGCGCCAAATAGAGAGCCAGTTTTGAATGGAATTGAGATTGATTTGAAGGTTAATTGAGGCTGTGAGTCGGTTGCAAGTAATGCTGTGTCATCGGCAAAGGTTGCGATAGTGGTATTGATGGAGGTTGGGATGTCAGAGGTGTAGAGGAGGTAATGGAGGGGGCCGAGGACGCTTCCTTGGGGGACACCTGCATGAATCGGAAAAAGGTCAGAATAGTTGTTGTCTACTTTAACACGGAAGTGTCTGTTAGATAAGTAGGATTTGAGGAGTAGGAAGTAATTGAGGGGGAGAAACCGGTGCAGTTTGCACAAAAGGCCAGTATGCCAGACCTTATCGAAAGCTTGTGTTATGTCGAGGAAAGCTGCCGAGCAATACTGTTTAGTTTCTAGTGCTTCATGAATTTCGTTTACTACTCTGTGGGCTTGGTGGATGGTAGAGTGTCTTTGGCGAAATCCAAATTGTTGATCAGGGAGAATGTGAAGGGATTCGACTATGGAGAGTAGTCGATGGGAGTGGAGTTTCTCAAAGACTTTGGACAAAATGGGGAGAAGACTTATTGGGTGATAGGAGGTAGGGAGGTGAGGGGGTTTACCAGGTTTAGGAATTAGGATTATTTGCGCAACTTTCCATTGGTCGGGAAAGAATCCGACACGGAGGGAAGCGTTGATAAGATGGGTGAGGTGTTTGATGCAGATTGGGGGTAGATCTTGGAGGATTTTGCCACTAATGAGGTCATAACCAGAAGAAGTTTTGTTGTTAAGTTTGATTATTGTTAATTGAATTTCTGATTGCCTGAAGGGTGGAGGAAGTGGGTCGAGTTGGTATGGAGAGAATAAGGAAGATACAAGTGAGGTTTCTTCTTCAGGGGAGGTGTTAGAGGGATGAGAGTTGAAAACAGTTAACAGGTGGGTGGCAAAGGTATGAGCTTTTTCAATGTTGGAGCGTGCCCAGGAGCCTAGAGGAGTAATGATGGGGGTAGAGGGAAGAGAAGTGTGTTTGATTTTCTTGGTGGCTTTCCAGAGAGAATAGTCGGATGAGGCTGCGGGGGAGAGATGTTCCAGATAGTACTGAAAGTGGAGGTTGTTGTGATCAGAGATAAGTTGCTTTAGGTCTCGAGAGGCTTTGTTTAGAAGTGATTTGGTGATGGGTGAGCGGAAGCAGAGCCTAGCTTTGCGTAGTCGTCTTTTATCAAGTAATTTTTGTTTGATTGTGAGGGGGAAACTAACGGTTTGAGGAGTAGGAGAGGATTCTGGATTGGATGACCAGGCTGCTCTTTGAATTAGTGTAGTGAGGTTGTGGATTGCAGATTCTATGTCATCGGTAGTTTTAAGTTTGTTCAGAGATGAGGAATCGGAAGTAGTCCCAGTTTGTGTTTTTGTTGAAGAGGCTGGGTTGTGGAACACGAGAAATTGTTTCAAAGGATAATGAAATGAGGATGGGCGTGTGATCTGAAGAGAGATTGAAGCAGGATTTG
>NW_019740672.1:31210-53035 GCF_002891405.2 Cryptotermes secundus
TGATGTGTATGCATCCGGGGAAGTGGGTTGAATGCGGACTTGGTTTTGGGCAAGGGCTTTGATTTCATATTATTTTGGGGTGGTCTGATCAAGTAGTTGGAGGGGGGGATGACAGTGACATCACTTACACAAATGGGAGGAGGTTTAGGGATAGGTTCAGTATAAGATGATGAATTTGGCTCCATAGATTCATCGGAGGAAAGAGCTGTGAAGCGGTTTTGGGTAAGGGTGGGGTTCAACCAGTGTGAGTCGTCTTTATGAAGCTTTGTCTTACGTGAGGAGTCTTCTTGAGGCTTGA
Organism: Cryptotermes secundus; assembly: GCF_002891405.2. Taxonomy (NCBI): domain Eukaryota; kingdom Metazoa; phylum Arthropoda; class Insecta; order Blattodea; family Kalotermitidae; genus Cryptotermes; species Cryptotermes secundus. The sequence continues at coordinate 31,509 of NW_019740672.1, forward strand.
GGTGCAGATCCTTAATCATTACTTTGATGTCTCTCGTTTGTTTATCTTCGAACGAGGCGGTATGAATAATGGAAAAATCCCTGACCTTGCCAGGAACTGAACCGCATTTTTCTTTAATTTGTCCCATTGCCTAGAGCCACTGATGCTTGATAAGTAAAGAATCAGTTGTCAAAGAACTTACCAAGACGTAATAGAGACCGAGTGATGCAATGGTGCCTGCTACCACTATAAATACTCGCCACAACTGGAACACAAACCAGTAAAAGTGATATATAAGAATTCTATTGGGAACTCATCTACTGATCAAGTGACCGAGTTTGTGGAAGATACGTTTGTAAATATATGGCAATTCATTATTTTCCCAATCCCTTCGAAGAAATTTGAATGAATCTCTCTCTCCCAGAAAACATTTCAATACATCGTTTAAACAAAACTATTGTTGCTTAGTAGTGAACTACTTAGAGACTGACTAGAGGCTATGCATATATTATTGCTTTGATGAACCTTACATTTATTTCCCCTTGAATATAAAACGCCCGAAAGGCTTCAGTGATAGCTGAAAAAAAAAAAGACGACATGAGAATGCTACAGAGATGCATATTCACACTCCAAATATCTCACTTGTTACAGTAATGCCAGTTTCTTCTCTTTAAGAGAGCAGGGCATGCTCAGGTAATTTCACAGCAGGACAGCCCCGTAAAACATACAGTGTTATTTCACTGCCTGTTTAGATCAGTGCAATCAAAAATAACTGCACGTACTGGCTCCTCTGTTGTATCCATAGACTAAGTGGATAAGTAGACGGATTTGGCTGAGCGGATAATGCCTGTGAGATTAGAACTGCTGCAATGAAAACTTAATACGAGGTAGTACGGGTAGTTTAATAAATGCAGTCAACCGGTACAGCAGGAGTGCGTAAGACCCTTTGCACTAGGCCGACTTTCTACTGAATGACACAATTTGTTTTCTTCCCCCCCCCCTTTTTTTACAAGCGTCTGTGATTGTTATATTGCATTCACACTGACATTCTGGTGGAGTCTAGTGATTCTATTAACAAAAGCTTTCATAACCGCTAAATTTTGAGAGTGGGTGACTGATCCCATCATTTAAGATTACGTTGCTCTGCAGTATTGTAAATCCTCAAGTTCCTACTTAAATTTTTGCCCCCTTTTTGCGTACTAATTGACAAACGATAACCAAACTTTACTGTTTTTTCAACAAATTTTTCTCGGAGAAACAGGGTTTAAGGTGCTTTATATTAAAAATTCCCCCTAACTTTCATTCTGTATTACATAAATTATAAATGGCGGGGTTAATTTTCTCTGAACAAGGTAAGGATGGAATGTTCTTGGGAACTTACTAGTGATGCTCTGCATTGCATCTGAAGCGGTCTACACTTCACTATTTCTTGCAGTTGTGGGTTCCGCTGCGTTATACCTGTCCTTCGTTTCAGATTCCTCGATACTCTCCTGGCATGTGAACCTATTACTCATCTCTTGTCCTAAATTAGTAATGTTAGCATCCACCATCTGACTGGTCAGTTCGTCAATGGTTCCTTGGGTATTAGTATTAGACTGCCCTAATCTGGTCTCATCTCTGTGTGTAATGCCTGTATCTGTCTTTACAGCTAATAGTTCCGATTGACTTTCCTTTTGCACTTGCCCTGCTAAGTCAGCTAATCTCGTGGCCTCTGAGTCTAACTTGTCCAAGAATTCCTTTTTGATCTCCTGGCTCCGTAATTCAGATCTCTTGGTCAGTTTCTCATTTTCATTTTTAATACTTTCCTAACACTGCTAATGTCGGCCCTAACACTTTCCTGAAATTGTTGAATTTTCTCGTGTTTGGCACTAAGGTCTTGAAATTTAGTCCTGTTTAGTTGAACCACTGCCAAAATTACCGTAAGTGTCTCTTTTATGTCGCCAGATTCGTCGACAAAGGGTCCCTTTGTGCTTTGTTCCCTAACTACTAGTTATTCACGGTATTTTCATTTATTGCTAGCGGGTTTGTACTGCGGCCACTTCTGGCCTATTGTACCAGCCCCAGATGATAGGTGAGGGTGATTGTGGAGCATTTGGTGGAATGAAGATTGGCAAGGGTGTAATGTCGTCGCTGCCACCGGTGATGTTGTAGGCGTGGTCTCTCGATGACAGCTAGACGTCACAATGTCGATGCCTCAGGATGTTCTAGACTTCGACGATAAATTGGGATAGTTACGGAGACTTGTAGGTAAGCAAGAAGAACTAAGTTTTCTTGGTTGCAACAGGAGATCTCACTTTACTGAATCTAAAAGACCAGCGTGGTGGAAGTACAAAGAATAAGTTCAAACTGTAGAGAAGCAGAGCTTCGCCTTCTACGATGCGACCTGAAGATTTGATGCCGTGTGCTTTCACACGTCCCTTCTTATAGGACCAAACTCCAAAATGCGTTAGGGTGAGCTGTGCATTAAGGTTACTATAAACAGAACTCGAGCGTGGGAGAGAACTTTAAGTTTGTGTCTCAACCCCAGATTCCTCATATAATGTCTTAAAGTGCAAAATACAATTCAAAATGTCACACATAAATACACGTAAGATGGTTTCCTTATTGGAAGACCCGGATGGAGGGTCCTGACAGATTCATGGTAATGGACCAGAAATACTTGTGTTACTTAAACCCATAGCTAAAGGCTTCCTCAAATGTGTCGCCTGTCCTGGCTTGATATAATGCTCACATTTGGTGTCCTGCGACCCTCGGTTCGAGGTACACTCTTACTCTTATAATATTACAATAGTTACAGTGGCTTGTTAAGCTATATTATTTTATGATGCCACAAATGTTATTATTACTTATAATACTGTTTACTAATACATTCTACGTTTCACTATATTATGATTACATGATTGGTTGACATNATATAATGTCTTAAAGTGCAAAATACAATTCAAAATGTCACACATAAATACACGTAAGATGGTTTCCTTATTGGAAGACCCGGATGGAGGGTCCTGACAGATTCATGGTAATGGAACCAGAATACTTGTGTTACTTAAACCCATAGCTAAAGGCTTCCTCAAATGTGTCGCCTGTCCTGGCTTGATATAATGCTCACATTTGGTGTCCTGCGACCCTCGGTTCGAGGTACACTCTTACTCTTATAATATTACAATAGTTACAGTGGCTTGTTAAGCTATATTATTTTATGATGCCACAAATGTTATTACATATAATACTGTATACTAATACATTCTACGTTTCACTATATTATGATTACATGATTGGTTGACATTGGTTTCATTAAAACAATTCTTATCAAACTACATACATTACAATACGTATTACACATTACAGGGGAAACCGTGGAGCAATTGATGGAATGAAGATTGGCAGGGGAAACCGAAGTACTCTGAGAAATCCTGCCCAAGCACCACTTTGTACATCAGAAATCCCACTTGACCAGACCCGGGATGAAACCGGGCCGCTGCGGTGGGAATCAAGCGACTAATCGCTTGAGCTATGGCGCGGTCTGTTCGAAGGGTAACTTCCAAATCTGTTTCTGATACAACCTCCTGCTGTGAAGGTACTGCCAGTTCGCTCTGTTCACCTACACTGCCCAATCCTTCGGGTTGGTCACATGGCCTGTCGCGAACTCACTCCCCTACAGGTAGTTCCACGTTCTCTTGATGGGCCTCTGCCGCCCGGCTTCTGAGCATACGGCTTGCCATGTTCACTTTAGACACTATCCTTGATTATGGCCATAGACGACTTCCGTTGTGGTGGCTGAGACCGAAGAATTTGTAGGTCCTCGCTCCGTCCGTCTTAACTCTTCTCGGAATGATGTGGGATGAACCGTCACTAGATTTCTGAAGTGTAGCGTTGCTTGTTGGTGGTGTACCAGTCGTGGTGTTGCTTGGATGTGCTATGTAGTGTTGTAGCTGGCTCTTCTCCTTTTCCTGCCTTCGCCGAGATGTCGTAGCCTCACGTTGTAGTGCAACTTCTCTTTTGTAACCGTTCTACCTAACGTTGCTGAGCGCCACCTCTTTATAACCGCCCTGTGGCCCTTAGTGTCGCCACTTCTCGCCGTCCTCTTCGCTCTCCTTTGGGCACTGCTTTTCACCGTCCTCCCTTTTGTTACCCACCGTTGTGTTGTGGACGCCACTTATACCTGTCGCGCCACCTCTAACTGCTGCTGGTAGGTTGCGGCTACAGCCTGCTTGATTCTCCTCGCTCATCCTCCTTACCACCTGTTCTCGTTATCTGGTAATTGGTAGAGGGTTGGGCGCCAGTAAACTTGTGGACATCGTTTACAAAATTTATGAAAGAAAGAGGGGATGATTTATAAGGAGATGCTGTTGGTGAGGTGCTAGTTCAAGTTGTGGAGCTAAGAATCAGCCTCAGATAGTTTAACTGGGCATCGCGCAGGTAAGGGAAGGGAACGCTCGATACTTCACGACAACACTTATTCACAAGCCACTTTATTGCATCTGTTGTCAATAGTGAACACCCCCCAATGAACTAGATTGAACTTGCTCTCTTTATTCAAGAATCACTCGGCTTGTTAACGTACTTAAACGGCTGGATTGCTAGTCGGTAGGTAGCTACACTCGCAGTTTAACTAGTCACTTATGCTGTAACTTAGAATTTCTAACAGAATTTATAGTCACTGTTACGTCGTGGTGGCAGGGGGCGTGGAGGTATCCCACCGCTGCCACCAGTGTTGCATCGTGGAGGGGGCGTGGAGGTAGATCCCCACCGCTTCCACCACTGTTACGCTCTTACGCCCTTACGACAGGGGTGGATGGGTTATCTCACCGCTGTCTTCACTGTTATGCCGTCGCTACACCTCTATTATGCCGTGGTGACAGAGGGCGTGGAAATATCCCGCTCTGTCACCCTGTTTAGTATGCTGCCACCATCTTGTTACTTCAAGAAATCTAGTAAACTTATCGTTGCTTACGTCATCGTCCTGGCTTAACTCGCAATTCGCCGGAGCTTTGGGAGGTCCTGGAGTCGTCAGGGAAGAGGGTACACTTAAGGAATTGCTAGATTAAAGTAAACTCTCACACATGTCTATCCTATTCTGTTGCCCTATGTTACTATATACACACTTGCCGACGTTCGTCGGTTGTATTACACTAGATAATGAACCTGCAGCCATCATTGGTTCTGCCTCCTGTCACCCTACTGGCGGGTATTCTACGCCTCTGTGTCTCGAATGAACCTAGTCAATCTAGTTAGCCTATCTTTCCCTGTGGTTTACACTTTACATTTACCACTATCACACTTAAGGTTCATGGCTATATGAAGTTGGTTTCACTTACTTGATATGAGAAAACAGATGCTCGCCATCACCAACCAGCCCTCTCCTGGCCATCGCCCTCTCGGCGATAGCCTCTGGCTGAACTCTCTGTCACATAATGATATTCAAAAGTCAAAAGGTAAAAGGTTTTTTTGATTAAGTCTTCTAGGGTTTATATAACCTCTCTTTGCTGATTCTTCGCGTTCTGGGTATGTTGGCCTGCCCATTCTGACGTGATTTTGGCCCCCCTTATTGGTTGCCCATCGAGAAGGGGTTGACTCTTTCGGGTCTACCGACTCAGCGTTTTCCTCCTGCTATAGTGTTTATAACCTACTTCATATAGCTTCTTCCTCAAAGTCAGCGCTATTACGCTGCCGTACTAGCATTCTAATGACTCAGGCATTCCCTGTTAAATTCTTTGTAAACCCAAGCTTCCTGGTTCGTTTCATCATGGCTGTTTCTTAATCTTACGGTCTAGCTACTATTATTCAAATTTTACCCAAAAACTATATCTACATGTACGTAACCTTAGCGGCATTATAGTCACAATTAGTTGGTATCGATTTTACGGCCGAACAGTTGGTGGGCTGGGAAGTAACTCGCTTAAGAGAATGACTTCACATCAAAACTCGAAGTACTGACTGTTTCATATCGGCCCCCAAGTCAACTGCTTAAATTTCAAGGATTGGCCAGGTTTGAACGAGGAGTTTACCTCATTTGCAATTCCTCCAGTCAGTTCCGAAATTGAAGGGAATTTGAACTCTAAATACTTAAGGTAACTTTTGACAGTAGCTTGATGAATACTCAGCTTGGCTTGGGTTCCGGGCCATCCAACTTTTAAGTTACGAGGTGCAGGACCTGTTAGAGATCGTGTTTCCAAATAATTCCGACTAGCAAAATTTTGAGCAGAATTTCTAGAAAAAAAATCCCTGGGTCTTCTTCCTGTCTCTTTGTAGCTGGGTTAACGAGCCGCCTTCTTAAATTCAATAATTGGACTAAGCTGCATTCTTGAGAGTGAGAATTTGCCTATGTCCCACTTGGATAGTTATTGTTCTTACGTAAATATCATCTAACATGGTATTGCTAAGTTACAGAATATAGAAACTAGCAATGTTAAATTGCAAGAAAACATGTAATCTAACAATGTAAAGTTACAGAACACTACCACAGTCAATAAGTTCATGGACTGGCCGCAAAGCGTCGTTTCAGTGCACGACAGGGGACAGGTTGAGGCACAATGTGATGCCCTGTCCGTTCATCCCTCGTCACAGCAAGAGACAGTTGTGTGCAAACAGTGGAAGCAGAACTACGGCCTCTATTGTGAACTGCAGTTAAATGCAAGTGGCGGAAATTGAAAATGTGGCAGTTTGAAAAACGGGCAATTCATGTTCTGCCAGAAACTAGGACATTCCGCGTACGGGAATTTCCTGCCAGTATGTTTCAGCAATGTTTTCGGCAGGTCTATCAACGTTGGCAGACTTGCATAGCGGCCAACGGCAACTCTTTTGTGGGCGGATGTGGATCTGTGCAAGTGCATGTAATATGATGCGATAAAACGACAGTCCACGAACTTAATGTCTACCACGTAGAAACTAGCAATGCTTAGTTGCAGGAAAAGAGAATTCAACAACATTTTGTATGAGAAGACAGAATACAGCTATGCTAAACTTTTTGAGCAAATAGGATCTAGTAATAGGCTGAAATTGAGCTATATGATGAAAAACAAAAAGAGTTTTGAAAACAAAAGTGATGATATACAGGAGGAGATAAAAGATGAGGTTATACCAAAAATATGCAAACTTAATTATGAGGAACCAGAAATTCATGAACAAGCGATAGAAAGTGATGTAAATAGGTTGGACAGTTTGGATTAAGAAAAATGTCAGACTAATGATACAGTGAAAGAAACCTCTGACATAGGTTTAAGGCGATTGGGGGAGAGTTGAGCAGATCAAGTCTCCGTTACAGAAAGATTCCGAAAAAGTTTTAAATAATCGATCTGGAGGTCGATAAATTAGAAAGTAAGAAATTACAAGAAAACCATGACTGTACGGCTGTGCTTGCTCCTCAAACCGCCACTTCTAGCAATTATCATAGTGGTAGTACATTGTTTGAAATTTTATGTAATTGCCAAAACGATCGTAATCATGTAAAACTACATTTATGGATGTTTTGGCATACCAAAATGTTACCATTAGTGAAGTAGATAGCTATGATATTTCACTACCAGTAATTGACGAAACTACAGAAATAAATCCAGACAACAGACATAAAGTGGATGAATCCAGGAAATTCTGGATTACACCTCAGATGTATCATCTGATGGTAATTTATAAATTCATTCTAGGAAAATGAAGTCGACCACGGCTTAAAGTAATTTTCGACAAACGAAAAAGAAAATTTTGTGATGAAGGGCCTTCACAACGTGGCAGTGACTGCCACATAGTTTTGAAAGAAAGAAAAGGACAGACGGTCGTAGTAGAGGTTGTGATTACTCTAAGTTAGAAAACTAAGTTATAGGAACATTACAGACGGAATGCCTCTAACGTTGAAGACCATAATGTCTCAAATGTTACCCTTCCCAGTGAAATTGATCCTAGGAATTCAGATAAACTACCTGAATTAGATTACTGTTTTGAAGAATCCAACACAGTACTACAACTGGTGTTGTACATAACGAAGATAAATTGGTCAAGAGCTCTCAGATAGAAATTACGTTTAGTGATAAATGTAAAGGCATAACTATGCTTGATACAGAGAGTGAAGTAAACTTGTTCTCTGAAAGGTTTTACATAAATATGATAAAGTTTGTACCTTACCTCTTGAAGGAGCAGTTTTACTAACAGCTTTTGGAAAACATTCTAACAAAGTTAGAAAACAGACCATGGTCGAATTCACTACAGGAGAAGGTAAATTCGAATGAATGTTTATGATTTCTCCACGGCTTATAAATGATGTTATTTTTGGGATGCCAGTTCCTAGAAGAATGTGCAGTCGGCATAGATTTCGAAATTGGAAGTTTAACATACACTTCAGAAGGTTGTGTTAAGAGAGCAAGCGTTTCATCAATCAGCTGAGTTTCGAGATGTGTAACGTGAAGTTCAAGGCCGAGGCCATATTCCTAATTCCATACCCGATAGAGATCCTAGTACCTCAGCTGGCAAGCAAGGTCATCTACAACCCACAGTGACCAGAATTTCCATGAATCAGGATTCATGGAAATTTGCCAGCGGTGACGGAAGTGTTTATGAACAAAGCGAGCGTGCACAGTGATGACGCAATGACTGATAATGTTGTATGTAAAGACATAACTTCTCCGAAAACATTCACAAGGTGACGATTCTCTTCATAGTGCGAAGGATGGATATGGTTGTAATATTTCCGTCGAGAGAGACGTATCTACGTGTGAAATAAGCCCAGGGTGACTACTCAGATTACAACGAGAGACTGAGAATGATTTTTCTTTTTTTTCCCGTCGTGAGCGACGATGATCTACGTCCGAAGTTAGCCCAGGGTGTGGCTACTGTGATGATGACGCCGCCGCTTTGCAAGACTACGAGAAGAATTCCTTAAGGGAAAACCCTTTATCTTCCTTCCATATTCCCAACCCACAACATGTCCCGGATCCAAGATCTTTACAGGAAGCTGATCGATGAGAATTTAAATCTTGACGCCTTGCAGAAGAAGGAACTTTTCCAGGTGTTAGTTAAATTCATAGACAATATGACCTTCCGACCAGGGAAATGTAAGCTGTTTAGTTATAAGTTTCAAGTGGAAGCCGATCGCCCTATAGTGGGATATAGCCGACCTATCCCTTTTGCTTTAAGGCCAGCTGTTAAATCACAGATAGATCAAATGGTAGATGATGATATTTCGGAAATTGAAGACTTCTTTTCTGAACCCTTTAACGAGAGTACAACGAGATGCTAAAAGCCCAGAATTTGTATAGATGCTCATAAAGTTAATCAGAATATCGTCCCTGATTATGAGCGTACACCCCCCTCCCCTGCAAGAACTGCCACAGAAGATTTAATAACACGATTTTTAAGAACTTTTTATTTGCATTTGTAAAGGCTTTTAAGCTAACCTGGGAAATAATATTGAGACTTCTGTGTTCTTAAACGTGGACGACATTCTGGTTCACTTTTGTATGCACGAAAGACATTTAGGATTAAGAATTTTTTAAATTTATGTTATATAGAAGTTGTATGTAAAACATACTACATAATCCCAAGTTGATACATTGTACAAGTAATTAGATTTTTTTATGAAAATGAGAAACTATAGTTAGCCCATATTATACACGTGGATGACGTACTTTAGACAACGTCTATAATGTGGAGCTATATGTACATAACTATGGGTCTACATACAACAACAAGAACATAGTGATTACAGGAGGATGTTTCTTCAAGAACGCTTGTAGTGAACACAGTTAAGTGTTAACTGACATTGAACTTCAGTAGAAGACAGTGACAATTCGTGGAAACATTTTTTACTTTCATATGCTAATCGGTTTTAAAGTGCTACGAACAACTAATCAGAAAGCACTAAGTGTGTTATAATGGGTCAAAATAAATTTAATTTTTGCAAAAGGTAACCTGCTAATAAAGTCTGTAGGTACTATTTATAATTCTTTTTTGTATACGTGAAAGGATATGTATAATCATTCATGCTAAGGCGATTATAAAGTAAATGTTCCATTTCACTTCGTTACAGAAACAGAATTTACTTGGGAGATTATAGATTACTCCCTTTCAATAATGTACTTCGCCTAATTTATGTGTACATTATTTTTATAGCTGTATTTTAACAAGGTTTAAGTTATGACTTGTTGAATGGCGTAAGTCATCACGCGCTGTATTACGCTATGGGCTAGTAAATGAAAGGGATTATGTTATGCCGCATGACTTCTTATGAAGCTGATAATTCAGGGACTTTCCTTGTGTCTACTAAAGCATGATGTAAGCTTCATAAGTTAGTTAGCGCGGTACTTCCCGAGTAGCCAGTCAGACACTAGCTGGTGAATGACATCATTTAACAGCTAGCGCGTGATAAGCTTTCCTTTTGTTCAGAACAGACAAAGCCTGGCACTCGAACTACTAAGACGCGTAATCGTGTCTCTCCCTGAAATGGGAGCAAAAGCCTACATATAGCCATTGTCAGTGTTACTAAGAATGTGGTTTTGTATGTAAAATAAAAAGTATGTATTTGTAAGTTTGTTGTTGGGTTTTGTTTGTATGTTAAATAAAGTGTATGTGTGTGTAAGTTTGTTGTGGGTTTTTTGACCACTTTGTTGAAACCAAGGCTCACTTGCCGACCCCGCGAAAGCCTCGTGTTCCCTAACTGAGTGGCGCCCAGCCGGAACATCAGAGTTGTTCAGCAACCCAAGGTGAGGTCACGTCTTCACCTGCTTCCTCAGAGTCTCTACAAGGCTATTCAAAGCGAGCAGCTGCGGCCCCTTTAACACCACACGTTGCTTCAGCATGCCTACAGAAAATTTCCGGCTATATTTTCCCTCGATGTTAAAAATCCTCTTAATTGGAAATCTCACTTATAATGCCTATGACCATCCAGTACTCCTTAGAGCTGAATGGTCATACTCCTATTTAAGGACGACGAATCAAATGTCGATCTTGAATCTAGCTACGCCCTCAGTGGGCGTATCTCTTGGTGTTCAAGTACCAAGTTTGGTCCGAATCCCGTTAAGAACTCAGACTTTGCCAGTCCCAGGGGACATCACGGTTGAATTCTGTCTTCTACATATCGGTCGGACTGCTCGTCAGTACGTGTATAACACGTATCACCACTCGCTTCACCCACGCACTGTGCCTTATTAGCGAACTTCAGCTCATCAACGCCAAACACTTTGAAGATTACCTCTTGATACCTGCCGACTCCTATCTGATTGGTGCACAGTGCATTCACGTCTTTCTACTTGTTCACAAATCAAGCACTCAACGATATTCTTACTGTAACCCTGTGCAACTATTATTTCAATACATTTATTCTAATTAACCTCACAACCCACTTCTGGAGACTTGAATTTCAGTTCTTAAGTGTTCCAACGATCCCAAACCACAGATTTACGTTCACTCTACACGAATATCCCATCACTATCCCTCGGGATACAGCACGTCGGCGATTTTTCTGGGTCAGATTTGGGGTTAGACACAGCCTTTGGAAGCCCCGTCGCAAGGTTAAGCCAGGAGAGGAAGATGGAGAATTCTGCACGAGGGAATGTAGTGGCCTCGATCTGCTGTCTCATTTACCAGTTGCAAGAATTTCACGTCTCCGCATCTCAACGATTCATCACCAGACGCTCTCAGAGGCTACGTAAGCGTCGTATTTTCGCCTTTCACGAGCGAGTGTAGTCGCTTTGACCTGCCGTCTCATTGATCAGTTGCCTCTGCGCCCTTCATCACTCTGATTGTGGTTAACGTCAAGATTCACGAGCTCTGATCGCAGGTTGATCGGCAACGAAACAATGCCAATACACAACCATCCTGTCCCCGAGATCAACTGGTCGAAGGTTGCACAATCCTGACAATAAGAGGTTGTCCACAGTTCGTAGTTAATATTTGCCAGAATCGCCAAGAGTTAAATTTCAGACACTGTAGCGCAGAGTTTGCATAGTAATCCTCCCCGTTCAAGATAAACTAGTGTGAGATGCATATGAGGTCGAATTTAGACACAATGGTATAAACAGTTGATGTGAGCAGGACCGACAAACTGAAATTTCTCGTCCATACGTGTGCAGATATTTCTGTCGGAGATTTGAGGTTAAATATTATATGTTAGCATCCCGTTGCATTGAGGCATCATCCTTATTATCAAAGTATCCGTCAGTAACGCAACAATTTAAAAAGCATTCGGAATATGTTTCACACTAAAAATGTATTTCAGTACTTTATGTTAAAATCATTACAAGTCAGTAGGACATTAAAAAGCATATTCTATGCATTAAAAGTGATTATCCAATTTTCTAAAATGTCAGTCATATTTCTTCTAGTTTACGAATGTTTCGGCCTTGTGGGCCATCACGGGGTAATTTCTTTTCTTTTGGGGGACACAGGAAGTCCGCACTAGTGAAACATACGACACACAAAAACTACGACAGCCTCAATAGAGTGCAAGAGCGGCATTTTGATCATGAGATGAAAGCTAAATATTGACGTGCATGGAGGCACAGTGAACAAGTACACAGTGCAGTGGTCTCCCCAAAAGAAAAGAAGTTACCTGAAGATGGCCCATAGGGCCGAAATATTCGTAAGCTGGAAGAAATGTATGTCTAAAGATATTTTAGAAAACTGGATAATCAGTTTTAATGCATAGAATATGCTTTTAATGTCCTATTGACATGTAATGACTTTAACAACATCAAAAAGTACTGAAATGCATTTTTAGTGTGAAACATATTCATAATGTCTTTTATATTGTTGCATTATTGATGGATACCTTGATGATAATGTTGAGTTTAAAGTCCGGATGCGACTTCGAACCCGATTCATTCATTCATCAGTAATCTGTCAGACGACAGGTCCACAGTCTCTTCCAAAATAATGGCTCCACTTAATGCGATCTAGAGCTTTCTCCTGCAAATGAGAATATCCTCTTCTGTCCCCAAGGTCATCCAGCGTCATCTTACGTCGTCTTCCTCGTCTTCTGGTCACTTCTATCCGCCCCTCTATCTTTCCTTCAATAACTTCTTTTAGAGGGCAGTTACTGCGTAAGATATGACCAATCCAATTAGCCTTCCGTTTTCTTATTTCGTGTCGGATATTCTTCTGCTCACTGACTCTAAATAACACTTCTTCATTTCTCACATAATAATGTGATAGAAATTAAAGGAATTCTAAATGGAGTCATGGAAAGCAAAGGCACAGTAAATTTAAGGTCACTTACCTATACACAGGAAACCACCCATGATTTCCATGAAATGGAAGACAGTTTTCAGTTACAATACAATGGCACTTTAGGACGTGAGTTTTAACAAAGCAAGAGGGAAGTCATTAGCTTCTGTAACAAATCCTAATGGAAGATGTCAAATCATCCTAAAGACAGTGGTGCGAAGGACAAAGTTGTGAATGTTAATATTGAAAGCCAGACCCACTACATGTATAGGAAAGGGCTCGATAACTAGGATGGGAATCATACCTGGAATATACATATGTTCCAACAGTGAAGTCACCAATCACACGTCCTACCTCCACAGGTTTCACGACGCATGAGCTGATGTTCGGCAGGAAGTCGAATATACCTGGCGCATTACAGAAGGAATCCTCAGGCATGCCTTATACGTATGATAACTACGTAAGGGAATTGCAGTCTAGGCTCAGTCCAGTTACGAATTAGCTAAAAGCAATCTGATAGCTAAGACGGAACGAAGGAAGGAACAGCAAGACAAAACTGTAAACATTCCTTTGTTTTAAGTTTGTGATAAATAAAGTCTTACTTTCTGAGGAAAGGGTTAGGAGAGGTAAGTCACTGAAACTCTCACCCCCTTGGATAGGACCTCACGAAGTAACAGACGTCGACGACGTAAATATTACATTAAAATTTCCAAGGAATAAGAACAAGACTATCAAGGTAAATGGCAACAGACGGAAACCGTTATTTGGCTGATTGCAGGGCCATGCCTGCCAGACTGTGTACCCTCTGCAGCATAATCTTGTTGTTAAGACAGCTCCTCTGGACGTCATGATAGAAAAGTACACTGAATCCCCAGGCTTATATTATGACGACTCAGGTACTGCACAGCCGTACAATACGGAATGGAAGGTTTCACCTAAATAAATCTGGGGGAGGGTAATCAAAATATCAAAATTTGGAAATGGTTAAGAAGTATGCTTGTTTATCGATACATTTTTGCAAGGAATACGAGCACGTGTTCTGGACCAATTTCTCTGTCTATGAAAACCATAAGGTATTTGGATAGACTGACTGAGAAAGTAGAAAAATTGAAACTACTTGTAAAATAGTTAACCAGATATAACTGTTTCGTTACGTTCGCCTACACGTTTGGCGTCACATTATAAGTGTTTAACCGCTCATTGAGACTTCTAGCCCCACAAGTTGGTCGGCACTTATAACTGTTCTCTTAGTGCCCTTAAGTTGGTCTCCACTTTCATCCGCCGCTTCCTTGTTGTCTGGTTCAGGGTAGGGTGTGGAATTACTCCGAATTTTAATTTGTACGGGCGCCAGTGGACTTGGGTAAAATCCACGAATTTGGAATGGGGAAAACAAAAGGGGGATATGGATAGGCGGGCGTTTGGGGTTTCCGACTGCTCAGACGGTAGGACGAGATTCTGTCTCAGGGCTACTTCCGGGCCTTGCTCACACAAGGGGAGAGAAAACACTTAACACACACTTCACCAGCACCGTTGCTCTTTATTTGCAGGTGCGAACTAGAATTACACATTAAGTAGTTTGATCTACTGTGATGTTACTTATTTTAAAGCATATATATATATCTGTGATCCCATAGAGACGGCTCATCAGATACATGCAAGTTACTTACCAGGTTCCCTATATTATTTGTCCCTAGTGTCAAATCAATAACCTCCTTCCTATTGCAAACCACAAAGGTAGGTTCGTTACCATGGTTTAGAATATTCAGGTTTTATTTTGGTCCCACGAGAAATGGGGATTTAAAAGGTCACCACCCGCAGAACCCCATACGGGTGGAAGGCATAAATACAACGGGGTGCTGCCTGGTGCCCCGAGGGGGTCGTTCGTGACACCGGCCGAAACCTCCCCAGTGCCATGCAGCCCTCGGCACGATGCCTCACACCTTGGCTTAGGAGGTTGGTCCTTTACAACTATAACCCTCACAAGCCTCCAGGACCAAGAGTGCATGCTCGGGTGGAGGGGGCTATCCCAGATGATAAATGGGAGTGCGATACTAATTGTCTTGAGTTTGCGACCAGGGAATCCTACACGAAATTATCGCCCCTGGAGGTTGCTTCAGACTCCCCCATTCCCACCCCTCCACATGGGTTGGTCGAAACCATTTCAAAGTGTTGAGCCCTAAGGCTTGCGGCACCTTGTCGGTACTCTAGGGAGACAACTCAAATAGCCGTAGCTACCCCCATAGGAGTGCTCTCCCGCAATCTCCCTGGGTACATCGTAATGAAACCTAAGTCATTATGCCGCCTCGTGGGAGGCTCTGGTCAAATGGCCATTGCCCTTTATGGAAACTCGGCCGCCAGCCCCGGAGGTACATAATAATGCAGACCCTCCAGGACTGTCGTTGCTCAGCAGGACCACGAGGAGGTGTTCCAAAGCTGTGTTTCAACGCATCCCAGGTCTTTGATACGTCCCCACTAAAGACACAGCCACCCTGCCTAAATTGGGCCTAAGTACCACACGGTCCTTCTGACAGCTCTCAAATAAATGATGGTACTCTAACGATCGCTCAGTACGCCCCTCCAAAAATTATTGCGACTCGTATCTGTCAAGTCCAAAATTTTCAAAGACTCGCACCGTCGAAGTTAAGCATTGAAATCCTCAGAGAACACAGCGGGATACTTCCTGCTCCGTTCTGGGTTTTCAAGTGACCTGCAGCTTGCTTGTCCCTCAGAAAGACCAGATGTCGTCCTTGGCGTCTGCTGGTGCTGGGGTCAATTGTGTATCATCTTTTGTTAACAGTAATACAGTTCGTTTACATGTAGTACATTGTAATTAAGAATGTAAATCAACAACATTTGCTGAGGTTCCTGCATGGTGGGGTTACAGTAGCGATGAAGAAGCGATTCATTTGCGTTTTAACTCTATTGGTGGAATTAGCAAAATCTTGTTTCTTACTATGGACAGTGAAGACGCATCATATTGCACAGACAAACTTTCGGATTTAGGGAGGGAACACATTCTTTTTTTTTACTTTCCAAGGAACAGATAGCAGTGGTAACATCGACGTTGAGATCTACGAATACGACATTACAGGGCGTATATGCGAACGAGAGGACACAAACAAAAGGGCTGGAGAACATGGCCAGACACGTTACTACTGAACACGACGGTGAGATAAAGGGAATGTTTACTTCTACATCCATGCTGCTTGCTGTAAATGAGCATTCGGCAAAACTACACAGAGCTTTGGGCGAATGTAGACGGGATTACGAAACTTTAATTGAAGCCATTAGAAAGGCTCAGAAGGGCATACGCCAGCCACATGTCAATACATAGCGCCGAAGTTCTGCCCAGAAAATATCCCAAGGATAGTTTACTTTTTTGTACCAAAAGAGGAAGTTGCAAGAAATGAAATTCTAAAAAGGAGGTTACAAAAGTGCAAAACTGTAGCCCACACAAGAGAAAAACACCGGGTTGTCCGTTTGGAGGAAAACACGGTCAAGTGCTATAAAACATCGAAGTCCGATGATTTCGAAGACATCGTGTTAGTGGATACTTACTAAAATACTTTCAACCAAACTGGGCGATTTTCATCGGAGTACACAGAGAACTAATACCATTGGATGCAGGTAAGCCAATTGTTGAGGTATTGATTTTTTGGGCAAAATTCAAAGTGCCCACAACTTCGCTATTAATTGAGTATTAAAGTTTTAATTTTATCTCCAAGTTACTCTAGAATAGAACATTATTTGCTACAGATTTCAAAATTTTCGGAGCTTCTCCACCTGAGGTATGAGATGTTAAAAATGGCCGATTTGGGGCCCAAAGCAAAGTATGAAGTCCCCTGGAAGTTTTTGGAAACTAGGTAAGGAGTTCAAACTTCGTGATTGTATTCCACATATATGAAACAACAAAGGGTAGAAAGCACAGATCTGATACTTTCCCCCTCCCGTTGATTTTTGAAGGCCAAAAGGCAAAGTTTCCAACTTAATTACATTTAGAGGAACTGAGTTGAGTAAAAACTTAGACGTGAGTTGTAGTCCATATCACGTGGAAGAATCAGTTTTTTATTGGAGTCTCTAGCTTCAATAGTTATCGAGATGTAGAAGATAACGAAAACTCCATTTCAGCCGAAAACGCGTTTTTTTTTCGCATAATAAAAACTGCTGTACCGGGAGAACCGAGCGGATTAAAAGTTTTTTAAAGACAGTGGGCGACCTCTCTGAATAACTTCACATGGAACGACCCATAGGGGAAACTGAGTTTAAATTTACATTTACATGGCCAGAACGTTAGTATTTGTTAATGAATATAGCTAAGCAGTTTTATGCTAGGTTAAGGGTAGACGAATTTAAGGAACGTAAACTGTTAAGAGCCATCGACTGTGCAAACAAAATTACCCTGTGCAAGTAAAGCACTTAGACGAAGAGCGTGAAGCCTAATTTCTTCAGCCCATTAGAAGCATACCTAGCAGTTCTCAGAGAATACACGTAGTAGTACTAAACCAAACATTATGGACCCAGTTAAATACTGTGTTGCTCCACGAGTGGATACTCTCTCTGTGCTGTGTTCGGGACAGGAACCTACGGATGTTGAGATACAAGGTACAGGAAAGCTCAAGTTTCACAGCATGTGAAAGGGATGAGGGAGCAAGGTTCCCATTCAGGCCCAGGTAACCATAACTTCCAACAATACAGGAAAGGACATTATTTCGTCCCTATCCCTTCAATATAACTGTTGCTTGCCAGAAGAAAGAAATACGTAATAAAGTCAAAAAAATTCATTTGGATTTACCTACAAAAATTGTGGTCAATCATCTTGATGACTTAAAATTAGCAAGAGACAGAGAAACTCATATCTGAGCAAGAATTAAAACTGAAACACTCCAATATAGATTATCATCTGTCCATTCTATCCTAAGTAGGTACGATTACTACGCTGTACATGTTTAATTTTGATACTGTTGTTGCTGAAGATGTTTCCCTAGATGCCCGAAAGTTAAGTTAAAAAGCTACCCATGTAACAGGCCATGGAGGCCCATAAGGTTGTGTGACGTCGACGCTTCCACCTTTAGTGTAAACAGTCGGCTCACAGATGTCAGTGAGGTCAGCCTTACCCGCCGGCCGCCCTTTATCCCCCAGGAAGATTCATGGTACTCATTTCTTTTAGAGGCTGAGTCGACCCCACGGCTAGATGGATTTGGTAAATTGAAAAAATCCAATTACCTCATCGGGATTCGTGCCCGCGACGTGCCAGCTTGTGGCATAGAGCCTCAATCAGCTACACTACCACGTGCCCCCATGTCTGGGTAATGACGGATGGGGTCAAGTCTGATTCATTTAATTATCCCCAGTTCAAGCGAAGTGCATGCCGCAACCAAGGGCCCATTCAAGGTTACGATGGAACTATTTCCGCCAAGACTCATTTCAGGCGAAGACGCAATTAATTCAACAAAAATTAATCCATAGTTTCAGCCGGCCGTCAGCAACAGTTACATTCCGCAGTTCAATTGAACACGAACCTAAATTAATATGCAGTTTAATACGACAGTCTCTTTGACCCGAGTCGGAGTTAAGGGTTAAGTTTTCCCGGGTCATTCTTGAGTCGGACACGTCCAATTGGATGTCCTGTTATAAACCTTGACGTAAACTAAAGACGGAATATTGGGATATTCCTAATTCACAGTGAAGTCAGAAAAGTAAGATGGAATTCCAGGCGGAGAGAATATTACAAAAAATGAATTTGCAAGGCACGTAAATCAAAACTAAAATGACGAATTGAAGCCAAAGTGGCTTAAAGTTTAATATTATTATAGTTATGTTGCAGAAACCATGGACTAAATCGGCGAAAACAGCAGCAAAGACAGCTTTATCTATTGGACCTAACTGAGTAGGTTTTACCTGAGGACGGATATAGAATCCAGTCTCCGAAACGTTGTGTTTTAAAAATAAAGAGGGCGGTTTTTTAAAACTAGACGACGATGGATAATGTCCAAAAACATATTACTTGTAACAATTTACCATCGTCACAAACTTTTAGCCTTCATTTTTTATTTCGATCGTGATCAACTGTAACCGGATTAGCGAGGTTTTAATGAACGTCGTGCTCAAAGTTTATACAAACAGTAATAATGTTTTGTATTCTGGGGATATAATGTGCCGAGGACGCTCGTTACCCAAACTTGGGTGGGGGTGGAAGTGTCGAAGGATCACTTAATATACATAAGGACCACAGTCAGTGTTTATAATTTACATATCACTGAAAACGCAAACATTCGCCGGCAGCCGGTAAAAGTAGGCGCAAGGCACCGAATGAAACCAGCGGACTACCTTAGACAGCGGCTTGTTGCTTGACTGTTAATGGATTAGGTTAGATTCATAAGACCTAAAGGTTTGTGACGATGGTACTTTGCTACAAGTATTATGCTTTCGGACTTCATCCATCGTCTGTTTTTCAAAACAATGTTTCGGAGACTGGATTCTGTCCCAGTCCTCAAGTAAAACCTACTCAGTTGGGTCCAATAGATAGATCAAGTCCCTATCTCCGGAGACTAGCTCTATCTATTAGACCTGTGGGAACTGCTCGCATTCAATAAACGTTACAGTGACAGCTCAGGTACCATTGCTTAGCAACGGCGAGTAAGATCTAGAACAGTATGTGACTATGTGAAGAACCCACAGTGGATCGTGTGCTATCCAATCGCACGCTAGAAACCATTCGCTGCCTAGCAACGGCTGAGTAAAGAGCCGGTGCTAGCCAAAGCCTGCAACAATACGGACAGTGACTTGTTTTCTATAGGTCCGACTCTAGGTTACATGCCCGTGTGGAGGCCAGGTCGAGTACCTCCACCGTGACCCTGCGAGTCGTAGGAGGCGACTAAAACGGAAGTCTGAGATCTGAGATAGTAAAATATGGTCTCGAGTCCCAAGGGACTCAGACCCGAGATAAAGACTGCACTGGCAAGGGCCAGCAGCATGTACAAAAGGCAGACCGTCCTCTCGTCAGAGAGGGCGCGCCACAAAAACAAAACCGTAAGTACCAAACAGTAATAAATATCTGGTCATGAGCCCCAGATGGAGCTCGACACCAAGTCTTACTGACTGACTGACTGACTGATCCGTCGATCGCAATGTGTCTTGGACTTGGAAGTTTACACCCCCGTCTGGAGGCGGACTAGAATACCTCCCTCGTGACCTTGCGAGTCGTAGGAGGCGACTAAAACGGAAGTCTGAGATCTGAGATAGTAAAATATGGTCGCGAGTCCTAAGGGCCTCGGACCCAAGAAAGGCTGCGTTGGCACGGGCCAGCAGCATATACAAAAGACAGACCTGTCCTCTCTTCAGAGAGGGCGCTCCACAATAACAAAACCGTAACTGTCACAGAGAAATAAATATCTGGTCATGAGCCCCAGAGAGGGCTTGACACCAAGACATACTGGCTGGCTGACCTCAGTCGCAATGTGTCTTGGACGTGGAAGTTTACAGCTGTGAGAGTTAGGAGTTCAGAGTGAGTGTCACAGTGCAGTGAAAAACGACGAGATATTGTTCAGTGTTTAAGAGAGAGAGAGAGATTAGTACGACGCTTCAGCAACTGAACTAACGGGCCTCGCAGTGAATGATTCGATTTCTAGACTTCCTAGAGTACATACGCAGAGAAGAGAGCAACAGTCGTAACATCGGAAAGCGACATATTAGGTATCTCATATTCAATAGGACATTTGCGGTCTGCTTCAATTGGAACTATAAACTATAATACAAGAGTGGTGCGGCGAGTGTCAGTGGTGGGGCCGTCCCGTCTGCGTTTAAGCAGGCGAAATGACGGAGCCGACAGTGTGTGAAACACGCTGGAAGGCAATCGTGGCGTCCTTTGAGAAAAACCACGAGGATTTAAAAGCAAGAAATCTTGACTGCGAGGAAGAAATAGAACTGCTGAGTAATGGCCTAGACCAGTGCTTCTCAACCTTTATGAGACCGCGGCCCAGTAAGTTCTTTTTTCATGAGACGAGGGCCCAGTCCCAACAAATTTACTCGTAAATACCTTTCCAATTTTTGTTGAAGTTCGTGCATTAAGCTAAGGTAATATTAGTAATTAATTATAGCATAATCATAAAGAGTATTAAGTACACTTCTGTATACGGTGTGGCATGTTGACATACATGCAATTACATTTAAATTAGTTATCAATCACTGGACTAATGAAATCTTGGAGCGTTTTTTAGTTTCCTCAGACCAACATCATTAAATTAATTTGTGATAATTTTCATTGACATATCCCATGCTGTGTAAGATTTGAGGCTTTCACGGCGGTGACTATGAAGAAAGCAGTCTTCTGGGATTTGGCACCGTGTATATGTGGTGTTAACCGACGTTTCGGAGGAACGTATCGCCCCCATCTTCAGGGT